>NW_022900916.1:22204452-22230802 GCF_012274545.1 Fukomys damarensis | reverse complement strand
ACACACACACACACACACACACACACACACACATATATATTTCAGCTAAATAGGCTTCTGTTTCTCTCAGTCACAATTATGATGCATAAAGCTTGTCAGCATGTTATAAATATAAAATATTTCAATAAATTACATATCCTGATGTCTGATGGGATACATTTATATGATAGGAATAAAATAACAAAAAAAATGGTCTATGCAGTTTTAATTATCATCTTTAGGCATTCTTTTTGGCGTTATATTACAATCAATCCCTGATGGGCACCACCATTCAAAATACAATGAATTAAACCTTGTTTATTTCTTGTTTACATAGATTCCATAAAAAGACTTCAGATTTGTAGATCACTTTCTTCCACTTGGTGACTCAGGAAGCTTGTCTTCTTTCATTTTATAGTCTGCCATCTTCAGAATATGTCTTTTTTGGTTGTTAATTTTAACTTAATTAAATAAGGAAAAGAAAAAATATGAGAAATTATGTTTCAAATGTGAGCATGTGTTGGTCTCTAAGTGGCACAGATCACTTAAGCTCACTCAGGCTCATCATATACCTTGAAGAGATCATCCATACTACCGTACATAGCTGCAAGAGAGGCTGAAAAATGCAGTCTATTTGGTGTTTAGGAAGAAGAAAAAATAAGTTTGCAAAACACCTGGGCTGTCTTTGCTTCTCTAGAGTTCCACAAAATTCTCTGAGGATCAGCAAAGAAAGTGTTCAACAAGATTACTAAAGGTCGCCAAAATTCATGAAAAATCATATGACCATTGAAATCATAGTGGAAGATACTATATGCGTCAAATAAATTATGCGATAGTTATTAGAGAACATAGAGAAAAGATCTTAAAAACAGAATTTTAAAACAAGAGATAATATTCAGTGTATATAAAAAGCTAAAGCTCACCTACAAATAAACATTCTGATTGAAAAATAGGCAAGGATCTTCAATAGACATTTCTTTAAAGAAAATAGACAGGTGGCCAATAAGTATGTATAAAAATGTTCAGCATCGATAATAAAAAATGTGCATCAAAACCACAGCAGACTATTACCTAGTGCCCATTAAGATGACACCAATAACAAAACTGCAAACAGAAAATAACAGATATGGAGAGGATTTGGGGACACTGGAATCCTTGTGCACTCTTGATGAGAATTTAAAATGGTTCAGTCTCAGTTCTGAATGATATGGCAGTTAATAGAAAACTTAAGATTATTACATGGCCCAGCAATTCTACTTCTGATTAGTTACCCAAAGAACTCATAGCAGGGTCTTGGAGAGATCTTTGTACACCTGTGATTTTAGTAGCATTATTTCATAATAATCACAGTTGGAAATAGCCCAAATGTCCATTCTTAGATAAATGCAAATACAAGATATGGTAAATATGTGCAAGGGAATATTATTCAGCCTCTTTTAAAAAGGAAAATTTGACAACTGTTATAGTGTATATAACCATGGGGACATTATTAAATAAAATCTTTAATATTGGGGATATGATACCGAATAAAATCAATCAGATATAAAAATGCTATACAATTCCATTTATATGAGATTTGTAGAGTAATTAAATTCATGCAGATAGAAAGTAGAATGTTAGGTCAAGAGCCCCAGAGTTGGAAAGATTGCATTATTTTTTAATGAGTGTAAAGAAGAGGTGATATGAAGATAGAGTGGGGACTTCATAAAAGAGTGTTACAGAGAGCAAGATGCAATGCACAGTGAGCTGGAAAGATGCCCCTGTTTCTTCTTTGAGCCAGGACAGCGACAGAGGAGGTTGATCTTATGAGGGGGTAAAAGAAGAATAGTTTCAAAAACACATAAAGGATAGATTTTGACAGCAGAAAGGAGGAATCTCTTGAAATTGGGGAGGGATAGCTCCAGCGATCCTCTGAATTCTAGATTATTTTCCACTTGACGCTTTATTTTCTGCCATGATATAGCTGTCACATGGCTGTTTGTCTGATGGTCCTATTCATTTCATGTTTACACCTGTTATTTATGAGAGTGGATCTCTTTGACACACACGTTGCTAATGTAGTTAATCTCTTTCTGAATCTATCACTACCTATTTTCAGTTAAAACCTAAAATAAAAGCTGTCTCCTGATCCTGTGATTGCATTATTAAACTCTCTCAAAAAGGCAAATTTGACATGAAAGAAACGTTTATGAGAAGAGGACATTCTCACATCTTCTTAATTTAGATCCTACAGATCTATACATGGTGGGAGAAAATGATGCCCGTTCTGATCTTTTTTTGATAGAACACTTTCACATTCGGAAGGAAATTGTTTACTATCTCCCTCTCTGCTTTAAGAAGTTCGAACTGTCACGGAAATTGGCTGTAGCTGAGGAGAGGAACTCAGTCCTAGTGGGAAGCCTTTGGAAAACTAGTACTCTGCCTCTGTGTTTTCCTGATTAACATCAAGGAAAAGAAGACATCCTTTTTCTAAATCTCTTATTAAAAGCCAAATTATTTTTTAAAGACTTTTCTGAATGTCTTAAAATATAAGGCTCCTTTCAAAATGTTTCAAAATGTAAGAATACACTGTATTTGTACGAACATGATACATATACTTTGAACTATTTAGAAATGAATGTAGTCGGATGGAGAGTATGCTAATTTCCATTTTAAATAACAATAGGTATTTATAATACTAATGATTATGATCATTCATTTGTTAAATGCATGCCAGACAAAGAGCTAAGAACTAGTCAGGAATTACTTCATTTAATCCGTTTAGCCTCCTGCAGTGTAGACTATTATTGTGACTATTTTACAGAACAAGAAACTGAAGCTTAAAGAAGTTAAGAAACTCATCCAGGATCACAGAATTGTTAAGTAGCAGAACAGATGATTTTAAAAGGGAATTAAAACACCATGGTTTAGATCAGTGTCCCCCCAAAGTCTCCTGTGCTCGGAGGTGGGGCTGTCATAGCTGATTGGATCATGAGAGCTCTACTGCTGCCTTTTGTTAGGAAGTGGGATCTGATCACACAGGTGGCATGACCTGCAAGGGCTAATAGTTCTCCTCACCTCTTTCCTTTTGTGTTCGCTTCCCGACTGCCATGGCTTGAGCTGCTTCCCTCAGACAAATTCTTCTACCAAGCCTTGCTGCCTTGGAGCCTACCAACTATGAACGAAAAACATGAGTCAAAATAAGCCTCTCCTTCTTTAAATTGTTGGTGTGGGGTTTTGTTTTCCAATGATGAGAAAGTGG
The DNA here is from genome assembly GCF_012274545.1 of Fukomys damarensis. Taxonomy (NCBI): domain Eukaryota; kingdom Metazoa; phylum Chordata; class Mammalia; order Rodentia; family Bathyergidae; genus Fukomys; species Fukomys damarensis. The sequence goes on along the minus strand of NW_022900916.1, from coordinate 22,227,582 downwards.
CTAAGACAAAAAAAAAATCAATGAAAATACTTTATTTCTTTATTTTCAAGTATAATTGAATGACATTTCAAAAGGAACTAACAAAAAGTGAAATGTCTGGTCAAATCCAGGCCCTTCAGTTCAGACTGTAACCACTGTTTCTGGCAAGGCAGAGGTGGATTATTTTTTACCCCCTTCCTGGGTAGTTTGGAGCAAATCCACTGAAATTTTAAAAAAGAAAGAAAGAGGAAAAAAAAAAAAAGAACAGCACGATACAATTTTCTTACAGTCCTGTGTTAGACAGCTTTCCATTATTGTAATGAATATCCAGGATTAATCAGCTTACAAAGAGAAAAGGTTTGTTTTGGCTCACAGTCTTAAAGGTTTTAGAACTAGATCTACTTGCTTCATTGCTTCTGGGTGTGTGGTAAGTCTAATTATGGTGGGGAATACTTGATCAGCAAAACTTCTCACTTCATGTTGGGGAAGGAAATGAGAGAGGAAAAGAAAGCAACCAGGTCTCACAGTACCTTATGAAAATACACCTGCAGTGACCTAGAGCCTCCCATAGGCCCCAGCTCCTAAATTTCCTATCAACTGTCAAAAGCATCTATTGAGGACTAAGCCTTTATCGCAAAGATCTTTGGCTGCATTTAAGGTCCAAGCTATATCAATTCCAGCACACTATTTTTAGATCTTGTATCTTGTCTTGTTCTTTCTTTTTCTGATATTTTGGTGAATGACTCCTCATCAAATATGAGCTTCAACTTTCCTCCATCATTCACTACTTAGAACATTCTGTTCCAATACCATTCCTGTAATAAAAGATCTGAGGAAAAATGGAAGAAGGTAACCCTTGGAGTGTTTCTGCGACTACTGTCCTCTTCCTTTGCACATTGTCTTTGAGTTATTTAACATATGTAAGACTTAATTTATCATCCATGTTTTGATGATTACCATTTCCTTATCTTGAGTTTGAGAATATTAAGATGTTTACCGAACATCTCAATCTAAAAGGTCTAGAAAAGGGTTTACCTCTTAAATATCCAGATGAATAAGACCCACCTGGAGATGTTATTGGAATTATCATTTTTATTAGGCAGGTTCTTATGGTTTGGGTCTGCATGTCCTCTCAAAGTCTTATGCAGTCAGAGATGGCTGAATCTAGTGTGTGATGCTGGGATCAAGGATAAAAGGCATGTGATTACTAAACCACTACATGTGAGAGATTAGTTTGGCACTGCCCTAATCCTGTAGTCTGGATAAGATAAAAGAGGAAGAAAGAAGCTATTAAGCTTTCTTGTTGCTTTTGCTGTCTTCTAGGTCCATGAACTGTTGCCCCTCTGCCACCTTGCCTTGGAGCCAGCCAACTATTGGTTGAAACCTCTATGAACTGTACACCAAATAAACCTTTCTCCCTTTAACTTTGGGTGTCAGGCATTTTGTCTCAGCAATGAGAGGAAACAAGACACAGGTCAAGAGAGAAGACTTCAATTTCTGCACTTTAAACTTTTCCAGTTGAGCCAATATTGCTGGAAAATGAAAAAATCTTGAGCAACTAAGGTCTAGACAGAGACTCATTAAACACTTTATGTTCAAAATAGATTTCATTATCTTTCCTCAAGATTGATTTAAATTTCCCCTCCTGCTTCCATACTTGAAAATACTGAAGGAGGTAGATGTAGTCTTTCTAAAATCTTAATGTACCATCATACATTCAGGATCTCCCCATATCCCAATAAAATTCCTGTTACAAAGATGCATCTTAAATTGTTTGATAATCAGTTGATGAATACGTTTGTGGATGAATGGAAAGAATTATGGATGAATGAGTGTAATGAACTAACTAAATATTTAGTTGGATGCTAATAAGCAGGTAAGTAATAAGATTATTTCAAAATTGTGGCAATAGGAAACTGGAAAATGCTCAAACTGCTGGCAGGGCTGAAAAATCACAACTGGATATGCAGCATCTCTAAGGTCTTTTGGCAGACAGTGAGCCCTGCTGGTTCACCTGACTTAGGAGAATCTCATTTCCTATGAAAGACTCTGACAGTAAAACATGTGGTCGGTCAGGCTGTCAAGATACAAGGCTGAGAAAAAAAATCAGACATCTAGTAATAAGAATTGAACCAAAAGTGGGACTTAAACTGGGAAGAAGGTGAAAAGGGAGGTAAAGTCAAGACTAGATAGGCTGTGAAATACTGATATTCACCCTGGTGAGTTTGGACTTGTGTTTTCTAAGTCTTTCTCATCTGAGATTAGCTTTATAAATCTAGTTCATAGTTATTCATCGGGGGCCTCATACAGGGAAAAATTAAAACCAACTATGTATAAGATAGAAGTGAAGGATTCCTTTTCTATTGTTTGAAGAAAACTTGCACACATGATTTCCCAGCATTTGTGAGGCCAGTGCAGGAGGATCACCAAGAGCTCAGGGCCAGCCTGAACTACACGGCAATGCAGTCTCCAAATATAAATAAATAAATAATAAATGTAAAGAAAGAAAAGAAATATTTCTTTATACGTTTGCAACTATTTTGCAAGAAATTTCCTAAGTAAGTTTTACTAATTGTAAATATTATGGATCAAGAAATATCAGCCTTAAATTAAATTTACATTTTTGCTCTCTCACTACTTGCCTCTGTGTTTTTGTTTCATTTACAAAACAAAAACAAAACAACCTTATGCTTAAGGTGTACCTACTTAGATTTTGTTTGGAAGCCAATTTGCTTAAATTGTAGAATATACAAAAATCTAGAGAACAATTAGCAATTTTAGAATTTGAATTGGTTTTTCCTTTTAGCTATCATTTTTTGAGATCATCTAAAAAATGAACTCATAATCTATTTTTTCTGTACTAAGGAAAGATGTAGAAAATTATTTTTATTTTTCTTCATATTATAGTAGGTAGAAAATTATTATTTCAATTTCCCAAATTCTAGGTATTGCAAAGCATTGGGAAAATGTTTATGTTTATATTTATGTTTATGTTTATGTTTGTAACATGGAATAATCATTAAACTCCTACAAAACTAAAATAATAACATCATGTGCTGAGGAAGGTGGTCAAAGATAAATTTTGATCTTGAAATGATTGTATAGTTAGAACTAAGGTGTCTAAAGGAGAACTTGATGTCTTCCATCTAGTTTGTAAGATTTTTCTTATGGAAAGTATTGCTCTTAAGAAGTACACACTATTCTATTTTGATATTTACTCAACTGTTTTTTGCAAATGTATATTGTGACTTATGATGACCTCACTTTCACCTCTTATATGGTGTTACTTGTTTTATTTTTCTTTTCCCAGATTCACTGATAAAATAGAGAAATTTATAATTATTTATTTGTGTATATTTATAGTATACAGTTTGATGTTGTAGTATCCATATACACTGTGAAGTGACACATGTTCAATCTAGTTAAGATATCCATCAGCTTTTATAGTACCATTTTGAGATAAGAACATGTAAAATCTACTATCTTAACAACTTTCAAGTACATAATGCAGTGGTATTAATTACAGTCAATGAACTGGGTACTAGATATCCAGAAATTATTGATCATGCATAACTGAAATCATAGCCTCTCTACTAAAAATAATCCCATATTCCTATTCCTTACTGCCTCCCAACCATCATTCTACTCTCTGATTTGATTTTACAATTCAAATTTTAGATTTTATGTATCAGTAAGGTCTTGGAATATTTGTCTCTTTTGTGTCTTCTTCCTTAGAATACTGTACTCCAGTTTCATCCATGCTGTCACAAATGACACCACTGTATTCTTTTAAAAGGTGCAATAATATTCCACTGTGTGTGGGAGTGGGCAAATTGATCATTCACTTTATCCATTCATCCATTAACAAATACTTAGCTTAATTCCTTATTTTGATCATTCTGCATAATGCTGAAATGAACCTAAGGTGCAGATGTCTCTTCAAGACCCTAATTTCAATTACTTTAGATATATAAGCAGAAGTGGTATTGTAGAATCATAATTGTAATTCTATTTTACATTTTTGGAGTAACCTTTCTACAGTTCTCAGTAATGGCTCTATTAATTCATATTTTCATCAAAAATTTATAAGGGTGGTTATGTTTTATCCAAATCCTTGTCCACACTTATCTTTTGCTTTTTTTGATAACAGCCATTCCAATAGGTAGTAAGTCATTGTGATTTTTATTTGTAGCTCTCTCGTTTAGTTATGTAAAATATTTTTTGTACACTGTGGTCATTTGTCATTTGTTGCCTGTTTTATATAATAAATGTATTTTGTGTAGCCTGTTATTGACTGAAAACTGTTATCAGTGTACAGTGAAACTGCTTCACTCTATTATTGCATGTTATCTACTTTTTATATAAGAATAGTTTGTATATTAATAGCAAGGACGTTACTCTTTGCCTCTTGATTCTACATCTGTGTCATTTCTGAATCTTACCTTGATGATTTCTTCATTTCATCAAATTGTCTTTTAACACTTGAAGAAAGCCAGATGTGCTACGGATTTATTAGCACATTTATTGTGCTACCTGAGAGTTGGGCTTCTTTTTAGTTGCTTGTAATTCTAGATGCCAGAGGCTTCATGGTCTTCTATTGTCCTTGTTGTTTCTACTTTCTTATGGCTGGCCATTCCTCATACTCTTCCTCAGAGAAAATACTGTGTTGCATCTCTTTCGGCCACAATCAGCATATTTGAGCCCAGCCTGGATAAGTTAGGGATTTAGTAAGACTCTGTCTCAGAATTAAAATAAATAAAAAAGGGCTGCAGTTGTGACTCAGTATAAGGCTCTCCCTGGGTTCAATGCCCAACATTGAGAAAGAAAGAAAAAGAAAAAAAGAAAGAAAGAAAAGGAGGAAGGAAAGAAGGAAGAAAGGAAAGGAAGGAAGAAAGAAAGTTTTTCAACCATAGCTTCCCTTTACTGTGGCGTTTGTTGGAAGTAGTGAAAGAAAATACTACATAGGTGCCAACTCTAAAATACAACTTGATGAATTGTGTCATTTACAATTGACTGGGAAGTGCTAGGAACCTGGTACCTTTGTTTGAAATGTGCAGAAATAGAGAAAGATTTTGTAGTCTACAAAACACATGAATGTCACAATTTCTCTCTTTGTTTTTATGGTTTTTTTAAAAACATGCTTGTGTGAACTTTTATTAGTGAATATGATGAGAAAACTTTCTAAATTGAAAGGGAATCGTACTTCATAACTGCAAACAGATTATAATCACACCATCAATTTGATCTGTTCTTTTGAGAACAGAATTGGTTGATGTAGGAGAATGAGTAGCCTGAAATCTGAGGCAATCATTAGCTACAGTAAGTGAGTTGAAATCTAAAGGAAAGTCCTTGGAGTTGTATTAAATTCAAGAGCTAAGAAGACAATTGGCACATTCTGAAAATACTTCATATAGATTTATTTAGTAAAGATATTTCATACTGAAAGAAGTCTAGAGGACAAAACAGAAGAATAATATTGGTTGAGAAACAATAATACTTAAGCCTCAAAATGTTGCTTATTTTTCCACTTTTTGTGTTGTGCAACTGTGGATTAAGTAGCAAGTCAAACGGAAGACATTGAGAGAATACTGCAAAAGTCAGGTTAATTTTGTGGAAGCTATGGCACCGTGTATGAGGAACGTGAGGTACAGGCAGGAAAGGTGATATGACAGCCATCACCACTGCCTTTCCCCTTCCCCTTTCATTCCTAGAAACACTTGATGTATATCACTACTTTCCTAATTTTGATAGCCTTTGTCTGCATGGCTTCCACATCACACAGTTCTGCTTTCCTTCGGTATCATCAGCTGTTACTTTTCGGTTCTCTTCACTGTTCTCACTTCCTCTGCCCCCTTCTCTTCTGCACCCATTCACTCTTCTTAGATTGCCCTGCTATTACCCAGTCCTGTAAGTGCTGTTTTTGTGCCAGGGGGTTGAAATCTGTATCTATAGTCCTGAATTTGCACGTGACCACAGGACTTGTGTTTTCTACATGAGTCTCTAGGGACTTGTGTGAAAAAGTACACGGAACATTTGATGTCTCACTCCTCGATGAACCGCTCCCCAGCGGGGGCCATTTCAGTCTTTGTCATCACTGGGCTACAGAAGTAAGCGATGCAAGAGTCACGTTTGAGTTGTTTCCTTCCTTCATCTAGATTTTCCATGTATTCTGTTCTGTTTTCTCTATTTATGCTACGTATTTCCACTCTTGTACAGTCATCATCGTGTCTAGATGACACTTGCCTACTATCACCTCTCTGCTTCTGTTCTCTCTGCTGCAATATGTTACCCATGAAGTAGCTATAATGATAGCTTAAATACATAAATTGGATCACCTCACTCTCTTGCTTAAACCCCTCTAATTATCATGCTTGTACCTACTAATTATCATACTCCCTGCTTTGCAAAGCTTTACCCCATCCAATCACTTTGAGCTCATTTTCCAGTAATCGTCCTCTATAGCCATGGCCCATAGTCCTTCTGTCTGTTACTTAAGCAGTGTTGTTTCTAAGAATGGGTAAATTTCATGTGAAATATTCTGTAGGATAAATAAATTTCAGCCTTTTTTTTTTTGTATTTATACCCCACACCTCTCATTTGACCTCCAAATTTCTGTGTGCAACTGCCAACTTGGTAATTTCCTTTTGTTCATGTCACACAACTCAAATCCAACATGTCAAAAACATACTCAGGATATGCTCTTTTCAAATCTTCTTTTATATCTGCTTTTTTTTTGCCTCACTGACTGACACAATTGTTATTCCATTTCTGAATGACAAACTCAGAAATATTTCTTGAAACTTTCACCAATACCTAAAATCCAGTCAATCAAGTGGCCGTGGATACTCTTTAGTACTTTTCTCCATTTCACCCTTAACTCCCCCTTTTAAACTTAACAGCTAAAACTAATAAAGCATCCTACTATGCACAAGCACCACCCTAAAAGCTTTTTACATTTGTCAACCCATTTAAGTTTTCCAACTGTCCTGTGACATAGATTTTATTTTTATTCTCATTTGTAACATTCCATTTTTCATCACTATAACGGAAAACCTGAAATGGGCTATTTTACAAAGGAAATAAGCTTTCTTTGACTCACAGTTAAGGGAATGGTAAGGTCTAGGGTGTCGCAGGATGGCACACAGCATCACATGGCAAGAGAAAGAGCACACAGGTGTACATGTGTCTACCTGGTCTCTCTCTCTTTTCTTATAAAGCTGTCAAAATCCAATCTCTGGTCTCTACTCTAGTGACCTTATCTAATCCTAAGCACCTCCTTAAGGCCCCACCTATAAATAGCATAATTAAATTATGCCCATCTTCTTAGTATCTCACAATGGAGATTAAATTTCAGCGTACAAAGACTTGGGGGACACACTAGACATATCCAAATCATAGCACCATTTTAGAGAAAAGAATCTTGACAGCGGTGGTTATGTAAGTTGCTAGAAAGGAGCATAGTAAATTACAAAACTAAGCAAGCTGGCACAGGCTATATGCTTAAACATTACCCTCTACTAGTCCAAGAAACTAATCATCTCCAGCCTGGGTAACTGTAGCGACCTTGTAAGGGGTGTATTTTCATTGGCTATGGCTCTATCACATTGGAACTTCAATCTGCACCTGGATTAATATTTTCTAGATATCCATCTCTTCATTGCAACCCACTGATTAAAACACTTTAATGGCTTCTAGTATTTGCAATTTTAAATGAATTTCCATGTTGCATTCAGTATTTCTCATTTGGGAACCCTTTCTTGGCTATCCTCACTAGATCGAATTCCCGGTAGCATGTATTGTTACATTACTGCCCACCTGGAGCTGAACCGGACCATTTACATGCACATGGCTCCTCTGTCTGATACCAGTAGTGCTCCTTAGCCCATGGGCTAACCAACCCGAAGTTGCCTAGAATTAGGTGTCCTGGAGAAAAATCTTCCCCAGTAAGTAAAAAGAATAAGTACTTAAATACCCCAGCTTTCTCATACATGGCTGGACAATTCTGATACGTATTACAGAATCCTTTAACCTTTGAAACAGCCTCTAGAAGGAATGAATTCCGATTCTCCAGAGACTCAGCTCATCCATTAAAGGACTCTGTTAAAAGTATTAACTTCCCCAGATCAGTTTTCATACTACATCACTTATGCCACTGAGATGAATCCCCAAATAAACTAGTATTCAATTTTCTATCTCAGGGTCAGCTTTTAGAGTTATCCAAAATACCCTTTCACTTTACTCTCTCAGAATACTAGATCACATTTTTTTTTGTACCGCAGAGTTTATAATCATGAGCACTCACAGAAAGATTCCAGGGACAATGGAATTCACCAAAATGATTGCCCTTTGAGGAGATAAAATACTCAATATTAATTTTCAAAAAGCTTTATAGGAAAGGAAAAAAAAACAAAAACAAAAAAACAAGCAGGAGTGCTGGTGTATGCCTGTAATCCCAGCAGTTTAAGAAACATGGGCAGGATGATTGCAAGTTTGAGCCTACTCTGGAAAATTTAATGGATTTAGGGAAACCCTGTTTCAAAATAACAAAGATCTGGGGATATATCTCAGTGTGAAAGCCCTTGGTTTAATCCCCAGTAATGCAAAAACAAAACAAAACAAAAGCAACAAATAGGAAAAAAAAAACTACAAAGGCATGGATTTTTTTGTCAGAGCTATAAAAATTAATACAATGATAAATATTACTAAGAAAAAAAATTCACACCACAAATAAATGACAGATAGTAGAGAATGCTTATCCTGATTTTTTTGTGTGTGAAGTCATCACATGATACCTTACAAATGTGTGAATTATTATATGCCTATTAAAAATTAAAATAAACAGTTTATTTAAATAAATTTATTATTTGAATAAATAATGATTTTTATGTTACATTTTTGGTCATGTTATTATTCACTTACTGGGTAAAATAAATGGTTTATTTTTCTTTTAAATAATAAGGATGTTCGATTACCATAAACCTAAAGAGAATCATTTTATTATCTTTTGCATAATATTTTCTAGAATAAAACATTTCTAAATTCGGTACCTAAGGAGTCAGTATTTTGCTAAACATGAATTTTTAACATAGATTTTATTTGAGTGTCATTTGTTCTTCATTATGAAGTCTAAATTGGAAAGGGACTAATTATCTTGGTTGCTATATTTCATACTCTAACCATTAGCACTTTATAGCCATTTTTAGCTACTATAAACAAACATTTTAAGAAGAAAGAATGTGGCTAAATTTAGATAAAGCGGTATTGAAGTGTGGCCCTAGAACTTATATGAGTTTTTAATGGCTTTCCTTTCTGTTTTTGAAGGAAGGCAAAGTAAAAATAGAGATGGAAAGAATTTAATCCTGTAAGTATGACCCAAACAGGATTCAGAATATCATTATGGTTAAAGTCTTTTCGTGGGACCGTATTTTCTCTACCACAGATGTCTGTCACAGAAATCTCTGCTTTTTAAAATAAAATGTTTTAAGAGAATAGGGTCATATGAACTTCAGAAAATGGATATTTAGGGATGGCACATACTAAAAATGGCTTTTAATCAATAGAAAATGCAAGCTGTCTTTGGTTAAAAAGATTGTTCTGAAGCCATAAAGCAACTTAGTTATTTTTACTCTAAAACATTAATTTATAATAAATCAGCAAGAGTGTTGTATTATAGAAATACAAGGAACTAGAAAAGTCTCTGGAGTGAAAAGGTATGGGTTTGGTGATAAATGAAATGTATTCTTCTATTCAATTTTTGAAGATTAAAAAATTAATATTTTATGTTGGCAAATGGTGATTCTGTGAGACCATTCATGTGTTGCTGGGATCTTTGAAGCTTAGTGTTGAAGCTTAGTGACAAAGTTTAGTGTTTATAACCTTGTATGGAGAAGTATTTATCCTTTGCAGGAGAAATAAACCGAGATATAGAAATATTCACATAGCATGGCTAATTACAACCACCATATTTATTTTAGTGAAATAAAATAGTTTAAATGTTCAACAGTAAGAGTTAAATAAAAATGAAGCCTTTGGAAATAATAATAATATATCATCACTAATAGAAATATATTCATGATCCACTGTGAAAAAAATATTTCTGACTTTGAGTTTCTGAGGTAAGAAGCTGGCAAACCTGAAGTACATACTAAAAACAAGTTAAAATCTGAACATAATGATCAACAACTCTTCTTAGATACTCAGAGAAGTGAGGTCACAGGGCAAACCACTTCTCCACAGTCGGAAAGAAAGATACAGACTGTTACAAGCTCCCAGAGCAGAGGCCCAGTAGCACAAATCTCTATGGAAATAAGTACTTGGAGAGCCTGAAGTGTATGCAGTCGCTGAGTTGCTGGAGGCTCTGTGTAGATAATTCAGAGGCTTAAAAGTTCCGGGGAAGTTAAATCACTGGAGGGACACTGTACTTCTGTGAATTTTATTCCCAGAGACCCTAACAAGGTCCCATGGTAAATATCTGAAAGAAATCACCCAGAGCTTCTAATAGTGGAAGGACAAAAGACACCATTTAAAAATACAATGCAGTGATTTTACTTCCTTTAATAGCCTGCGCCAAAGAGAAATTGTTTTTTACCAGAGCCTAACCTACTGAGTTTTATTCAGAACATCACATACTCGGAAGGAAAATACCCAGCTTCAACACCCTCTTGTCCCAGCAGGGGTGAAGTTCACATTCCACGGGCACTGACCCAGCAAAAGACTTGATTATTGGACTACTGTGCAGAATACTTCCTCTCCCTCCATAAAAACGAAAACACGGTGTACGAAAGGCAGTGAGATGTGGTGAAAATTATACAAAGAGGGCAGTTTATAGTATAAACCCTTATGTTTTACGAGAGTGATCTGAAATATTCATCCTATCTTTGTATCTTAAGGAACACCTTCAAACATATTTTGTGAGTTCAACATTATCCTGACATCAAAGCCACAAAAAGGCTGTATCTGATGAATATAGATTTTCAACAAAAACACCAGCAAAACAAATTCAAAAGCACATTGTGAGGATCACACACCATAACTGAGATTTATCCCTTACATCCAAAGACAATTTGACATACAAAAATCAATTAATGTCATAAACCCCACTAACATAAATCCACCTAAGAGCAAAAGGATAAAATCCATATGATTACCTCAATAGATGCAGAATAAACATTCGGTAAAATTTGGTGCCTTTTTAAAAAAAATAACTCTCAACTAATCAAGAATAGAAGGAAATTATTTCAACATAATAAGTCCATATCTGAAAAACCCACAGTTAACACAAGATGACAGGCTCTCCACTTTCACCACTTCTGTTAAACGTAGCCCCTTAAGTCCTAGCCAGAGCAAGTAGGCCTGAAGGAGACATTAAAGTCAGACCAATAACAAAAGAAAAGTAGAAATGTCCCTGAGACAGATGAGGTGACATTATAGAAAGACCTAAAGAAAAGCCCACTAAAGTGAGAATGATAAATGAATTCAGTAAAATTGCAAGACACAAAATAAACATACAAAATTGAATTGTGCCTCTGTATAATAACGGTGAACTATCTTAAAGGAAAACTATGAAAACAATGCCATTTTCAATGGCAATGAAAAGAAAATAATCAGGAGTAAACTTAAGTAAGAACGTAAAAGTTGAAATATGAAACCTCATGAAACACTGGTGAAAGAAACAAAACAAGAAACAAACAAATGGAAAGATATTTCCTGATAGTTAAATGGAAAATATAATATTGCCAAAATATCCATGCTACCCAAAGCAATTCCTATCAAATTTCAATGCCACTTTTTACAGATGTAGAAATAATTGAAAATGTACATGCAACTATAAGACTCAAATAGTCGTCAATCTTGAGAAAGAAGAATAAATTTATACACTACTTTTTGAATTCAAAATATACTAAATGTTATAGTAATCCAAATAGTATGATACTGGAATAAAGATGGACATATAGACCAGTGAATCAAGCAAAATAGAAGTTGAGAAATAAAACTACATTTACAGTAATCTGATTTTTCACAGAGTTGCTAAAAATGTACACAAAGGTGAGGAACGTATCAACAAATGCTGTGGAGACATTGAAAACTGTAACAAAATGCAGTAGAATCCCTATCTTGTATTACACTCAAAAATCAATTCAAAATGGATTAAAGACTCAAGTATAAGACCCCAAACAAAATCAGATGAAAAACGGGGAAACCTTCATATATTGGCCTTCCTAATATTTTCTTGGATACGATGCCCAAAATGGGCCAAAAATGGGACTCATGACTCTAAGTCATTTAAGAAGTAAAGGAAACAACAGAATAAAATGTCAACTTGTAGAAGGGGCAAAATCAGCATTTGCAAACATTGTGTTTGATAAGGGATTAATATCCAAAATATTCAAAGAAATCCTACAATTTATGGTTAAAAAGTCTCTGATTTAAAAAGGATTAAAGACTTGAATATGGCACATATTTCCAAATAGAAAACATATAAATACCAATACGTATATGAAAAAATGCTCAATGTTTCTAATTTTTAGGGTAAATGAGATGCCATTCCAAAATGTGTCAAAATGTTCTTTTTAAAAACATATACCAAATATTGGGTATCAAAATAGGTTTTCTTGCACATTTAGTGGGCAGAAAAATGCTGCAGCTCCTATGAAAAAAAGGTATGGAAGTCCCACAAAAATATTCAAGAATAGAACTGCTGTATGATTAAGCAATATTGTTCTGAGTATTTGCCAAAAAATTTTTTAAATTGAAACCTTTAAGATACATTATCACTTCTCCACTCACTGTTGCACTATTCCTCACAGCCCACAGATAGAAACGAAGTCAATATTCATCAATGGATGAATGAATGAAGCAAATGTGTTGTATGTACACAGTGGAAGGCTGCACATCTTTAAAAAGTAAAGCAGTTTTGCAATATGCAACAATATGGTGAACCATAAGTAACAACGTTATGCTAAGTGAAATAAGTTAGGTACAAAGAGAAAACTACGGCATGCTTCTGCTCATATGCGATACCTAAAATACTCAAATTCATAAAATTAAGAAATGGAGTGATGGCTATCAGACACTGGAGGGGAAGAATAGAGAACTACTAAGCAATAGGCATAAAGTTTCAGTCAACCAAGATGAATAAGATTTTGGTAACTGCTCTAGAATACTGAGTCAATAATAATGTATTATACAGTTAAATATTATTATTATTAAGATGAAAACATGAGCAAAATAGTTTTTTAGATTAATAAATATAGGACTTTATTTCTAGTAGACCAATCTTGCAAGAAATGTTAAAAGATGTTCTTCAGAGAAAAGGAAAATACTATAGATCAGAAACATGCATATACTGAAAGAAAGAAAGAACATCAGAAAAGGAATAACTGAAGATAAAGAAAATATTTTATTTTCTTATTTTTAAATGATTTAACAGATATAGTTGGTTCACAGTAATAGCAACATTATATCCCATGATGTGTGCTTATGTGTATATCATATAGATACAGAGTATATAAAAAATGTATACACACTTCAGAAAAAGAAAAATAGTATTTAATTTCAACAGATGGTATTACCTTCACATGAGGGACCCCAGTAGCTGTTATATAAGGAAGAAAACTCACTACATTGCTGGCCCTTGGAGAAGAAATTGAAAATGAATATGCAGCTCATATGACCAAGGTTACACAAGCATCTACGCACCTCAGAATGGAGTATTAAGATACATAAGAGCAAAACTAATAAAATATGGAGAGTTAGAATCCTCAATTACAGTTGGATACTTGAATACTTCTCTATCAGAAATGGGCAGATCTAGCACGTAGATAAGTAGCAAAAACCATGGTTAACTCAATAACACCAACAATCAATGGGATATTAACACATCTATAAATAATTTCACCCAACAATAGCATGCTACACATTCTTCTCTGATTTATATTGAACATCCACCAAGAAAGATAACATTATTGGATATACAACACACACCAACAGATTCAAGAGAATAGAAACTGCACAATTTCTGCTCTCAGAAAAATATAATTAAATTACAAATCAACAATAGAAAGATAATTGGAAATTCCCAACATATGTGTGTAAACAGTAATTTATAAATAATATATAGACCTAAAAAAGAAATAATAAGCAAAATTTAAAGTACTTTAAATTACACTGAAAGCACAACTTATCAAACTTTGGAATGTTGTGAAGGAAGTTCTTACAGGGAAATTAATAGCACTGAGTGTTTATGTGAGAAGATAAAAAATAAATCATTTAAGATTTTATATTAAAAAATCAGAAAAAAGGAAATTAAATCTGAAAAAAGCAGAAGAAAATAAAAACTAGAGTAAAAAATAATGAAATTGAAAACAGGAATAAATAGGGGAAAAACAAAATGAGAATCTGATTCTTTAAAAAGCTGAAATAAATATAAAAAATATACATAAATAAATAAATGTAAAAATTAAAAAATATAAAGGATACAGCCAGGGATTTAGCTCAGTGTTTCCGCCATCTGCCTTGCAAGCACAAGGACCTGAGTTTGATCCCGGGTACCAAAAAAAAAAAAAAAATTGATAAAAGGCACTAATTTCAGAAATAAAAGAGATCAGCATATTAAAATGAAAAAATGAAATAAAATAAGCAATGACTGTACCACACAAATTTGATAACTCAGATGTAATATATCAATCAATTCCTTGAAAGACACTGTCTTAGACTCTTTTCTCATCACTTGAACAAAATACCAAACATTAAAAATACCAAACTTAAAAAAGGGGAGATTCATTTCCCTCACTGTTTTGAGATTCAGGCTCCAAGGAAAGGCATAGCAGAAACCTATGGCAGAGGAAGGCCACTCACAGGTAATCCGAAGCAGAGAGACAAGGAAGAAACAATGGAGGCAGATACACCTTTTCTGGTTGTACCTCCAGGGAATCAACCTCTTGCTGGGGCTCCCCTTCCTAACAACGCCCTGGGCTCCTGAACTCATCACTGGATGAAACCACAGATAAATTTAGTACCAGAATAATCTAATCACTTTCTACAAGTCTCACTTCTGAAAACATGAGGCTTTTGGGAAACATTTTAGATCTAATCCATAACCTTCAGTCCTTGGACTTCAAAAGACTCATGTCCCTCTATAAGCAAGACGAATTTAGTCCATGTCTTAGTTACTTTCTTGTAACTGAGACGCACAACATAAAGGAGGAAAGGTTCGTTTAGGCTCACAGTTTTAGGGTTTTCAGTCCATTGCAGGCTGGCTCCAAGGCAGTGAGTGCGGCATGGCAGAGGAGAAATGCTCACGGCAAGGCAGGGAGGTAGCAGAGACTGGGATGGGGAGAGGAGAGAGGTACTTCCTATCAGGGATGCACCTCCTCCAGCCAAGTTTCATCTCCCAAATCATAGTAATTATAATTCCGCAGTGGACTGACCCACTGATTAATATCATGCCTCCACGATCCAGTCATCTCCCCAAACCCCGCCTGTGATCACATGAGGCTTTAGGGGGGCATCCAGATATAAATCTAAATACAAACCCCAACAGTCTATTTTAAGAGTTACCAAACTTCTAACAATTCTACCTTTGTCGAAGGCTCCAAATTCAGTCTCCTCTTGCCTCAGGACAAACTCAACTGTGAGCCCTCACAAAAATAAAAACAAACAAACAAACGTTAAACATTGCTGGCATACAATAGCAAGACTAAATATTCCCATTCCAAAACTGAGGTATAGAAAGGTAGAAAGGAGTGGGAACAAAGCAAGACCAAAATCCAGCAGACCATACAATCACACACATCCAGTAAGCAAGGAAAATCGTGGCAAGTTGTGCATTCCAAGTGCTTGAGTGGCACCATCCCCATCATTTTGCTGGTTGAAACCTTCACAACCTATCCCTTGGATTGATGCTGCTCACTTCTTGTGGCTTTCCTCAGGTGTCCCCATTCTTGGGTCTCCAAATTGCTGGGGTCTCCTCCTAAGATAATGAACTGTTAAGCCTGAAAAGACACGCAAGAAACTTAAATGCATATTACTTAGTAAAGAAAGCTAATCTAATAAGGCTGTGTACTAAATGCTTTAAAACTATTTTTTTAAAAAGCCTATTAACAAAAGCAGTGGTTTTCAGAAGTTAGAGGAGACTTAGGCAGGGATAGATAAGTGGGCACAGAATTTTTAAGGAAAGATAAGACTAGTCTGCATGATATTGTAATAGTAGATAAATGTCATTGTTTGTCAAGAACGATGGAAGATATAACCCCAAAGTAAGATCAACTGAATGTTGGGTGATAATAGTGTGTCAGTGTAGGTTTCTCAGTAGTAACAAATGTTTCTCTGTGACACAGGATGGTACGGTGACAGTGGCAAGACTGGGTGTGCAGTGAGGAGGGGCTGGGGACACTCTCTGTACTTCTTGCTCAGTGTTGCTACGAACTGAAAACTGCTCGAAAGGACGAAGTCTATTTCAAAGGGGAAAAATAATTTTCAAAATAATGTGTAAGCTGTGTCATGTTTAACAAAGATAAACACATTTATGCATATCTAGATAACATGTGAATGATATATACAATCTTGTATATAATTATTACTAAGAATTATAGAAATGCAGTGTTCTTTGCTCCTGTCTATTTTAACTAATAGTGTTTTCTACTATTTTTACATGGATAATGAATTATTTCTATGAGAAAGAATAATAAAAATTACAACTGTGTGGGGGGGCGGCTGCTGCACAGGTGCTTTCATTTGACAAAACTCATTTCCCTGTATATTTATTTATTTATTTATTTATTTTTTGGTACTGGGGATTGAACTCGGGTCCTTGCGCTTGCAAGGCAGGCCACTGAACCACTGAGCTAAATGCCCTGCCCCCTCTTTTTATATTTTGAAAATTACCATGAAAACACATGTGAAAGCTTAGCAAATGATTAATAACAATAAATGACATGTTTGATATGCAGAAGCCCTGACTCCTAGTAATCCCTCTACCACAATTTAGTGGTGTGACCTTAGCGCATTATTTAAATTCCTTGGATTTTATTCATTTACTGGGTAATAGCAAGGAGTTACATGGATTTTAAGGTTTCCTATTGTTATGCCTTATGGAAAATCTAATGTAATCAATAAGATGCAGCAATATTATTTTCAATATGTTTAAAGCATATATGTTTCAACTTAAAGATGTGTGTACGTCAGGAGGAAGAGAGAAGGAAGAAAGAGTAGGTTTTTATCAATCTGCAGGAATGTTCAGTCCTAAAGTCACAGATACATGCCTGCTAATGTTCAGTGTGAGTTTTATTCAGAGTGTAACAAAAGAGAGAAGTCGAGAGAAACTGTGGAGAAATAAGAAGTTTTTCCGGCCATTCTAGAAAGGAGTTAGGCAGGACCAAATGAAATATTGCAGCCAGTTAAAAGTTGGCTGCACTGTTGGGTATTCACATGGATTCATTGAAATAACATAAAAGATAGACACTTCAAGCTTTAACCTTGATATTAGAAAGTAGAAGGGGATTTACCTCAATGGTTCCACTGCCTGCCTGGCAAGTGCAAGGACCCGAGTTCAATCCCAGGTACAAAAAAAAAAAAAAAAAAGTAGAAGTAAATTAAAATCCTCCAGAGTAAACCCACAATTACCCCAATTATTCTTTCCAAAAGAGGAAGTAGCCGCATTGATCATTACAAAATCTGCCATCCCTGAGTAGCTTAGATGTACGCACTATTCCTATATGCTGAACCAGTTTTGAAAAGAAAGAATGAGAAATGTATGGATCATCTGTACCTCCAGCTTTTTGGTAGAATGGTAAAATTACTGCACCTTTGTCCACCATAAATCTATTTAAGTGGAACCAGAGAATAGGTGGAGTAAGAGAACAAGGGAAGAGAATGGCTTTAATACAACATTATTTCTAGGCATTTCAATGGAAAGAAGAATGACTCCCTCTGTTTGTACTCAAGTAGAACATGAAGTGATGGTATAATAAATGGATTCTGTCCAGTTTTCCACAAGTTATGCTACTTTATATGTTAGTAAGCTTCCTATTACTGTAAAAAAATATTGGAGACAATCCATCTTCAAAATGTATTTGGTTCACAGTTTGAAGGTTTCAGTCCATAGTTAGGTGTGTCTTTACTTTAGGACTGCAGTGGGGCCGTATATCGTGGAGAGAATGCGCGCAGCGGAAGCTGCTCATTTAATGGTGGCTACAAGGTGAAAAAGCAAGGAAGAAAAGGGTCTGGGTCTCAATATCCCCTTTGAGATAACACCCAGTGATCTAACCACCATTAGGTCCACTTCTTAAAAGTTCTCATCATCTCCCACTAGAGCCACCCTAAGGACCAAGATTTTCACCAGTAGGCCTTTGGGGACTTTTCAGACCCACACTATAGCAGCAAATAATACAACCTTCATAATACTCAACTAACTTCTCTAGTTAAATTAGGATTTGGTACTATATATGAGTTTCATATTGTTCTTTTAACAAATACCAGAAATTGGTGGCTTCAAACCACAGAAATTTATTTCCTCATAGTTTGGAAGCCACAAATGTAAAATTAGTTCAACTAGGCTGAAATTGAAATGTTACTAAGACCATGATCCCTTTGGAAATGCTAAGAGAATGCTTTCCTCGTGCTTTTTAGTTTCTTGCTGCTGTTTGCATTCCATATCTTCTGACTACATAACTTCAGTCTCTTCCTCTACCTTCATATTTTGATGTGTGTGCACAACTGTGTGTGTATGTGTGTGTGTGTGTGTGAGTGTATGTGTGCATGAAAGATGTCCCTTTAAAATGATTACTATAATACTTTTTGGGGTCTGCACTTAAATCCTGGATAATCTAACCATCTCAAAATTTTTAATTTAATTGTATATATATATAAAGGGCCTTTTCCTACATAAAGCAATATTTAAATTGTAAGAGTTAGGATATGGATATCTTTTACAGTCTAACACAAACTAAATCATCAATATAGTCCAAGTTTGTCATTCATTGATTCTCTAAAGAGAAACATTTTGTGTTTTAAAGGTTGTATGTAGTCCTAATGATGGAATGGAAAAATAGAGTTCCCCAGAGTTCACTATACTGTACTTTCCCTCTAAACTTTGCTTATTCTCACAAGAAATATTAATGTGACCTTTTTGTTAAGAAAGTAGTTTCCTTTGTATATCAAAGGGTATTTCAGAAGGTATCTTTTTTTTTTTTTTTGTTCCAGGGATTGAACTCGGGTCCTTGCACTTGCAAGGCAGGCCACCAAACCGCTGAGCTAAATCCTTGGCCATGAGAAACCTCATTTTAAAGATAGAAGCACATACAACTTGTCATCTATCTAAATAAAAAATATTTGAAAAGGTTTGAAAGAAAATTTTAAAAAAAGTTTTGAAGTTGAAAAATAATTAAATGTTCCTGCTATCTTTTCTAAAAGACATAAATATCATGCAAATGTAATAATTAGAGGGGAAATCTTCAATATTTTAACAATAAAGAGCCCTCTAATAGATGATGAAATGAGATATATTAGAATAAACCATGAAACTTGGACTTTTATTTCAATTCCAAAGAGTGCAACTCCTGAAGATAAATACAGATTACTATCTTTTAAAAACATAATATATTTACAGTTTCCTTGCTATCATAATAAATAAGAAAGAGTAACAATGAAAAATTTTATTTCATAGAAATTTTAAGGTCAGTTTCTTTCCAAGGTCAAGGGGCAGAACCTAGAGCTCTTAGAAGTGATTTTTTGAGACTGTTCCAGACAATGTGCCTGATGGATGAGATTAAACTCAATGGAGAGTAAGTAGAACACTCAAAAAGCAATTGCAGATTATGGATTTCATTACTCATTCAATTAGGATCTGACTCCAAGCAAAAGGAGATTTAAAATAATTTGTACACTTCAGACTGAGGCAGGGATTTTATTCATTCATTTTTCAAATATTTACTACCTGGCACGCATTCATTTGCCACTCAGTGGTTTGGTAAACATGCATAAAATCCTTCTCAAAGAATGTGCATTCTTGTAAGAGAGACAGAAAAAGCAAAAGCAAGGACAAATGAGCGAGTACAATGATATGCCAGGTGTTTTAATTTAATTTAAAAAAATTAAAACAAGGTTGTTACACTGTGATATCATACGAGCTTAAGGAAGGACTCAAACAGGAGACCCAGTTTGACAATAAAATTGAGACCTGATGGAATAAAGAAGGAAGACATTGGTATTCTGTGTTTCGGACAATGAAGAAAATTTCAAAACCTTGAGAAGGAATGTGATTGGAAAGTAAGAGGAAGAATGAAAAGGCAACTATGACTGGGGGACTCGTTGTGGGCAAGGGTGGAGGCTGAAGTAACAAAGACAGCAGAAGAAGAAACAAATATATCGGGCCATTGGAGGCAAGGCAATGGCTTTGGTTTTGAGTCAAATGGAAATCCGGCAGCATAATTAGTAGACTGTAAGAAGATAAAGGATAGAACTAGGAAGCACAAATAGAAGAGTAATTTTAAAATCCATTGGGCAGTTCAATGGCTTGGGTGAGGGTGATATGGTAGAGATGACAGAAAGTGGTTGGAAACTGAATAGCTAATATGAGGAATTAGAAATGGAGAAGAGAGAAAAAGAAAACTGTCACTGAGTCAGAGAATACTGGGAGATGAGGAGGCTTGAAGGTAAAGGAAAACCAGTAATTGATTTTTGGTTGTGTTAGTTTAGAGATGTGATTCAGATGGCCTAAACTTCCCCTTATCTTGACTAAATTCTGGACAAAATTTGCCCTGATGCTAGGCTTTTAACATGTTTTAAGTTTTTAAAACTTTCTCTTTCTAATACAAAAATGTTATTAATGAGTATTAGTCACAGATAACACCAGGGCAATCCAAGCGCGGTCAAACAGGCAGCAAGGTGCCCTCCTCTACTCCCTCCATTCCAGGCTATCCCCTTGCGTTTTGAGGAAGGGATGGGGCGCCTTTGAGTGGCCAAGATTAGGAAGGGGGGATCCAGGCCTCGCGCACACCCGAAATTCACTGCAGCCTTTCATTCCTGATTCTCACTGAATCAAGTCTGCAAGCTGCCATATACGCAGCATTCCCCAGCCACTCCTTGGGCTTAGACTCCTTGGAGGGCTTCTCCCGTGCACCGGCCCCGGTGCTGTAGCATAGGTTCTGTTAATGACTCCCTTTGGTGTTGCTGAGCAAAAAGGAATAGTGGGTTTCATTTTGGCATATGCATGCATTCATATAATATACTTTGATTATTCTGACCCCCAGACACACCTGTCCTTTGCTTTTC
The DNA here is from genome assembly GCF_012274545.1 of Fukomys damarensis. NCBI lineage: Eukaryota > Metazoa > Chordata > Mammalia > Rodentia > Bathyergidae > Fukomys > Fukomys damarensis. The sequence goes on along the minus strand of NW_022900916.1, from coordinate 22,206,333 downwards.
CAGCCTCTTGATCCCCTTGGTCTTCTCCAACAGTCTCCTTTATTTTTTCATGTCATCTCACTTTTTAAAATTCTTTGCAGATTTCACTTATGAGAGACAATATGCATGTTTGACTTTCTGAAGCTTATTTTGCTTACCACGATGATCTCTACTTTTCTCCATTTTTCTGGTAATAACATGATATCATTCTTCTTTACAGTGAAATAATATTCTGTTATATGTATATACCACATTACTTACCTATTCATCTATAAATGGGTGGGGAGGCTGTTTTCATAGCTTAGCTCTTGTGAATTGCATCACAGTAACATAGACATGACTCTAATTCTTCTGTGATACAGGTCAATCAAATGGTAGCCCTATTGTCAGTTTTTTGAGGCGTCTCCATACTGATGTCCCTATTGACTATACTTATTTAAATTCCCATCAAGAGTGTAGATGGTTTCCTTTTCCCCATTTAAGTAGCATTTGCTTTAGATAGTTTGCAAGTGATATAAACCTATAGGGGACTGGGGATTTAGCTCAGTGGTTCTGCTGTCTGCCTCACAAGGGCAAGGACCTGAGTTCGATCCCCGGTACTTCCCCCGCAAAAGATGTGAATCTATATGCCCCAAAACTATCTGTCTGAAATTTCTGGAAACAATCCTTTTGCAATGTAATCATTGCAAAAGAATTTTTAACATTTTAAATATACTCTTCTTGAAAAAATGAGAGAAGTTTAAGGTGATAGATAAGCTAAGAACTCAGATTTCATCTTATACAATCTATACATGAATTGAAAGACCAAATTGTTATATTTTAATTAAAAATTTTAAAATTCTAAAAAAAAAGTAAATCAAAATTTAAAGAGAAAACTACTTTTCCAACCTTTCAGTCTATCTGGAAGTGTAGGAATCTAAATTTAAAAATTACAAAACTAATGGCTTAATCATTGTTCCCCTTAATGTAAATCTACCTGCTCTCTTCCACGAATTCACCTCAGTCATTTGCAAACTCTCTAGATAGATCATCCAATTTATCTCCTTATTGCATTCATCTTGAGTCAATCTTTCCTTGTCTGTTTAAATGGTTAGGTGAAAATTTTCTTTTATAGCTTCCTATTAGATATCTAAATTATCATAGATAATAAAGGTAGGAGTCTGAAGTCTCTCAGGGATGTTCAAGCTGGAAAGACAAATTTGGATTTTCTCAGTAGGAATCATATTGAGAACTCAAAGACAAAAGGATTTCACCTGAGTGAGAGGACTGGGTCCTGTAATGAAAATCACAATTTTTAGAGATGTGGGGGATAGATGGGAACTATCAAAAAGGAGTAAGAAGCAGCAGCCAGTCATGTATGGGAAAAATGAGTTTGGTACTATAAGGCCAAGATAAGAAATTGTTTCAAGTAATAGTGGCCAGCTGTGGAAGATGATCCTGTTTGGTGAAACTGGGTACCTGATGAATGACCACTAGTCTATGTAATGTAGGGTCTTCGGTAGAGATCAAAGAGTAGAAAGGTCATGTACTAGGAGAAGTAGCAATGTGGATATTGAAGTCAGTAAGAAATATTAGAGGATAATTATGAAGGGGAGAAAGCCAGGAAACTGAGATCTTCAGAGAATTGTTGGGGTGATACAGAGGCTTACAGATGTTCTGGGCCAAGGAGAATTACTTGGTGGTAAATATGTTGAATTAGGTGAAATTTATGAGAATTGGGGCATTAGGAAGGAGAGATAGGTTATCATAAGAAAAACAGTGAGAAGTAAAGGAGTAGCCAACTCATCCCCAAATACAGAGCTGTAAGACATATAAAGAGACATTGTCAGACATCATATCTGATGAGCAAGATAGTTTTGAACAGGGAATTGTTCAAATGATATTATAGTATATAATATATAT
>NW_022900916.1:22176417-22204273 GCF_012274545.1 Fukomys damarensis | reverse complement strand
TTTATTATTATATTATTATAATTGATCATTATATTAACATTTTGTGTTCTCTGAAATGATAAAATTTAACATGGCACTTTGAAAATTATCGGATATAAGAAACATGTAAGGACCTTGTTTTAAAATGCACATGTTCCTCTGTCTATTGATAAGGACTAGCACCATAGGGAATAAGTCTTGATCATGTGTACCACTGCTACAGTGTGATGAGAATGGCACTTAATCTCAGCGGTTCTGATTCCTCAAACCCACAGTCCCACTCTAATGATGGGAAAGACATCAGCCTCAATTGAAGGAGGCTTTATAAAATATTTGACCAGTACATTGAAGATGAAAACCAAAGTCAGAAGCTGTCATATGGTGAAGGAGATAAGACAATTAAATGAAATGTGGTATTCTGGATGAAATACTGAACAGAAAGGAGACATTAGTGGGAGAGTGACCAAAATTCCAAAAGAAATATCATGTTTAGTTAATGACAATATCCCTATTGTGCCTCATTAGTTGTGACAAAAGGAGCACAGTAATGTAAGATGTTGACAAGGGGGAGATTGGGTAGGGATTCTGTTATTCTTGGAACTTTTATAATAACATATAATTAGTATTAATATATAATTTTATATAATACAAATATTTTGCTAAATTCAAATGCTTGAGCGGTAGGAGATAAGAACCAGAATTTATAAAAATTGAACTTTTGCACATAAAATGAAGCATTAAGATGTTAGCGCTTCCATTTAATCAGTTTTGTGAATTCAGATAAGATGTAGAGCACCCCAAGATAGCTTTGTGTCCCTTCTTGCTCTACTGCTGTAGGTACCTTCATCCCAAAGCAACCACTGACCTGAATTCTGTCACCTTACCTTAGCTTTGCCTGTTCTGGAAATTTATATAAGTGGATCACATCATTTGGACTTCAGTAGTTATAAAATAGATTCATTTTTTGCATGTAGCTTTTTTCTACTTTGTTGCTGAATAGATCTCTATTGTATGAATGAATCATAATTTGTTTATTTTACTCTTAGTGGCTAACTGTAATTTTAATAACCACAGAATGATTCTGAGGCACATCATCTACAGATCTCATCTTGAGAATGATCTGCTGTAAAAAGCAGATGCTCACTCCATTGCTTTAGTTAATAAAACCTTCCAAGCATAAAAAGATAACTGAGTATCTAATAACTTTAATACACCTAATGTGTCAAGCCTGTCTCACTAGCCAGATAAAGATGACATATTAACAATAGCTGCATAACAAAAAGGCACGTGTATGAGGATACTGAATAGAAAACAAATAATTTGGATTCTAAAAAGGAGTCTAAGAAGTTTTATTTGTCTTTAGTAAGTGGATGGTACTGATTTGTTTATTGGCCTTCAAAAGCGGAACACACGTAGAGTCTCGGTGATAAAGCATTAAGCAGCACTGACCAACATCAGTGCACCATTGCGAATTAAACATAACACCTACCCTGCATTGGTTGTTTTCAGGAACACTGTGGGAAAGAAAACCTCACAGACTGCCGGGATGAGGGAAAAGACAAACAGTTGGAAAAGAAACAAATCTGTATAGAGAAGACAGGAAGAAATGAATTAAGGATGCAGGCCTGATGTTCAGAGTTCTTTGGGGTACAATAATTGAAACTAAGAGCACAAACAGTATTCTGAACAGGAAAAGAAGACTGCAGTTGAAACTCAAGCTGGGAAGGCACACTGCCATGGCAGTAAGTTTCCGTTCCCATAGGAACCCACATCTTCCAACTCCAGCCTGATGGAGCGTTAGGGACATATCTTCCCAGCTTCATGAGAAATGCATGAGGGAACTGAAATGTGTTCCCAGTCTTTCCACGTTCAGTTGCTGCAATATCTCCCTTGTGTGTGTTTTCTCTTGTGCTCATTATCATTACTTCCGTTTCACCTTTGTATGGATGTTTCATCTGTGTGCATCTTTTCAATTTTACATTTTCACTTCATCGGCAATGTTTTAAAGCCTATGTCGATATTTAAATGTGAATTACATCTCACATTTTAGCCTAGATTTAAGGGGGATTTTAACAGAGAAATGGATGTGGTAAAAACTGAAGCCATCAGAGACAGGAGCTGAATGGCTTTAAATGAACAATAGCCAGGCTGCTGATGAGTGGGCTAAGTCTGAAATTGAGATAACTGGAGAGTGAACCTAGTCCCTAGGGAAAAACCTAAGTACTTTCTCCCAAAATTCACATGGAAACATGATGATGAGAATCAGCCTGCAATGGCCAACTTTCTTTTCCAGAGAATCTATGATCTCATTTGATGAGTTGTTTAGATTGGCAGCAAAATGCACCCAAGATTATTTTATGGTTTAGTGCCTGGCCTTGTTGTACCATAATAATTCGGTTGCCTAATGATTTGTAGCTAGTCATATGTAGCTTGACTTTGTCTGACATACTGGATTCGAGTGTCATTCTTTCACAGCTGGAAATACAAATCTCTATGGTATAGAATCTTTACAGCCAGTTAATATGGTTTTAATTGTTGGAGGAATTACGAATATGTTACTAAGTAATGAGCCACATCTAGTGTCAGTGACTTGTTACTCCACTCAACAAATTCCCACTTCTTGGTATAAGGATTCTTACACTACTGTTTCTAAGACAATGGGAGTATAAAGCTCAGGTTTTCTTGAGTAGTGGCTGGAAGGTAGGCTGGACAAATGTACCTTAGTTTTGGAGGTGGTTACTTTCTTCAGCCTTTACTCTGTGTTTTTGGCACCTTACCTCCTTGGCTGCCACTGGAAAAAATTGTTCAGAGTCATGCTTAGGGAACCAGACCTGAGTTGGTTTCAAATCTCTCCTGTTACTGCTCTAGATTTAGTGGAGAAGTTATTTAAGCCCTCTGTACCTTACTTTTTAAAATCTTTAAAATAGGGCATTAATAGAGTACATAAAGAATACACATTAGGCATAGTTTTTGTCACAGTGAACTAAACATACTGTGCTTAACATATAAGTATACAATTTAAATGAAAAAGAGTTTACTTCGGTTCATAGTTTCAGAAGTTCCAGTCCATAGTCTGCTTCCTCCAAGACAGAAATGACAAGGTGGAGGAAAGCTGATCAACTCATGGTAGCCCAGAGCAGAGAGTAAAAGCATGTCCTAAATGACCTACTTCTTTCAATTAGTCCCACCTTCTAATAGCCCATTCACCTGTGAACTCATTAATGGATTAATCCAGTGCTTTCCATACATGGCTCTTTGGGGGTCTTTTCATATTTAAATGTAACAGAACATATAGCATTCACAGACTTATTTTGATGCGTGAATTACCTGCTGCTTACTTAGAGAAAAATATAAAATATAGCCAGAGTCTATTTCATGTTATCCAGTAGTGTTTTTCATGCTCATTTTTCCTTTGTATCATTTGCATCTTTTGGGAAGGATGTTGTTGGTAAAGTTTATCTTACTGGATTGTTCTCTTTAAAATAAATAAAGCTAACACTTGCACACAAAGTACACGTCTCAAAAGTTACACAGAGCTTATTTTGGTAGGCTAGAGTTGCTCATGTTCAACACAATATTTACTAGCTTCTTCAAACCAACCTTCTGTGATATAGTATCAGTAGTGTAGTCTCCAACTCACAGTGTATGAGCTGTTGCTAGAAAAGTCACATACATAGATTCAGGTAGTATATCAGTCAAAAGAGATTATCTCAAGATTAACATTTTTAGTGATCTCAGGGAAGTATTTCAGGCTAATACATTAAGATCTTAATTTGGGCTGAGGATTTAGTTCAGTGGTGCCATTGCCTGCCTGCAAGCACAAGATCCCAAGTTTGATCCTCAGTACCACCTAAAAAAAAAATCTTAATTTGATAACAGAAACTCAAGCATAAAAGAGCTCATTTGTTTAGGTGATTTTCCTATAGATGATTTTGAACTTTATTTCTACTGTCACTGTGATTTTTGCAATATTGTTTTTTCAAGAAAAAATTTACAAAATTTCCTAATAAATTAGGTAGTTTAAAACAGTATGAATTTGTTTCTCATAGTTTTGGAATCTGAAAAATTCAAGACTAAACTACTAGCTGATTTGGTTCCCCAGAAAATGTCATCTCTTGCCTTGTAAATGGTTCCTTTTTTATCATACCCTCACAGAGAATGGGAATGGATAAACAAACTATCTGGAATGTCTTCTGAGGGCACTAATCCCATCATGAGGGACCTGCTTTCATGACTAAGCTAATTCTTTCCAAAGGCCCCCAACTCAAAATAACATCATTTTGAGTGATATGGCTTTTAAACATAAACTGAAAGGACACAACTCAGTCTATAGAAATGTGTTATTGTTTGCTTGTTTGTCTATTTGTTGCCAAGAAACAGTAATAACTTCTGACAGTTCTTATCCAAATTTACAACAGCACAATTCATAATAGCTAAATCTTAGAAGCAGGCTGTCTCCCAACAGATGAATGGATAAAATTGTGCTATGTACACACAGCAGAGTATTACCATGCCTCAAAGAATAATAAATTCAAGTAATTTATAGAAAAGTGGATGCACTTTGTAACCATAATGTTAGGTGAAATAAATTAACGTACAAGCTTAAATATTGCATGGTTTCTCTTATATGAGAAACTAAAATTACAAAGAACTAAATAAAAGATAGATAATAGGAAGTAGGGAGAAAGATCTTTCTCAAATGGGAAAGGGGGTCAAGAGATGAAGGGAGAGGAGAGAGAAAGGAGATGAAAAAAGAAATTAAGATGTATTATGTACATGTACCAACTCTACCTAAGGAGTATAAACATTATGGCCTGTGAACATGTACTAATAAAAAAGTGAAAATATTGTGGAACTTAGCATTTAAGAGCATCTAATGTTTTTAAACCCCAAAATACTGAGTAAAATATGAGCATGATTTCATAAAAACTAAGCATGATTTGAATGCTTAGTAAAAACTAATTTTTTTGACAGATTTAGTAAAAACTAAGCATGATTTGAATGCAAGAACCTCAGTAGGTTCCTACTGGATGACATACTTTAAAAGGTCTACTTTTCATCCCACATGTGTAGGGAAAGTTGGCAGGTGCTCATCTGTTATAAATAATGAGTTTCTTAATCTCTCTTTCTCAGGCTAAACACTATAGGTTGAAATTACAGTATCAACATGGGAATGACCTATTTATCTGGATCAACATTTTTCCTAAGTGTTCTTCTAACTGTGACTATATTCCCTAGACAAGCAGTGTGTAGTAACTCTTAGAGACAGGGAATTTCTCCTGGACAAGAGAGAATTAGAGAGAAGCGATCTGGGGAATAGGGCACAGCATCTCTCAGAGAAGGATCAGATATACCCTGGAGTGTCCTGTTTGGATCTTGTAAAGCTAAGAACAAGATGGCTGCAATGTGGCCTCTCAGTTGCAGAGTGGAACCTGGAAGATGATGAGGGGCCCTTATTGGTATATTTAATTAATATTTCACATGTAAAAAGGACTAGATGAGCAGCAATTTTCCTGTGCCAGGAAACCATCATAATAGGAAAACTCTATGACTTCTGTTGTTGTTTTTTCTTCCAGGGAAATGGAGAGAGAGAGAAAACAGTTTACCTTCCTTTAGCAGGAAATTATGAAAGTGACAGCCAGAAGAAGAGAGTACTGAAAATAGAATAGTACGTTCTGCAGCTATTGAAAAACATTTACTGTGGCAATATTGTATAAAAATGGATGTAGACCCACCTGAATAGTAAAAGTGTTGACTTTCTTTTCATTTCTTTGCCAGAAATATTTTGTCAGCTTATTCTTCAATTAGGAAGTAAAAAAAAAAAGTAAATGTACTGAAATTTCTCTTTTTTCCCATTTACCTTATGGTATCTATGTCATTCTTCCACACACAAAAAAAGTTTTCAATAGTATTTCCTTTAAACATCACATTAAAAAATAAATATAGTTAATGAATATGACTTATCAGGATCCTTAATGAAGGGAAATTGTTCACTAGCTTGGTAAATTAATCTGTGCATAAACATAGGGATAATGGAATAAAAGCAGATACTTGAATATGGGTTTTTTCTCCATATTTACCTGATGGAGCTATGATTTTTAGACAGTTAAGAGATAACACTTCATGACCCTGAAGGAGATGGTACATTTGTAAATCATTTATTCACAGAGGTATTAAATATTGAATATAATTCAAATTTATGATTTCAAGTATAAAATCACAGGTGAGTTATGTAATGCCCAATTCTGTGCAAAATGGCTGAAAAATACCAATCTCTTTATGTATTTTCATGTCATAGTACTTGGCAGAGACTCACTATTCTAAAACTGGGCACTAGGTCTTTTGCCAAAACATGAACAATATGAAGAGATACTCTTCAACAGAAATCTAGATACTTGCTACAAATGAAATGCTACTGTTGTTATATTTATCACTTGCCACACATTTCTTAGGAATTCAGTAAGGTTGGTGTCTCATTTAATATATTTGAAATTAATTATAAGAACACAAAGTATATTAAAATGTTTGAAAGATCCTTTTACTCAAGCAGAGACTATTTAAAGGTAAACAGACTCAGAGAAATTGAAATGTATTACAAAGGCTTGAGAGTCTACATTATTTCTTCTTTTCCTTAACGGAATGAAATAGTTTTCTTATAAAATAATTCTTTCGATTTATGTTATGTTTAAATTTTGAATAGTAAAAATTATATTTTAAAATAATGATTGCAGAAAGTCACTTTTAAAATCTTAAATTGTTTCTAAAAAATAGGAAAGCTTAAAAGATTATATTTCAATGAATATACAGTTAAGATCCTCAACTAAAAAGGGGGACGGATTAATGTGGAAATAAAAGTGAAATGTTTCATACCTAATCTCATTATAAAGTCAATTCATAATTAGAGTTTTAAAGAAGTTATGTTGTGGCATTAGCAAACTGGGACATTAAATACCAGCTGTAGGGGTGTAGGAAACCTCCTGAACTCTGATCAAGTACTCATAAAATTATTTATGGTGCAATTTTTTATTGTGTCACCAAGTGCTAGTTTTTAACATGGCAATAACCAAAATAAAATCAAACACAAGTTTTCCAGTTAAAATCAAAGCAACAAAAATTCTTTTAATGAACTGTATTTCCCAATACCACACATTGCAACTAAATGAGAATTCCTGTAAATGGGAACTTCACAGACATGTGCTATTGATATTTTGGAGTGGACAGTTGCTGTGAGGGCTGTGTTGTGACTGTTGGAGGCTTAGCAGAATCTCTGCCTTCTATTCACTAGTTGCCAGTAGCACCTCCCTTCAGTTGTGAAAATCAGGAATGTCCGCAGATATTCCCAAATGTCCCATCTTGGTTGAGCATGGTGGACCAGCTCTGGTTGAGAACCACCACCACAGGGAATAAATGTACCCAGTTCTTAGATTTTGAATAGATTAGCCTTTGTAAGTTATATTGTCTTAAGGATAGACTTGACTATTTTGGTCTTAGTCACACTTCATTTTAAGAAGTATTAATTTATGTCACTCATTCTAAATCTAGCTTAGTACAGAGAAACGTGCCCCATTTCTAGACACTATTAATTTGAATGACTTAGTTCTTTATTGGTCCTAAATATCAGAGTGATCATGTTGCTTGCTACAGGTACATTTTACAAAAATTATGTAAGTCTTTAAATTATTTTCTTTGTAGGCATCACCAGGCTAACAGAAGGTGCATATTCACAATGAACTCATAAAAACATACTTTAAAATAGTGTTTTTATTTATGTCACTAGGTTTTGCATCAATAAAAGGTATATTTTGAAGTCATAAGGAAATTTAAGAAATGAACTGATTGAATTATGCTTACATCTTTTTAGCACATTGGCCTATAGCTTACTGGACCACCTTCATTGGCCTAACTTTTAGTATAGTCTTTCCTGGACACATTTTCCCAGGGATGCATTTCTGAAAACAAAACACATGGATTGAAGTTTTACTACATTAAAATGTGGTCTAGATTGTGGTCGAGTATCTGACACATTTCTTTTAGCAATGGAAAGCAAATGATCATACAACTGGAAAGAAAAAAGTCAGAAAACTAAAATTCTTAAAAACAAAGCGAAGAAATATAAGGTTTTGTATCAGCACCAACGAGATCTTTATAGGCACAAAATAGCCAAATAAAGGAATAAAAATCCCCTAAGGTAAATGGTACTAGAACAACATTTGTCTCTGCAGTCTCATTTTTTTTTTTTTTTAAATTTGGTACCAGGGTTTGAACTCGGGTCCTTGTGCTTGTGAGGCAGGTGGCAGAACCACTGAGCTAAATTCCAGCTCTGCAGTTTCATTTTTAAAAAATAGCCTATTAGACTAAAATTTGTAACTGTATAGACAATATATTGGGTTCTAATGTTAGCAATAAATGGAGGATATAGGGGTGACATAGATTTCCTTGAAGATTATCTTTTTTTTTTGTACCCAGGATTGAATTCAGGTCCTTGCGCTTGTAAGGCAGGCCACCGAACAGCTGAGCTAAATCCCCGGCCCAATTATTTTTTAAATATAAGATCTATTACTAAAAAAAAACCACGAGATCAATTAACATTTTTCTGGGGCTGAGGAAGGAAGTAGAAGAGATCCTTATATCTGTGAAATTCTACAGTTTAATATTTACATATTTATTCAATTGTACATAATTTTGTTCTCATATCAAAATTATTGTATTCAGTTATCCAGCCCAGTACAAAGTTTTGGTTACATGTTTTACTAGGTGCTTGGATACAGTAAGTAAGGCAAAGGACCCAATTTTAGCATGTTCAAGGGAGGAAATTTCATTTTCAAACTCCAACGATCAAGGAGTATGTCCAGAAGGCTAGTATAGGACACATCTCTCTTGAAGCCTCACTGGGCAAGGTGGAGCGGGGAAGGGGAGACATCCATGCAAATACCAAAGAGACAGAGGCCATCAGCCCTGGCTGTAAGACCAGGTGGTGCAAGAGCTGAGATGAAGAGCTTTAGAGGAGAAGAAACAGAGGCAAGGGGCATGAATCAGCAAGAAGCCAAAGGACGACCTGCTTATTTGAGAAAGAGCTCTTACAGTTCATAAGAGGAAGACCAACAGCCCTCTGGAGAAATTAACATATATTTCCTAGAACATACAAAATGGAGGTGGCTCTTAAGTTCAAAAAGAATCTTAACCTGTCTCCTAATAACAGCACTGTGATTTAAAACTGTGCTCAAGTACCATTTTACTCTTTGATTGGCAAATATTTTAAAATTATATGTGGTCATGTATTATGTTTAATATAGCAAATGGGGAAGCAAGAAATTTCATTGAGATGCTACCTTGTTAACAACTTCTCTGGGAAGTCTTTAGGCAATACCTCTTAGAATCATAAACTTGCATCATTTGACCCTGGAATTTTACTTCTGAAATATAAGATGCACATAAACCATTGCTATGCATGACAATTTGGGGACAAGTTTCCACACTGAGCTTCTTGGGATGAAGCCAAAGAAGGAAAATATTCAATTTCCTAAGGATAAGACAAGCTAAATACACTAGGCTGTGTTGTAAACATGTATGTAAACATGAGGAAGTTCTTTATGTACTCACAGAAATAAATTTACATGATTTATTGATAAAAGCCTGTATCTGTGTGCATTTGGATACATTTTTGTGTGCATACACATAAAATTCCTTCGAACTATATAGAAATAACTGACAAAAACTGGGTGTTTGAAAATACAGGCAGTAGTGACTTTTTTTTTTACTAGAAATTACTTTTTACTTTTGGAATTTTGCACTATGTGAATACACTGCCTGTTAAAAATAAGATTGGAAAGAAAATTAATGAATTTTAAGTTGGGCCTGGTAGATTAACAGTGCTTCTGAACCCAGTATTGCTAAGGTGGCCAGCATAGCTACTTGGCACAGCAGGATTCTGTTGGTACTTACAGTCCCTTAAGCCACTACTGGAACCACTAAGTTCTGTTGTTTGCTCTATTTGAAAAGGGAGAGTTTTAAACATCTTCTTTTTTTACTTGCACTTCAGATTCAATGTTTCTGATTCAAATTCTTCGAGGGAGACTCCGAGATTGGTCCCATTATTTGCCTTCGTCTTTGCAGCCGAGTTCTTTCATGGTGATTATCTCTGCATTCACTTACCTCGGTCCATCACTCACTCGTGAGCAGCCATCTGCAACCAGACATGTAGTAGTGGTCCTTAGAGAGTGATATTTATTGACCCTGCTTCTGTCCTCCACTACTCCACGTGTGTGCTACCTCAGGAGCAAACCTCAGAAACAAAACAAAACAAAAACTTAGTCTACGTCTCGAATTCCCTTCTTCCAAAAACTAATAATTACATTCTAATCAAACCTTGCCCTACACTAATCTGACACTACTTATCTCAAGTCACCACTGATTTTTGCTAAACTGTTAAATTAGGAGGAAGTTCTCAATCGTTACCTGATTTGACATCTCAGTTATCTCACTAACTGTTTGCCAGCTTGGAATCTGATGAGGGACAGGCTTAGGTGACAATGTCTCATAGACTCTACCTTATTGGTAATATTTGAATATCTATTTATATATAATCTACATATATATTTTATATAAGCTTTTAAAATACATTTAAAAAGCAAAATGTTTTTACATTCTTAGGATATTAGCCTTAAAAATGGCTGCACGCAGGAATTCAAGGAAGTTCCTAGTTAGTTTTCCTCTAATCTAGCTGTATTCCTCTTCAGTTTCAATTCACCTTTACATTTTCCCCAACCTTACAGGAATATATGTTAGTTATTCTACAATCATTATTTGTTCTCCGCATTCAGCTTCCCTCTACTAAGATGTCCAAAGCCCTCCTAGTGATGACATCAGTGATCTATGATTGATCCCTGGAATAATGGCTCTCGTCAAAGAAGTGTGTCACTTTGGCCAGGGACAATCACCACTCACCACTGGAATTATGGAAATTAAAAACAAACAAAACAAAACAAACAGTTCTACTAGCACTGCAAAAATTAAGATAGACACAGGGCTGGAGAATTGAGGTCCTGACACCAGAAGGAGGGCAGAATACTCTTAATTGTTGGTCATCATATGTATTTTCCTTTAGTTTGTTCAAAAGCTTACTAATGCATTTTTTCTGAACTTTCACAACCCCTCTTAAATCATTTAAAAAGTCATTTGTTTACATTCCTACTAAGCATTTGTAAACTGATATTCAGCTATAAGGTCGTACTCTCCAACTCTTTAGGTGTACATCTATTTTTTTCTTACATGCTTTTCAGGTGTCTTTCAGCCAAAGTGAAAGGGACTTGTTTAAACCCTAAGGCACCATTGGTCAATGGGAAGAAGCAAAGTGATGTGTTCTCCAGCCCTACTTTCTGAGTAAAAATGCAAATGACTAACTAGACTGATTTTAAAGAAAAGTATCTATAATTTTATTTCATAAAAAAATGTATTTTTGGGATAAACACACCTAGACTTTAATCGATGTAGACAAGAGTCATTTGCATAATTCCTCCTGATTGGCAGGAGGTACATTGAGTACCCATCTCCAGCCTGTCCCGTTTCACTGAACTCCACATCTGTGTGTCTTTGAAATTAGATTGAAATTGGAAGGAGAGCAAAGGGAGGACCGTGACAGGAAAGATAAACTGCTCGAAACGGTTAACACTTATTATCACCATCTCTACGCATTCACTGGCAGCTTTTAGAAAAACATAAACTGAGGAATACAGAGGGTAGACTGCCATGACTTAATGAAACATTTCACTCTTCTTTCCCCACTGGTTTTATGTCAAGTGGAGTAAATTGCCTAGGAGAAACATCTGTTTATCTCATAAAGCCAACCAAAGTAATCTAATGAGCAGCTTTTACAAAATTCCTGCAGTCGGTCAGTTGGATAACAAAAGCATCACTATCACAACCAAAAGGTATACTGAGCATTTCTTATGTCTGTAGGCCTTTGTGATACAAAAGTGGGACAGTAAAACAGTCATGATCACAAGAAATGATCTAGGGTTACTGCAAAAATAAAATTAAGACAAAATGACTCCAACTCAAGGTGATCTTTAGTCTTTGACGGTCACCCTAAGATCATTTCTTGGAATAACTGGATTTAGATGTGCTACTCTACTTTTTCTTACTCAGCAGTCTTTGAGATGAATTTATGAGTCAAATTGCTAGTGATTATCCCAGTCCAATTTAAAAAAAAAAAGTGCAAAAGTAATGTTCTCAGGTACTGTGAGGAGAATGGAGATGGAAAGATGACCATAAGGATCGTTAACCCTAGAGTGAGAAGGAATGCTTCTTTGCCTGTGCACCTGTGTGTGCATGTACACACAAACACAAGTACCTTTAGTAACTCCTCACAATCTCAGCCTGCAAATCCAAGGGTGTCTGGAATACAGAATTTTTAAGTGTCTTTTTTTAAAGATTGAAGCCTGTGGAAAAATAAAATACTTAAGGTGACAATGCACTACAAAGTTTTGTCACACTATTTATATACATCCTCTTCAATAAGCAAACCCAGATCTCCACTGTACAGTTAGAAGTTGGAACACGAGAAATTCTGGAATGAAAATACCACGCCAATCGGAGTAGTTAACCGTACTTTGGCAAAGGGTTGATCTTTTTTGTTGTTTCTGTTGCCCATTTAAAATCTGCCAATGTTGAAACATTATGAATGAGTCTACTTAAGCAAGTGGCAAAATAAAATAGACTAGAATAAGTTCACATCTTGCATAGAACATTGAGTGGTGTATGGCTTCTCCAAAACTCTTCCAAGGACCCAGCCTGAGAAGCCCTGTTGGAGACCTTGGGAGCACCTTCTTCCTAAAACAAGAGATAACATGGGACTAATGAGACTAATGTTTAAAATGTTTGTCTTACAGATAACCTACTAATTTTGATACCAAAAACATTAAAGACCAGTGTTCTCACAAATGGAGAGTTTTACAGACATGTCATATTGTCCTGATGATCTATATTTCTTCACCTTCACAGACTTGTATTCCTCTCTGCTCAATCTTTCTCTCTCTCTTCTCCCATGTATATGTCTTTCTTATTATATATGTATGTATATGTCAAAATGAATATATTAATATAAATAATATAAACACAAAGGTATACATAATTGACATAATCATATATAGTCTCTAGAGCACTAGAGTAATTGGAATATTTAATTTCCAAACACATTTGTGGTATTGAAATTGGCCTACTTAACATGATAATCACTAAGAACCTGCAAAGTGGTTTTTGTTTTTTCCAGTATATTTACAACTGCCTTGGGTCTTCCATGACCAAAGTTCCTGTAGGCTCTGAGTTAATCAAGCCACTGGAGAGAAAAGTTACTCTGAAACACAATTTCCTCTCATGTACCTAAAGTGCTCTAATTCACCTTTCATCTACATTTTTCAAGTTCGGCTATATCTCAGTAATTTCTTACACTTCTAATGTTCCTGGGGTATTAATATTTTGGAAGATACCAATCACAAAGTTCTTGTAGCCACTTAAATGAGTGACGTATCATGAGGATAGTCAAAAACTGGGTTGGCATTTCTGTTAGAAGCCTTGCCTGTCTGAGAGGTCTAATGAGGTGTTTGCGGTTAAAGGGACAACACTGGCTTTGGTGCTGTACAACTGTCAGTGATTCTGCTAACTGTGGTACCTGCTGGTGGCACTAGGTGTATATAGAATGGTATTTGCATTAACTCCAAGGCATCTTTGTAATCATTCACCAGTGTGCATCATAATGGCAGTTCTCAAATGCACATATTGAAATGTGATATGGGCAGTGTTTATTATACTCAGCACCGGTGAACAAATCAGCTAACAGTATCTATTTATGAATTCAGAAATAGATTGCAAAAAAACCTCTGGACTAGCTACCTATACGGATTGATAGTGAATCACATGATGTAACTGTAGACTTTCTTTAATTTGTCTTCTTATTTATTTATTCCACCAATCAAAGCAAGATGGGAGAACATCCTTACTTATTCCATGATTCAAAAAAGATGAGAGAAAATCTGAGTATGAAAAACAATGTTGTAGGGAATGTAGCTAATCAGTCTTCAGCTTCATCTTAGTGCAAGTGCACACAAGGCAGTAGAGTCTGTTTGGCTGATGTTTAAAAATAAATGAAAGGTGAACTGCATGTCAGAACAGGAATGCTGGACCTACACACACTTCACAAGACACCTCACTCGTGATGTGTTGTCAGCACAGCCTCCTGCAGAAGTCCCTGTGAGCAGGCTGCCGAGACACGTAGGGTGAGTGCCAGAGCCATGGCAGCCCCAGGCTGGATTTTGCCTTCACATTTCCCTCTGGATGCTGCTTGTGTCCAAAAAAGCTAAATCGAATGTCTTTTACACACAAATCATATTTGTTCTGATTCCTCTGTTATTTGTTATCAATTTCCCCTCTCTGTCCTAGACCCCATTTCTTCTAAGGTTTAATTTTTTATAGAAAAGGATCCATAGGAAAATCATACAATATGTGTGTCAGGTTCTCCAGGCTTTCAACTTTTCCATAGTAATGAAATAATTTGATACATTGTTTTTCTATTAAAATGTTACTGTATTCCAGGTGCCATGTTAAACTGAGAAAAGGAAAAGAAAACACATAGTCCTATAGTCCCTATCTTTTAAATGTTGGCAAGGCAAGAAAGAAGTTTCTTGTATGGGAATAAGACAGGCTTTGGGAAGCTTTACAAGCCAAGGGAGCATGTGGTTATGGAGCCTGCAGAGAAGTGTGCTTGGCCCTGGGCCTGCAGGATACACCATGGTGCTATTGTACAGAAAAGGATCTTCTCTTTGGTAAGATTTCTCTTTTTATGGATAACCTGAGTGTAACCATGGCTATCTGTCCGAACCAAGCAGGCAGCTGTCTGGATTGAGAATCTGGCAATTTGCTGGGGAACTTGTGGGAAAGGTCTACTACCTACCCAACTACAGTGGACCCTTGAGTTACAACCGGCCTGAAATATGAACAACTTGGGTTGTGGCCAGAATTTTACTTTTAGCTTAGGATCAAAGTATTGAACTATGACCCGAATGCTGGCTGCTTGTGCTTCCAGAGGTTTAACCCCTAAAGAGTTCTGGAAGGAGCATTACAATATCCTTTCCTATGTGGGGTTCATTGAGAAATTCTGAGCCAATGTTTCCCTAAGGACACTGAAATCTGCCTGTTTACAAGAGAGAGACTTTGAAGGCTGTGTAGAGGAGCCTGGGCCTTCACTGACCAACTTGAGGCACAGTCAGCCCTTGTAAAAGAATTGAGTTCGTAAGTCAAGGGTCCACTGTACTGAGAGTCTGAAGATGCTTAGATACTTTTGTCCCTCTTTCTAAGGAGAGAAAGGGTCATGTCCCATGTGATGTTAGGGAATTTTCCAAGGACAACACTGCTTCTTGGTCCACAAAGTATAATTTTCCACACTATAGACGCAAACAGAGAAAGAAGTTGGGCTTTTGTGGCAGCAATAAGTGCAAGTAACCACTCTGAAAATGGACAAAGAGGAATGTTGCTAGGATATTCAGAAATCATCCACCAAGTAGATGATGTCTTCCTAGTCAGGCACTGTGGGAAATGCGTGAAACGTATTAACTTTCATTCCTTACATTGTTTTTGGGTTTCAACATTTTACTTTGCTCTCACAGTGATTATCTCATTCAGCTTGGGCAATCAGGAAATCTTAGCATAATTATTTTATATTCCAGGAAGTTTGGGTTTATAGAGATCTAGAGGATTTCCTCAAATCACACAAATTTATTGCTAAAAAGCCCAATCACCTTGATGCTAAATCCAGTGTGCTTTTGCTGTCTGATGCTTAATACATAGCCCCATAAAACATGAAATCAGCAGGACCAGTTCAGTCAGCATCCTGTACATCTCTTTCAGAACATGTTCTCTTTTGGACCAAACTTTGCACCAAGGATGAGGACTAGTTAAGCAACTAGAGAATATTTTTAATGATAGATTTCCACTCACTATTTAGAAAAAAAATTAGCTTAAGATTTTTTCTGATGTATGATATTATTTACACCTTGTTTGGAAGAAATGACAGTATATTCACAAAAAGGAAGGTAGTAAGGTCAGACTCACAGAAGTTAGGCAGTCTATGGTTCAATCCCAGATTTGTTATGGGATTCCTAACGCGTCTTAATGCTGGACTTCTTTTTTTGTGAGAAGTGAGAATCCACCTCAACTCCCTAGGTCTGTATTGTACAGCCTTTCTCTTAAGACTAGGAAATAACTCTGAAAGAAAAAGTAATAGTTAAAGATGGATACAACAGGTTGTTTCTACATATGTGCAAGCACTATGGACATATCAAACAATGGAAGTTTTGAAAGGGTATAATAAACTTTGTCCTTGAAAAATAACTTACTCTAATTCAAACCAAGACAAAATCAGAAACAAAAATGATTACTAATAACTTCAAAAGAAGTTTGAAGTAGTCAAGACATGCTATGAATCCAGCCTATAGATACAGATACATGTCTGATGGATAGGGAGCCATCTCTCTAGTAGAATGGATACATATAAACTCATGTTTCTCACAGTATATCCAAAGTATTATGACAACAGTTACTAGGATCACATACATTTGGCCAAATCTTGAAAAACAAGTAACAGTTAAGATCTTTTAGTGCATTTACAATATATTTTACATATCTAAATAGGGAGATATTAAACTAAACATTTTCCAAGTATATTTGAACTGTGGAACACACTTTATTCTGAAAACATCTCAGATAATGTTTCTTCCTTGGAAAACATGAATATAATGTGAGTTAGTACACCCTAGGAAAAACTCATCTGCTCATTTGGGGGTAAATGGGGACCTGGAGGCCTAGCAGGGCTACTCTGAGATCCAGGTAAACATGTGGTAGAAATATAAAATTCAAAATCAGTAGCTTTCATTCTGCAAGTTCATTAAATTCCACAATTGAGAATTACCTAAAATATAAACTAACCAGGTGCACATATGAACGTGTTCTTTCAAGTTACTAATCTAAGCACGAAGACCCAAGTTCGATCCCCGGTACAAAAACCTAGGGCCAGGGATTTAGCTCAGTGGTGCCGCGCCTGCCTCTCAAGTTACTAATCTAAGAGATTTACTGCATCATCTAAGGGAATTACTGTACCATCTCAGGAACCGTAAAAACAGATGTGCTATGAACTGTGTAACAAAAATAATCTTTGATAACCAGAAGTTATTTTGCATCTTGAGCCCTGATGTTGATTTGGGAAGTTTGTAAATAGCCATATAGAGAAGAATAGCTTTGCAGATTAAAAGAGAAAGGTTTTTGTTTCCAGAAAGGTTTTTAACTAAGAAGTTAGATTGTTGATTTGAGATCTTTCTTCTTGTTTACCATAGTTTTTATAGTTATAGTTTTTCTCTAATCACTGCTTTACCTCTATTCTATATATTTTGCTACATAGTATCTTAATTTTCATTCATCTCCAGAAATACTTTCTGGCTTCGCTTTTGACTTATTCTTTGATTTGTTTAATCTCTCTGTCTCTCTGTCTGTCTGTCTGTCTGTCTGTCTCTCTCTCTCTCTCTCTCTCTCTCTCTCTCTCTGTCACATCATTCTATTTTTCTTTCTAGGGAATGAATTCAGGAGAATTCACCACTGAGCTATATCTCAAATCATAACTTATTTATTGATTTTAATTTTGAGACAGGGTCTCACTAAGATGACCATATCAGACCAGAACTTGTGATCTCCTGCCTCATCCTCCCAGACTGTTGACATTACTTACCATGCATAAGACTCGTTTAGAAATGTGTTATTTAATTTCCACATATTGGTGAGTTCCCCAATTGTTTTCCCGTAACTCACTTCTAATTTTATTTTACTGTGATTGTAGCACAAAACACCTATTATTTTTTAAATTACTGATGTTTCTTTTGTGGCCTAGTATATGATCTAGGCTGACGTTGTTCCACGTGTAATTTTGGTGAATATGTAGTCCATTGTGGGATGGACTGTTCTAACTGTTAAGTCTGGTTTATGTTACTGCTGAAGCCTTCTATCCCCTTGTTGATCTTTTGTCTATTTGCCCTAAACATTATTGAAGTGTGTTATTGAACTCTCCAGTTTTTTTAAATTGCCTATTTATCCTTTCATCTTTTCTTTTGTGAATTTTGTATTCTATTATCAGATGCACACACACTTATAATTGCTATCTTTCTAATGCATTGTCCTTTTAATGTTTATAATTGTCCTCTTTATTTCTACTAGTTTTTTATTTTGCAGTCTATTTTGTCTGTTACCCTTACAGTAACTTCAGATTTCTTGAGATTGCTGTTTAAATGATATATCTTTGCTACCTTTTTATTTTTTATTTTTATGCGACTCTGAACCAAAATTGGGTCTCTTACAGATGATGTAGTTGGATACTGTTTTGGGTTTTGTTCAATCCAGTCTGAAAAATCTTTGCCTTTGCTCAGATTATTTATTTTGTTTATGATTAATACTATCATTGATATGGGTAGATTTATGTCTGTTACTTTACTTTTTGTTTTCATTGTACTTTATATTTTGCCCTTATTCCTCTTTTATTTCTTTCCTTCCACTAAGTGAATATTACTTCATGTAACATTTATCTTTTAAGATTTTTGCACCTTATCTTTTGTCTCTGTTTTAGTGGTTGTTCTAAGGTTCACCATATGCATCTCACCTTATTAGAATTAGCTCAAGACTTACATTGTCTTAATTCCAGGGATATATAGAAATGCTCCTATATGGCTTTATGTTTTTGTGGTTTTCTTATTATACAGGTTATATTTCCAAATATTACAAACTTCCAAATGGATGTTTATAGTGTTTACTTTGTTTTCTAGAGTTATTTCCTTACCTAAGTACAGCTTTGTTCCAATCTATTTCATTGTGCTGTTGTTGAAAAATATGTTTGTTCATTAACTTTCTATATGTTACAAAATTAAAAATGTTCTGTATAATTTCATGCAATTGTTTTTTAAAAATCTGTTAAGGGAACGAAGGAGAAATTCATTCATATTTTGTTCTATATAGTTCCTTCATTACCTTTATCAGTACCCTTTCTTGTGTATTTGCATTACTTTCTGGGACCATTTGCTTTTAGCCTCAGCACTTTCATTAGTATTCCTTGTAAATCAGATCTGCTAGCTACAAATTATTTTACTTTCTGCTTACCTGGGAAGCCCTATTTTACCATTATTCTTTTAAATATACCTTTGATGAGTATAAGGTTTTGAGTTGGCAATTCTATGTTTAATTATAGTGTTTAAAGTCTTTCCCTAATAAGTGTTATTTATTCTTTGTATAGGCAGTTTATGTTGCCTGGTTTGTTCTTTCGGTAAATGGATTACACTTCTTGTTCCTTTATATGTTTCCTACTTCTTTATGTAAAATAGACATTTTAGAAAACATGCTGTTTACACCTCTGGGGACTTCTCCCCTGCCATCCCCCAGGGGTCTGTTATTATTATTTGCTTGTTTTTTTTTGTTTTGTTTTGCTTTGTTTTTTTACTTAGTGACTGGCTAGATTATTTTAGTGAGGTCCAGTCATCCCCTGAATGTGAAACCTCTCAGTTGCTCTCAAAAAGGCACAGCTGTGGATTTGCTCAAAGTTGCCCTGGAATGACAGAGGATTCGGTGAAGCTCTGTTCTCTTGGCTTTCAACTGTCAAACATCACTAATTGCTTGGTGATTTTCCAGTTGTCCACAATATTCTGAAACACAAATTATTCTACAGAATCATCCAGTCTCCCTTGAAGGACATTTTTGAAGTCGGTTTATAATATTTTTATTTGTTTGTTTTCCCCAGAGTGGGGCCTTACAGCTACTTCATTCCATAGTTCTTTCTTGCAAACTAGCCTTCCTACAATTTAGACTTAATCTTTGATTTTTTTTCTTAGTTACCTCTCGCCATACCATTCCTAGCTCTTGAGAGCTCCCTTAAACTTGAACTTCTCCAAAGTATGATGTAAATGAAGTCAGTTCATATGAGAAGAAATGAGATACTACCTAGTTTTTGACTTGCTCGCCTACTTCCTTGCTCCCACGCTCAGGGTTGACAGTGGCAGCAATGGCTAACTTCTCTCTGACAGACGTCCCAACTCCTGAAGCTGAGCACTGGGTGAAGAAGAAGCGTCGGGAAGCATCCTGAGGTCCTCTGGACTTGCTTCTTTGTGTGTTGATCCCTGCCTCGCAAGCCAGGAGAAGGGTGATCAGGGCCCATGATCTCAGCTTCTCACACCCAAAGCAGAACATTGGTTTGCTCCTTGAGTGGGAACTGGGGAGTTGAAGAGATCCCTTCACTTCTTACTCTCACCCAAGGCCTGGCTTCAGCAGTGTGGAGTTGTGGAAAGAAAAGTAATGGCAGCAACCTAATTCTTCCAGGAAGAAAGTTCTTCAAACTATAGCAAAGGAGCTAAGAGTCTTGGGTTCCTAAATGTGGAAATCGGAATGGAGATTACACTTTGCTGAGCTGAGAACAAAAAACAAATGGCTTTGATTCAAAAACCATAGGTTTCTGCCTTTTTTATTATATTTCCATAGATTTTCTTTAACAATTATTTATTCATTCGCTATTTTTCTTTAGTAACAGTTCCTGAGGTTGTAAATCATAAGTATGTTTTTGTTTTTGTTTTTCTTAATCGCCATCTCTTTGCATGGTCAGGTAAGAAGTCAATTTCTAGTGATATGGTGGACATAGTCTATTTATTAATTTTTATTCTGGATATCTTCTAAATCAACTTACATTTATGATTTTAATATGTGTAAAATGTATATGGGATGGGGTAGTGGAGACAGTAGTCCCTTCGTACTTATTCATCATTCCCTTTCTGCTTGCAGAAGTTTAAGTGGCACTTCAGAATCATCAATCCATTGCCATTATTCTTCTAAATTTGTAGGTATAAGGAAAGCTAATTTAGGATGGAAGTCATTATTCTCTTGTGGGTCTGGTTTTAACAGATATTAAAAAACAACATGTATAGGAAAGCTTCTATTTTAATCACTGCCTACTGCCCAGACTCTTGGCCTCAGACCTGTGCAGTCTTTCACCTTCAGACCTCTCACAGGCCGCGCTTCTGGGTCAGGTCTGCTGAGCAATGAGCAGCTCTGACATTCAGTGACCCAAGGCTTCATTTCTCCTCTAAAGAATTATGTGAGTCAACTACATGTGGTTTTGACTGCTTATATGGTTTCAAAGCAGATGCTGAATCCTCACCTCCAAGGGGTGGAAGGGCCCTCAAAATACTTAGCAATATTTACAAGATGAATTGAAGCTGCTTGTGCTCCCAGGCCTTTGGGAACACATGATTTATATTCAGGATGCGTAAACAGGAGGTATGTCATTGTTTTATTTTTCTTCCAACTGTTTTATTTTTATAGGCCATGAGGTATGATTGCACTCCATATTCACCAAAATTCTTCCACCTTTGCATTTTTTTATTGCTTATTTTCTATTGGGAATTAGTTTAGTTCAGCATTAATAACTGCTGTGGACACTAGATCATTTTACTCACAAGATCCATGTTTAATCCATGTCCAGAAAATGTCATTTCACAACTATGAAGAGGCGACTACAGCTTTTGTAAGCCACAGTGGAATCCAGAGAGTGAATATTTGTGCAATAAATGTATACCTAAACACCATATGTGTTTATATACCTCTGTTTTTAGTAAGCAAGGAAAATATGCCTTTATTCCTTTCACATCTTTCTCCATGTTTAATTGTAAAAAGCATGAGTGAAGTTTCTTATCTATACCATCAATCTTCTGTAAAGCCATCTATGATGCCTCTACTGAGAATGTGGGCATCTTGATGCTTAACCTGAGGAGTCAAGATTGTATATAACATTTGTGATTTAGTTTAATGATGAAGGCATGCATTGGTTGTAACTGAGATTCTGTTCATGTCTGAAATTAGTCAAGTTCATAACTTGAATGTTCCTAACAAATTTATGTATTTCTATAGTATCTTCTTGGGCAACCTCAAAGATGTGCAAGAAATTCAGGAAGTGCTAATGTAAAGCTCCCCACCCTCAGACAACACAAACTTTACAATACCTTAGGTCTTCTATACAAGGCTTCAGAGATGGTGTTTTTGTAGATCATTTTTAAAATAAGATTGAATAATTTTAAGCTTTTATCCCTATGAAAAGCAAAGGTGAATGGAGGAAATAGGATTGATCTTAAGAAAGAATTTGTAAGATATTTTGTTTAGCTGTATACTCCCTGGCCAAATCTAAAGAAAGTGCAGAAAGTCTAGCACTACCACTCACAGGAGCACAAACTTCCACTGACTTTTGGTGATCCAGACCCTTTTCCTTTATATTCTTCTTCCTAAGACTAGTTTCCCAGCAGTCACACCTCTTCTTAATTCCATAGGGTTGGTTAGACATAGAACATATGAATTGAGATATTTTAAAATATTACACTACCATAATCACAAGAAAATCAGTTAATATGTTTTTGTACCTCAAAGATGTTACCATACTACCTTCACTTTTCTCAACAGCCCCCTCTAAATTATGTACTTTCCATTTACCTTGACAATCTATACAAAAAAGGATACTTCTTTTAAATATAGTGAAGAAATAAAAGTAAATATCTTAGAGCAAATTACTGAATGAGTTGTGATCTATTTTCAAATGGAATACTGTATAACCTATATAACAATGTACCTATTTAAATAAAAAGATGTCAGTGATACTTATTGTGAGTGTTATATATGGAAAACAACAGTCTAAATCCTAGCTATGTGATGCTTCATAAGAAAGGCTGGTGTTCTTCCTTGCTGACTCTCTGAAATCAGTGGTAAATAGCAACTGTAAACAGGTATAAGCATGACAGTTGTTACAAAATTTAAAAAAATATGGTGTGCTGTGACTTTTGAAAAAATTTGTTTTGCTTATGTTCCTCTATAGAAAGTAAAAAGTATCCATAAGTATATCACAGAAGATTAGTGCTGGTTTTTCTGTGCCTGTAGGCAGGACAATCCCAAATTGTGCATTAATGCACCCATGTGTGCAGTTATCCAAATCCAAGGTGCTGCAGGCTGCCAACACCGTACTGACTATAAATGTTCATAGTATGACCACTCGATATTCATATGTTGTATCTATTTTATGCTTTCCTATATTGTTTCACTGTTAAACAAAATGTGTGGTTATTTTATGATTAATTTAAAAATATTTCAAAAATGCACACAGTAGAAAAAAGCATTCAGTTCTTTACTCAGTATCCAATTTTTATAAAAGTTAAGAAATGGCCACTTTTGTTTTCTATTTTTTTAAATGAAAGAATCACAACGATAGCTAAGGCTCTAAAGTTAAATCCTATTTGAGTTCTTCTCCCTTCCAGGGGTAATCACTAGTCAAAAGATGTGCTAATATTTTGTTCTAATCAAAAAGACTTTAAAAACTAATATATCTCACAGGTGCAAAAACCTGAATCACCAAAATAAGTAAAGAAAAAGAAAAGAAAAGAAAAGAATAAATGAGACAAAATATGCAGCAAAGAGTAATTGTTAGGAGAATGGAAGAGAAAGATTAAATTACAAAAGCCTTTGCTGAATAGATAGATGGTCAACCATAACAAATTACAGAACGCACTTTTATTAAGCTCAAAATAGTCATCATGAAGCTTCACAATTTTCTTCAGCTTGTCAAAACTTCTCTGTTGAATAACTTAATTTGAGGAATCTAGAAATAACCAATAAAATACCCTTGCATTACATGTGTTCTATTCTTGAATTAAATAAAAACAAAAGCATCGTTCAAGAAAATACTTCAAAGAAATTTCAAGCCCATAATTCAAATATTTTCAAATAAAATTTTATTAACATTTTTCAAATGTCTGCTATGAATTATCTGTGCCAATACTAGGATATAAAAGATGAGTAGAAAGTAATCTTTTAGTTGGGGGGATTCACAATCTAGTTAGGAAAGCCTGTTAGAAGACATGCTTTCTTGTCTCATGTATTCCTGCTGCCCAGAGAACAGCATGGCACATAGTAGAAATGTTTAATAAACAAGTCTCTGGAGAAGAAAGCATTTTCCATTTCCATGGTATTAACATTTTCATCATGACTGATTTCAAACTGGCATTATATTCCTGACATTGGTATTGAAAAATAATACCCACCAGAACAATAGACTCCTCACATCCAGTGGGCTCCGGCATTGAACAAATGCACGTTCTATGGATACACAATAATTGCTACAAAAGAGTTTTGTTTAGTATATGGTAGAGCACAAAGAAGTGACCAGACTTACTGAAGGAGGACTTCAGCAAGGAGGTGATGTTTTGCTTGTGCCTGAAAGGGATATGAGTTTTATTCTATCAGTGGTTCTCAATAAGATCAAAGCAAGACCTGGTAGGAGTGGAGCAGGGATACTGCTAATCAACCTACGTTCCACAAGACATCTCTCAGAAAAGAATAATTAAGCACATTATCAAATGTACTGCTGAGATCATGAAATCCTCCACTGGAATAAAACTCTAAATAAAGGGGACAGAAAACACAAAGGCAATGAAGTATGAAAGGGGAGTTAATTAAGGTCAAGGAGCTTAATATGGCAGAACCTTAGTGTTCAGAGCGGGGAAGGAGTCAGGTTAAGGAGGGGAAGCTGGGTGAAGAATAAAATATGGGTATTTTACTAAAGTTTGGTGGGATAACCTGAAGGATTCAGAAATCATTTGCAAGATGACTGACTCTCTTGAAATCTCTTTCACTTCTGATGTGGAGGGCATATTTGAACGAAGTGACACGAGAGGAAAGATGTTCATTTGGAATTTGCTGCAAGAGTCTGGCTCTGCATTTTACAACTACAATCCAGGAAACACTGGCACACTCTAAGGCAGTGAGGCAAGTTTCTGGGAACATTCATATGTGACAGGACAGAGGCAGGAGAATTTTCTGCTTATATTTGAGAAAGGCTGCAGCCTACACGTCTTCTACAATTCCCATTCCAAGAATTATTGGGAAATATTTAATCTCATGTTACCTGTGACCTACAGAAACTGCTGGAGCCTAAAGAAAGTATTTTTCACAAAGTGTTTGTAGATGAGCTATCCTATTTGAGAATAATTCCTTGCTTTCCTAATTTCCTCTTTGCTTATCATCATGGCAATTTATTCTTGCTTCTCATTACTTATTTAATGAAAAAGACACAGAAAACATCTCCTGATGCTTTCCTTCAGGAAGTTTAAGGTCTCTCTGACATCCCATAAGATACAATCAATAAACTTACATAATTAACTTTTTGTAAATATTGTATACTTTTCCAGCACAATGGCTTCTCATATTTTAAATACAACATAGTGTTTTTCAGGCTCAAAATTACCTAATATTTTATGCTACATAAGGAAAACTAAATATCACAATGACCCCTAAGCATTATAAATTAAGAAGAAAATGTAATAGGGAAACACACAATAAAAGCACTTCTAGAAGGAAAAATAATGCAAATACAGATGCAGGCTTTACATCGTTCTACGTCGAGGAATTGAATCTCACATTTACACACAGTGAGAGAAGGGACACATTTTGAAACCTGCAGGCATTTAGAAAAACCTGAATTCTACTTAAATGGCCTCCATCAATTAATATTAGTTGTGTACAAGAAATGGTACTCAATACTAAACGCTCCCTAGAGAATAGATGGAAATGTGGCCACTGGACTGAGAATTAGGCAGTCACTAGCATGCTCTGGTAGAGTGGTCCTTGTGGAATGCTGGGGCGAAAGGTATTATTCAGAGTGGAGAGAAGAGCAAATGCTTATTTTCTAGATTTCCTCTCTCATTCTCCCATAAGATGCTCTCACTTGCTTATTCTTAAACTGTTAATTACTAGAGCGCTGGTTTATTCTATGCATAAACTACATGGCTACAGCCATAAAGCTCCTTCAACCCCATGCTAAACTAAATATTGACAGGTGGTGTGAAGCTAGTAAATCCAGTGTGGATTTAGTAAATCCAAGTACAAATTTCATCCCATGTATGATTTTAAGTGAGTTTCTAAACTCCAAATATGCATTTCCTCATTTATAGAATAGAGTACTAGTGATAGCCATTTCAGGTAAATGTTGTAAGAATTAAATCAGTTAATATAACATGTGAAATTTGCCATAATTAGAGAGTAACTTATAGAAGGGCAATTTTAGCTTCCTCTGTACAGGGTAGCTTCTCTGTGTGGGATTTATTTTTCTGTGAGAAGTATTCATATTCTAATAAAGCAACTAAATTTTTATTGGGCACTAATTTACAACATTTGGCTCAATATTGATGAATCATAAACATGTATAATATCTAATTCTTTAATTGAATTACATAGTATTTATAGTCTAATAAATGTTTATATTGCAATAAGTAATTATATGACAGTAATCTTCATGCTGTAAGGAACAAGAGAAAGATCATAAAAGATTTTTTTTGTGAAGTAGTGATTTTGTTAAGAGAAGACTCTTGAAAGTTCAACATGAGTAAAAGAATAATTATGATTATACATATGAGTCAATAAAAATTACAAGCTGAAATAAATATGCTGATTGTTTCTTAGGTCTTATCCTTCCAAAGGAATGCTGACTTCTCTGTTTAGCTATGTGAACTGCGGGTCGTTAAGGGAGGTATTTTGTGCAGCACCTCTGAACTCAGCAGATGTGCTAACATAAAGATGAATTATGCCAAATAGAACTGATGAAGTAAAGAATTTGTATTTTCAGATCTTTGGCCATCCCTGATGCACTACGTACATATTTTTATTACATATTCCATGAGGAAAAAGTTCAGTGTCTGGAGTATCAAATAGCAGTGCTCGCCCTCGTGCCTTTTGGAATACTGGAAACCCAACGTCTCTCAGTCACGCTGTGAACAGAACACCAGCCCTGAAAGGGCCTCAAGCCCACCTCCAAAAGAACACGCTCGCACAACCGAAGACTGTCCCGTCAGTCTTCCACACTATGCCCATTTCACCCAATCCCCATAGGAAGATCATCCCCACACCTGAAAATGGGAACAAGACGAAAAGAAAAAGAAGATAAAAACAACATTTACTTTCAACTTAGAGGCAGCTGTCTTTGCCCAGTGAGAAAGCTGATCATCGTTCACTGAACTCTTCCTACGTTCTGAAAAACTATTCCACTGTAGTATTTTCAGTGATTCTGAGATCAAGGCCGTCTTGTTTTTTGCAGCCTCAAAGCTATTGGTTTTCTTATATTTTCCCCTTAAATTTCTTCTCTTTTTTCTACATCATCTGCTTTTTCTTCTCTTCTACATCACCAAGTTAGCAAACTGTTAATTTCTCTTTTCTTAAAGAAAAGCACAAAATCCACATAACATTTCAGCTACTATTATAATTCTGCATTCTCATAATAAATGCCCTCAAAAGTGGTATCTGTGCTTACTGCTTCTGCTCTCTCCCCACTCTTACAATCTCTTGCTTACTTTTGAAAGCTGTCAAAGCAGCTTTAGCTACCAGTGTTGCACTGAAACTTCTCATCAATAACCTGCACATTGCCAAGTTCAGTGGAAAGTTTTCAGTTCTCATCTTACTCAACTTATTACAACCATTTGGCATAATTAGCAGTCCTCTTTATTTAATCTAATTTTCGGCTACTCTTTGGACAGAAAACAAATATCTAGATTATATAAAGAATTTAAAAATTAGCTGCCCTCATCATACAGCTGATCGAAAATGGGCAAGTGAAATGAATAGACACTACAGAGAATTATCACTGGCCAATATGTACAAAAAATGTTCAGCAACTTTGGCTAGTAGAAAAATGCAAATACATAAAGACACTGAGATTCCACCACAGTCCAGAAAGAATGGCCATCATTAATACAAAAAAGCAACAGATGCCTGTGAGGAAAAAGGA
>NW_022900916.1:22142757-22175917 GCF_012274545.1 Fukomys damarensis | reverse complement strand
AATTGATGTTTTATTAAAGCACAGCATTTGCATATCTTTAGGGGGCAGAGTACAATGATTCGATATATGTATGCACCATTACACAATTGTAACCTCTAAGGGAACATTGACCATCTGAAAAGAACAAGGAGGGCCAGGGATTTAGCTCAGTGATTCCACTGCCTGCCTCACAAGCAGAAGGTCCCAAGTTCAATCTCCAGTACCACAAAAAATGAAAACAAACAGAGTACAAGGAAGACATTTTGCAATTCCAAAGCAATCTGTAAGAAAAGCATAGCAATAAGTTCACCATCGGCATATCTTTCTGAACCTCTGGAGGAACTCTGGTGTGCATGCAAAGATATCTAAACCAAGCATGGTGGTGCGCACATGTAATTCCTGCACGGGGAAGACTGCAGCAGGAGAACTCCAAGTTTAACCACGGCCTGGGTGACTTAGTGACTCAGCAAGACCTTCTCTCAAAATACAAAAATGAAAAAAAGAACTGAGGCTTGTAACTCAGCGTACATGGTTCAGTCTTCAGTGTTACCTGCCCCACCCCTCCCCAGAGTGGGGGGGGGTATAAACTTGCATTTGGTGCAGATGCCTGCATGGTATCTCCCCCTTCTTTGAAAATGTAGAGCCCTATATCTGCTTTTCAATAAACTTTGCCTATATTTGTGCAGGCCACCTTGTTTTTTTAAAATAACTTATTAGTGCATTTTTGTGATACATAGTAATTGCATTTATCTTGAGCATTGGTGCGAGTACATGCCACATCTTTATCAATTTTTCTCTCACCCTCTCCCCTCTTCCCTTTTCTCTTCTTCCTCCGAGTCCCTTCGGATCTCCGCAGACTGCCTCCAAGTTTCTAACACATCTCTTTAATTTTGCTCTTTAAATTATTTATATTTTTGGTCTCCCATATTGGAGAAATCCTGTGATATTTAGCCTATTGTGTCTAGTTTGTTTTATTTAGCATTATGGTCTCAAGATCCATCCATTTCCTACAAATTATTCAAACGTATGGTTTATAGCTGAGCAGTATGCCATTGTGTCTGTCTATAGTCCACATTTTTCTTCCT
Organism: Fukomys damarensis; assembly: GCF_012274545.1. Classification (NCBI taxonomy): domain Eukaryota; kingdom Metazoa; phylum Chordata; class Mammalia; order Rodentia; family Bathyergidae; genus Fukomys; species Fukomys damarensis. Next base: position 22,174,853 of record NW_022900916.1, on the reverse strand, counting down.
CTGTTGATGGGCGTATAGGCGCTTCCATGATTTAGTTATTTTTAGTAGTGTTGCTATAAATGAGTATGAATGTATCACTACTGCAGTGACTTTATCTCTTTCAGGAAATTTCTACGTTTAGTCTTCTTAGGAAATTCCAAACTTATTTACATGTGTTTCTAGTGTTTTACATTCCTACCAAGATTATAGTAGTCTCTGTTTTCCCCAGAATTTCATCAGCATTTGATGTTTTTGAATTCTTGATTAAAGCCATTTTTACCACAATTACCAAGATTATAGTAGTCTCTGTTTTCCCCAGAATTTCATCAGCATTTGATGTTTTTGAATTCTTGATTAAAGCCATTTTTACCACAGTAAGGTTGAATCTCAGCGTTATTTTGATTTGCATTTCTCTAATGGCCAAAGATGGTAGACAGTTTTTTGTATATGTATTTATTTTACATTTGTACTTCTTTCAAGAAGGGTCGATTCAATTGGATCTTTTATTTTTTGGTGGTCTAATTTTTTTTAGTTCTTTATATATTATAGATATTAGTCCTCCTAGGAGTGGCTGAAAAATATTTTTCCCATTCTGTAGATTGTCTCTTCACTCTGCTGTTTGTTTCTGCTGCTGTGCAGAAGTTGTCAATTTGATATAAACCCATTTTTTTTATCTTGGTATTATATCATCTACAATTTGGATTCTGTTCAGAGAAACACTTGCCTATGCCTGTGTCTTCATGAGTTTTACTAGTCTTCTCTTCCAGCATCTTCCAGCAGATGTAGTTTTTTTTGTTTTTATATCTAGGTCTTTTTTTATATTAAGGGCTATATCCAGGCATGGTGGTGCACATTTGTAACCCCAGCACTTAGTAGGCTGAGACAGGAGGATTATCACAAATTCAAAGCCTGCCTAGGCTACATAGTGAGTTCATCTGATGCATTTTTATTTTATTTTAGCATGGGGTGAGAAATGTGGATCTAGATTCACTCTTCTGCATGTGAATAACTTGTTTTTCCAGTACCATTTGTAAAAGAGGCTAATGTTTTTGTCTCCAGCATATATTATTGGCCCCTCTGTCAAAAGTTAGGTGATTGTTTTTGTATCCTCTGTTCTATTTCACTTGTCTTTATGTCTATTTTGGCATTTTTACTACCGTAGCTTTCTATTGTAAATTGAACTCTGGGATTGAAATTCCTCTTGCTTTGTTCTTGTTGCTCAGAATTTTGTTGGCCATTGTTGGTCTTATCTGGGTCCATACACATTTTAGAATTATGATTTCTAGTTCTGTGAAGAATCCTGATCATATTTTGATTGGAGTTTCATTAAATCTGCGTATTAGTCTTGGTAATATGGCCATTTAGCAATATGAGTTCTGTCTATCCAAGAATAGAGGATGTCCTGCTATTTTCCAATGTCCTCTTCAATCTCTTCTTCTTAGAGAAATATAGCATTTATTACAGAGATCTTTCACTTCTTTGGGTAGCTTAATTCCTAGGTATTTTGCTTTCTTGAAGCTACTGTGAATGGGATTATTTTTATGATTTCTTTATCAGTGGGTTCATTCTTCATATATAGGAATACCATTACTTTTCAACATTTATTGTGTATCTTGCCATTTTGGTGAATTTGTTAGTCACTCTAAGAGTGTTGTAATGGAGGTTTTGGATCTTCAAAGTAAAGGATCGTGTCACCTTCAAATAAGCACAGTCTGAGTTCTTCCCTTCCTAGTAAAGTCTTTTTTGTTTCTTCCATTTTCCTGTGTGCTGTGGCTAAAATTTCAGGTGCCATTGTGAAGGTGAGTGATGAGAGTGGATACCCTTGTCTTGTTCCTGATTTTAGAGTGAATGCTTTCAGTTTTCCCCCATTTTAATATGATGGTTTGGTTGTGGGTTTGTCATAAATGGATTTTATCAGTTTAAGATAAAGTCCTTCTAAACCTATTTCCATCAAGATTTTTTATCTTGAATGAATGTTACATGTTGTCAAAGGGTTTTTCTGAATCTACTGAGATGATCATGGTCATTCTTACCTTTGTTTATGTGGTATAGTACATTTATTGAATCATCCTTACATCCTCAAAATAAAACTAACTTGATCATGATGTATTGTGCTGTTTTCCTCTTACAAGCATCTTGATGAAAATTTTTGTACCCTATGTTCATTAAGGAAATAGGCATGGAATATCAAAACTAAATCAGGAAAATTATACACCCTGAAGAATCCAATAGCAGGCAATGAGATAGAGACAGCAATAAAAACCTGACCAACTGATAAAAGTTCAAGACTGATGGATTAATCACCAAATTTAACAGAACTTTAGGGAAAAATTAATGTCAATACTTCTCAAAGTCTTCCAAGAAACTGATGTAGTATTGAGGTTTTCCTACATATAAAATCCTGTCATCTGAAAAACAAACAATGTGACTCCCTTCTTTGCCGTTTGAATGCCCTTTATTTCTTTCTCTTCCCTAATTTTTCTTGTTAAGATTTCCAATATCTTATTGAATAAGAGTGGTAAAGTAAGACATCCTAAATTTGAAGATAAGTAGTCATATTTGACTGTCAAGTTGAGCAGCACAACTGCAACTCAAAGGGGCAAATGATTGCTTGCCTTACACAACTCTGACTGGGTCTTTTCCAGTAAATATAAGAGAATCCAAGTTTCCTGGTTCCATTGTCCTATTTTTTGTAGTTTGTATGTGCTTGGACTATCCTAACCATACAAAAAATAGAAAATGCATGTCTTTTAAAATGTGTTCAAGGTAAAAGCCCATTTCTCTAGCACAGGAAAGATGTTTCTGGCTGAAACATTCCTGGCAAATGAGCAGGCAAAAAAAATGTTAGATACAATTGCTTTCACTAAAGCCTGTCAGAAAACCCATAGGTTTGTGTATATTTCTACTTAATTATACTTTGCTCTCTTTCTCTAAAACCAGTTCTGATTTGAATCCCTGGATATGCATTCTTTTAGTGAGAAACCAAAGAGAAAATTAAAAAATAAGCATTTATTTAACATTCCTTCTAGAATAGCAAGTGGTTTCTGTATTTGACAAAATGCAATTTAAAATACCCAACATTTACCAATAAAGGGATTAACAATTACAATGCAAATAGCTTCACCCTTTCCTTTGACAAGAAATAAACATTAAAAAATAATAATCCTTGGTGTATATAAGAAGAAAGGAAAAGCCCCTATCTATATAACTTATTTCATATAGAATGAAGACAGGCAGAGAAAAGAAAGGGTGTGAAGCTCTCTTAAATCATCCACTCGATCCAACTTATTACAACTTGGTCTACCTTCTGAGGAAACAAATCAGAGGGTGTTACAAAGTGGTAGAAAAAGTGTCAAATGTAATTCTCCTATTGTATCAAGTCAAGCTATCTTTGCCAAATGATTGCTCTAAGTACACCAGATTTCAGAATTCCCTAACCTCTGCGCCATCGACTATTTGGACCAGATAATTATTTGCTATAGGGTATTTACTACCTTGTGCTCTGCAGGATGTTTAGCAACATTCTTATTTTCCAATAATAGACGCCAATAACAACCTCCCTGCGTCCCCCGAAGTGCCTCCGGAAACTATGCAATCTCCTTTGTGGGGTCCAAATCTCCCCAGGTTGAGGACTGATAAAGTAGAAGGCTGTACGTCACACTCCTCTTCTTTTCTATGCAGTATTTGACTGGATCTCGATCTTTTCCACTTCTACTCTGCTCAACACTGTGAAATTCTCTTGGACCTGAAAGCATTTTTAATTGGTTGACCTTGGCATTATCTCAAATTTTACACTTGCCTGCTGATGTCTCTAATTTAGCCTGTGTCTCTACCGGATCTGTTTGAGATGTCAAAAGTGGGTTATACAACCGTCTGGGAAAAAAAACTGATTGAATTTCTGTTGGCTTCAGTTCTACTTTCAGTTTGAATATTACCTTACAGTTCTTACATCATCTTAGATCAGTTAAGCACCTTACACCTCAGTTTTACTTTTCTTTAAAGAGAAATGCTGATCTTAGCAGTAAATGAATCAAAGGTTTGAAAAGTTTATTAAAAAAAATGACTGCTATTAAATTACTTTGAAAAATAAAAACAATTTCCACAATTGGAAAGTATAACAATATTAGCAATATTCCTTAATAGATGCAAGATGATAGCAAGTTACAGACAGGTAAATGTTGGAAGTTCTCAAGCATAGTATCCCATTAGCATATGTTTGAGAGTGAACCTGAGTTTGTGCTCATCTTCTCCCACACAGCAACAGTGCGCTGAAATTTTGTAGAATGGGAATTTGAGGTATCTCTTACCGTCTTGGCAGCACCAAATTTGTCTTGCAAAATTCAACTCAAAAATAAAAGTATGAATAACAAAGGAGTCTTGTGTGTTGCCTGAGGGAAAAAAATATTTTTCATGTTTATTTAGCTCCTTGCATAACTGGTAAGCTCCAGTCTCAGAGCAGGAGTTTAAGTGACTGAAAACCCCTTAGATCTTTTTTGTTAATCCCTTCTGTTCCTATGGAAGGAGAAATTCTCCTGTTCTCGTAGTGACTAAAATGTTCAATAGATACACCAGAGGGCGCACTTGGGCACGTGGTTGTGCAGTGGTATTTGCAAAGGTACAGTCATTTCCCTTTGCAGGCAGCAGCTACTTCCTCGCCTGTAACCTTTTAAACAGATTCTCTGAGCTCCTGTGCACTCTGTGTGTGTGTGTGTGTGTGTGTGTGTGTGTGTGTGTGTGTGTGTGTGTGTGCGTGTGTGTGTGTGTGTGTGTGTGTGATACGTGTACTCAAAATAAGCATTCACTTGGGGACTGCAGAATCCAGAAGTTTAGGCATTCCTAGAACACATCTGTGATGTTGTAAAGATAAAGGAAAATGCCTTGTTTATAAAGGTCTCTTTCCCATGAATGTTATTTGAGAAGTACCACCTAGAACCTCTGCAGGACCAGATTTGAGACGTGCATCTGAGCAGACATCACAAGCAGGAAAAGTAACCTTGACCGAGTGTCCCTGAGCTTTCCAAGCCACTTGTCTCTACTAGAGGCTCAGAACTTTGCCTTCTTTTACCCAACTTGGAAGTGAGGAGAATATCTGCATAGTATTTAGATGTGTCATCCTTAAGAATGTGAACACTTAAGATAGGCAAGCAGGGGGAAATAGGTCAAAAGAACTGCACAGAGTTAAAAATAGACACCAAAGAAAATGCGTCTGTGTTTGGCACTGTGTTCTCCACAGTCATTCTAAATGGTCACTTGGCTTACTGTGCAAGGCTGTCAGCTTTTCTCACCTCTGGGACATAGGGGTTACAATACTTTGTTTGCTGTCCCAAACCACACAAACCTGAGTTAGATCAGTTATTTCTACCATTAAGGCAAAATTGGCTTTCTTTCATGTTAATGATTCTTTCCTATTCAAAAAAGAGATTTAAAAAAGGAAGGAAGGGAAAGAAAGAAAAAAAAGAAAAGAAAGAAAGGAGAGAGGGAGAGAGAGAAAGAAAAAGAAAAAAGAAGGGGAAGAAGCTTTCTCATCATCACTATTTGTGTAGGAGCTTGTCTGTGTTTAGTCTTAGTTTTGTGTTTTGTTTGTTTTTGAATTTACTCCCTCCCCACCTCTCCAGTCCCTGGACCCTTTCTTGGATGATGTCAGATGATGTCAGAAATCTAACCTCCCATTGCACGCTCTTACTGAGCCTGCACAGCTGTATTCTCAGTCAACTATGAAGTTTAAATTGGTAGCTACAAGTCCATTCTATAAATTTCAGCAACAGCTGATTTGACCTAAATTTCAATGTTATCATGTTATCTCAATTTGTGAATTTAAAAAGAGAAGAAAGAAAATGAACCAAGCTCTAATAATTTACTTATGAGGTTGTATGAACCATCACACTCAATTTTTTTGAAGAGAATGTTCCCATAAATGGTTTTGCCCCTCTTGCATTATTTCACAATTTATTATGGCTATGAAGGCACAAATTTGGCCAATGACTTAGGAAAGTAAGAAACTATACTTATGACTAGACAAGTACATAATGTGAACATACTGTTCTAAAAGAATACTTTTATATTGGAGTATTTGAATTCAAGGAATGAAGGATTTTATTTTGTTTGAAACAGAACCAAGAAACCAGCATATGCTACAGTAATACACAGGAAAGAGCAATGCTGGGAAATTATATATCCAAGTGAACCAGTGAGCAAAGCTTATTAGGAGCTAGAAGTTTGGGCTTTATAGAAGTCTGGGCTTTATAAAGTGCTTTATAAAAAACACTTCAGAATTGTTTTCATCTGCATCTCTCGAATGACCAGTGATGTGGAACATTTTTTGATATAGAGAAGATACGGGCATTTTTCCAAAAAGACGTGACTGTTCTAAGAAGAAGTATGGGGTGTCAGTTGTTTTAAATTACTAAGCTCTCTCAGAAGAATTCCTTTCTATTTCTCTGGAGATAACAGTAATCTATAGCTTCCTGTCTTCGAAAACACATTTCCTAGCATTTGTATCCTAGAGTTGCCAAAGACCCTTGCCTGGTTACCCAAATGCTGGTGAATCTCATGGAATGGGGAGGTCTGACCCATTCATAAGCAATTGCTAAATGATTTTGAAAAGCAATAAATCCAAATTATCTCATAAGTTAAAGGATTATCTGAAAAGAGCTATTGTAAAATGGAGACTTATGAAACAAAATAAAGAAATAAGATACTGCTGGTTTTTTAATTCCTTTGTTTACGAACAAGGAGTACTTTGGAGATCTTATTAAGAATAGAATTTGTATTTTTAAGGAACAGATACAATATATGAATGTACTATTCTACACTACAGAGTCAAATAGGTGTTTTATAAGCAAATATTCATAGCCACTCTACCTTTTAAAAGTAAAAGACATTTTTCTTACATCCAATTTTCTTGTAATTTCTGATATTTTCTGGTGATACATGCCTAGATAAACCTGGTTGTTGTTGGTTTACTTTAAGGGATGCGTGAACCATCACACAAGGCAATTTTGACTGACTTCCCTAATAGAGTAAATGTGCTTTTATGACATTTAATAAAATTAAAATTTAATCAAAATAGAAAAAAATGAAACCTATAAAAACAATAAAAATATTAAAAGTTAAACATTTGACTTAAATGATACTAAAGATTTAAGTTTAGTATTCAGAGATATAAAGAGTACTAAACTTTTAACTAGAATATGACACAGCTAATTGTTCAAAGAGAAAAGACTAAAAGTTTGTATAGATGCTGCATCTTTTTGTGAGTTATGAGTCATACCCTTAGCATATAAAAACACGCTTCTTGGAAAATTTCACGAATCTATTAATAGTTGGAAAATGATTGCTGAGTCAGTAATGCTCTTTTAAGGTTGCTCTAGAAGGTAATTTAAAATCTTCATGTAATGGGATATTGCTTCAGCTGGGAGACTGAGAACAAGGAAAATGAAGAGAAACCACAGGAAAATGGGATTTCCAGGGCCCAAGGTACCAGCTGCAGTAAAAGAGGCAACTACAAATAACTGTATAGATATCAGAAGTGATCATTATTACTATTCCCGACTTCTGTATCTGGAATAGGAATCATGATTATTTAATTTATTTAGTTCTCACTCTACTTTCTGTGAATTGGAATCTTTGGCCATCTAAATATTGTAAGTGAAAAAATTAAAAAATGTATTTAGTTTGGGATTTGTAGGACTGGAGCATTCTACAGGGATCCAAATGGAGATGCCCATAAGGCATTTTAATATATGGATCGGAATTTTGGGAGAAAAAATCTGTTCAGGAGATATGGAATTGGAAGTTTTTGGCCTATATAGTTGATTACTTAAGTCACAGGAGTATGAGAGATAAATCTCATTCTACTAGATGAGAAATTATTTTTGGGTCTTTGGTCATTAGTGAGCATAATTATTTTGGAGAAGTAGAAGTGACAAAAAGTATATATTGCTGTACTAAAAAATAAAGTGTACTTTTCTAATATGTTTACTTCTTAATAAAAGGAGAGAAAAAGGTTAATGACTATTTTAATAAAATACCTGGCTGTGGGGAAAGTGCTTTCCCACAGGCACACTGACTGATAGTATGATTGCAAGTGTCAATATCTCAGTTTTATCTAACCAAAAAGGCCTTCATTAACTTTTGAAAGTTGTGGAAGTACAGAATTGAGAACTATTATTGAATATTTCAGCTGTTTCTTGCATCCCTCTCAATATTGGCTTAGGAAAAATATGTCATGAATTATTAGTAGACTCCAGGATATTTTTACTTCAGTCTTAACTAAAACAGTAATGAGTGCCTCAAATAACATTTTACTTGAAGAATGATGAGGAATAATGGACGTAAAGTTGAGGATCAACATTTATTAAACAGAGATTCTTAGTAGAAAAATCTCTCTATTTCCAAAACATATTCTTGTTATTCCTTTGCTCTTGTTGAGTTTTACAATAGTCTCAATTTTCATCATTTTCAAATTTAGGTAACTAAGCAACTCTGTGCTTATATTTGAAAACAACCCTTTTTCTATTGTCTCTAATAACAGACAACACCAAGTCACAAATAAGTAAAATTAGTATGAAATTTACCTCTGTTCACAGATGTGATTCTTTCCACCTCTTCTGCTTGCAAATCAAATTGGTCCCGAACTGATTCAATTGTTTAGATTCATGTTGACCTTATGAGAAAATTTGATTCAGTTGACACCAATTCAGTTTGCGACCAGTATCATGGAAAAAATTACGCTCATGAACTGAGGCATTACTGTATATTTACAGAATAAAAGTAGGCATATAGCTTTTTAATCCTTAGTGGTAACATAATTGCAAAGTTAATGAACTACATCTATTTGCTGGTCCTAGATTATTCTGCAACAGGCAATGCCATTGTCTCTTTCTTCGAGGTGAAATGAAGATAACACAAATTTCCATATAGGAAATATAACGGGGAAAGATTACATTATTCTGAATGAGAAAGCTTTTAAAAATGAAAGACCATGTCAGATTCAGGAGCCCAACATTATTTCTCTGGATCTGTAATTTTTCTTAAAGAGAAAAACATCTTAAACTTGGCTGAAAATTACAAAAATTAGTCCCCACATTCAAATCCAAAAGTATCTTAACACTCATCTAATACTGCAAGAAAGGCCTTTTGCCCTTTGAGCTTTTTCCGTCCATCGCTTCCATAGTAAAGCCATTTAAAAGTAACAAAGCTGAAAATTTTCTCACCCATTACCCTTTACCATTGAAAAGAGCTGTTTCATTCTTTCTTAGTAATGCCAACTCATTAGATGCTCTGCCCACAAAAACCTACTGAAATGCTTGTATGTGCAGTGTGTAATATGTCAACCCAGGTCAAGCCTGACTCTAGAAATTAATCATACTCCAGAGATGAATGGCAATTTTTATTTTTCCTTAAATGTGAAGCCACACTTTCAATCATATATTTATCACCACTAACAGGTTCCACTTTCCATCTTAGTCTTTGTTACAAAATAAAAACCCAAACGCTGCTTTACTACATTAGTCTTCTTTCCTGACATTATGGAATGTTTCTATTTCTTCTTTTTTTAAATTAATTTTATTGGAACATTTAAGGTATACATTCGTTGTTGGAAATTTGTACTTCTACTTAATCAATCTTTGTTCTTATTTTTCCCCATCCCCTGCCCTCCCTTCAACCCCTCCCTCCCTATCTGCAAAGACTTTGTTTCCATTTTTTTCATTTTCTCACATTAATTCCATTCTCTTCCTTCTTTTTCCCTCCCCCTCCCATTTCTCCTTCCCCTCTGTCCCTTTTCTTCCTATTTCACATTATCTATTATACCTTTTAGTCCTTATTTACACTTTCAGTTCTTCAAATGCCAATGACATGCACTTTTTAATTTTTAAAATTATTAATTTTCAAATGTTTAGCATCCTCTTATTCATTCCAAACATTTGTCAGGTTTCTTTCCAATTCACAAGCTATAGTAATGAATCAAACAGGCTCCCTGTCCTCACACTGCTTTGGTCTAGTGGAGAGGGCCAATAAAAGGCACCTGTTGGAAAGAGTGATGGTAAAAGGGTTGCTGCCAAATGGTTGCTCACACTCCATGGCCATCTGTTGGGATCAGGAGAGCCCACCTGCAAGAAATGCAGATAAAGTTGGAATCTGAAAGGAAAAAACTCACTAAGAAGGAGAAGGCCAAAGGATAGGGTCCTGGCAGAAGAAATAGTATGTACCAAATACCCAAATGAGATCTTCACAATTTTTATTTTATAAAGGCTTATGTGTGTCTCTCTTTAAAACTAAATTAAGAACTCTTTGGGCAAAAACGCAAGATTTACTTTGTTCTCTGTGTATCTTTTTAGAACACCACACAATTACCCAAGAATTGAATACCAGTTGATGGAGAATAAAATCATGACAGACAAGACTTTCTTAAAAGAATGTGTTCCTAGATTGAGATAAAGTTGTCAACATTAGATTGAATGCTTGTCAGGGAAGCACAGAAAGGAGGGGTATGGAAAGGAAGAGCATTATTGCATCAAATGTGTGTAAAAGCATTTGGAAGACTTAAGTATTTGTCACATCTACACTCTTACTTTTGACATCATTGACTTCCTATAATTATGCTAGAATGAGGCACAGAAATGGAGTGGAAGTTAAAAAAGAAAAGAGGCCAAAATGAACTGATAATCAAGAATCCACTAAGAAAAGCTAGAAGGCTTTGTTTTATATTGCTTTAAATATTTAAAATAATATTTTAGATATTGGCAATGATTACATATTCCAGATATGCAAAGCTAATCTTTAAAGATATGACAATAAAATAATATTTATCCTTTCAAGTTCTTGGGAGGATTATATATTCATATTTATAAAAAAATCCATGAATAACTCCAGTCTCTGATATTTTGTGGCTGAGTAGTACTTCATTTTTTAGAAAAACCACATCTTCTTTATCCAGGCTCCAACTGATGGGCAACTGGGCTGTTTCCAAGTTTTAGCTATTGCAGACTGTGCCGCTATAAACATGGGTGTGCATATATCACTGTGGTATGATTCTTTTAATACTTTTGGAAAGACACCCAGCAGAGGGATAGCTGGCTCTAACTAAAAATGTAAATAAGATCCAAATTGTATAGCTGACAATGTGAAATAAGAAGTAAAGGGCTAAAGGTGTAGGGGATGTGGGAAGGGTAGGGGAAAGGAAATAAGGGAAAATAAAAAAATATGAGAAAAGGAAAAAATGGAAACAAAGATTTGTAAATAGCGGAGGGGGTAGGGGATGAAAGGAGGCCCAGAGGTAAGGGAAAAAAATGAGAACCAAGACCTGTCATGTAAAGGTACAAGATCCCAATGATGCACGTAACTGTACTGTATACTTAAAAAGTACCAATAAACTCAATGAAATCAAATTCCAGGAGTGCAAAAAAGGTGGTACTATAAGGAAAAACATAGTCCAACTGGGTAAAAAAAAATAAACACCATTACTGACCAGAGATAGTAGGACATGGATACTTACGATCAGAGTTTTACCCTGACTGATGCAAGAGAATATTTTAAGGTACTAAAACAGCTTCCACAATCTGCTTCTGGCATCCCAGCACAAGACTACGTGACAGGAGCTTTTGTGCATATAGCTGCTACTAAGGGGCTGAGTTGTCGGCGATGCCTCGAGGCCAGTCTCCTGACATGCCCCGTGCAACAAGGCCACCTGGCCCCAATGCACATTGCCCACAGGGCGGTTAATTGGTGCTCATTGGCTCTTGCTCCTTTGCTTCTTTCACTCAAGCTTTGACCACAGTTGGAGCTTATAAAAAATGAAATCTATATACATCTACACTTTGTATACCTTTATTAAATTGTTTTTCAATACTAAATAAAATGTTTTAGGGTCGGCTATTTAGCTCAGCGGTTCGGTGGCCTGCCTTGCAAGCGCAAGGACCAGAGTTCAATCCCCGGTACCAAAAATAAATAAATAAATAAATAAATAAATAAATAAACAAATAAATAAAACTTTTTAGATTTTCTATATGTGGGTCTGTGTTAATTATTCCAGGAAGTGTGCATTTTATTAGCAGATGTGCCCATTTATTATATTGTAGACCTTATTAATGTCTAAATTACTCCATGATGTATAAATAATGAATGAAAAGGTAATAAAGATACTCTTAATAAAAATAATAAATTAGAATACACAGTTAATACTTGTTATAATTCATAATAATATGCTTTTGTTGGATATCACCTATAAATCAGGCTTATAAGAGATAAATAAGATAATAGAAATAAAGAATAAGAGATAAGAATTTTAAACTTGTTCACGTCTTATAATACATCCTTAGAAATATACAACACAAAAATTGGCCAACATACAAGTAACTACAGTAAACTCATTCCCATTGGATAGTTTTTTATACATTTTATCTTAATTATAAAACAAACATTCCAAGAGATATATAGGATTTGAAGAAAATTGATAAATTCAGTATGATTTATCTATCAATGAAAAACAAAACTTATATACACAATTTTTAAAGCACCGAGAAATAAAATATACTTAGTTATTATAAAAAGTTGATGTTATTAAAAACATTTCTCTAATTTTAATGAAATTGAGCTAGGAAAACTCAGAAAATAGCAGCATTTGCAGTTGAAAGTAAAGAGACATGGTTTTGACTAATGCATTGATCAGAAGCAATGTAATATTTAAAATTAGAAAATATTTTAAATTTAGTGATAATGAAAACAATAAATGCACAAAATTGTACACTGGAATAAAAGCATGTCTTTTACAAAATGTGCTAGGTAAATGTTTTTAATACAATTTTAGATCATTAGTTATCTACTTATCTACCTTAGGAAGTTAAAAAGATAATATACAAACTAATGACAAATAGGAAAAAATAATAAATATAAAAACAAATAAAATATAAATCAGACTGATGAAACGGACCATTAAAGCCAATAATTGATTTTTTAAAAAATAATAATAAAATTTTACACTTTTAACAAAACAGTTTTAAAGAAAGCAAATGTGTTAACTTTTCTTCATTGTGTCATAATTTTGACTCGAAGTTTCAGAAATTTCTGTTCACGTTTTGATTGACTCCCACTACTTTTGGGCAGAGCATCGTGGCAAGGAGCACTTGGTGAAGCAAAGCTTTTTACTGCAAGGAGCCTGGGAAGCAAAAAGACAGAGCAGAGAGACAGAGGTTCCCAACATCCCCTTTAAGATCAGGCCTCCAATGACCTACCTTCCTTCCCACAGGCCCCGCCTTCTGAGGGCATTACAGAACCTCTCAGTTGTGAAACAAGCTGGTGCCCAACCCATTAGTGCCTAGAATTTAGGTGAAATTTGGTGTCTAAATTTCATTTAAATCCATTACAGCAAACAAATATAAACTTTAAAAGAAATGAATGCAGTAACATACAGATAATACATAGTTACAGAGACAGCAGAACTATTGAAAAGAAGATGTGATCATAGATTTATAAACTTAGATGGTTTGAGTGAAGTCCTTGAGAAATATTACTGATTTGTAATCATTAAATAAATTCAAACCAAGATTTTAAACTCTTCCTCAAGAAAATGTCAAGGCTAGATAGTATCAAATTAATTTCTTTCAAAACTTTAAGAAAAAATTATTAATGTCCTAAATCTCTTTCAGAAAAAAAAATTAAGAAGAAATACTAACAATTATTTTGCAAGTCAGACCCAAGCTTATTGTTAGAATATGACCAGGATATGCAAGAAAAGAAAACGGGGCTGTTTTTTCTTATGAATATATGTGCAGAAATGTTAACTCAATATTTAGAAAACCAAGTTCATTGATTTAAATAAGTGATAAAATACCGTTTGATTTATCAGAAATTTATAGTTATTTAAAAGAAAAATAACAAAATTTAAAAAAGAAAAATATTTGTGAAGGTAAAGCATTAACAGATTAAAGAAAAAAATATATGTCAAGAGTACAGATAAAGAATTTGCTAAAATTCACCATTGATACATGATTTTAAAAAGCTTAGAAAGTTTATAAAATTCAACTTCCTTAACAATGCAAAAAGTATTTTCAAAAGCCCACAATTAACATCATACTGATAAAATTACAGATAATTTCTTTTTAGTTCAAGAATGCTTTTTATCATCACCTCTATTCAGCCTTTTACTGGAAATTGTAGCTAACAAAATACTACAATAAAAAAACAAACATTATAAGTCATAGACAGTAATATAAACATATTACTTCAAGATGATATAATTATACATGAAGCCATCATTGGATTTGCAAGAGAATTTGAAAACTTGCTAGGTAAAAACAAATATGTAAAATTAATTTATCTTCTGTACATTCAAATATTAAAAAATTATCAAAGTCTTAAGAAAGACTTTTGGGTGGTGTCACTCACATCCAGGGTGGGGCTTCATCATAAAGCCGTTCACCCATACCCAGAACTATGCTAATTTCAATCAGTGGACTACTTTAGTTCCACACCCCCTTAATCACAGTTTCTTACTCCTTGGATCCAGCAAGCTCTGAAAAAGCCCCACCTAGGAGTATAGGAGGCTTTAGAGTGACATCTAGATAAAAACCACAGCACCACTGGCAAGGAGAAGTCTAAAGTGATATAACCTACCCAATTTTCTCCACTAGAATAGACAATATAGTACACTAACACAATGAAATGCTAAAAAGTGGTGAAATAAAGTTTTGCTTCATGCCTCAAAAATGGAACCCAAAAACACGTTCACCAAAGAATTAAGTCTTGTGGAACAACAACAACAAAATTTTACTTATATCAAGTTGAAAAATCAGTCAAACTAAAACCATTTATTGTCATAAAACACACATATGAAGCGACCAAGGTATTTTCTCAAATAACTTAATGGAATGATCAGTGAAATCTTCTGGAGACTGACTGTTGGGAAGGAAAACATAAATGGTGAAGGGAGGACCTCAGGCTCTTCTCTACCTGCAGTACTGTTTCCTTTCTTTGCTCAGCTAGTAAAAGAGTCATGCTTTTACTATTCTTTCAGTTTTTCATACAATGTATATGCTCTTCTCAATGTATGATGTCATTAGATTTTTTTTCATGGAAAGGACTCTGACTTGCTCCTTTAACTGTCATAATTTTGAAGCTTTGAAATATAAACTTGGAAAGCTTAAATAATCTCCTTTGTGATCTAATAAACCTTCCACAATACAGAGTGTTAGTAAACATTTGTTTGTTATATCTTATTTATGGAGCTCCTTGAAGATATATTCAGAGCCAAGAGGCAATCCTACAGCTGAAACACACCATGTCCTCTGGTGATCAAAGAAAAGCTGGAGAATTTCACAACTACTTTCGTTACTCCACTCCTGCTCATTTCAGGAGTCCAATATCTGTGACTTTTTCCTGAATATTTTATGTCTTTATTTCTCCCACTTGTCCTAAATAGAATTTAGGTCTTATTTAATTATGGGGTAAGCCAGGGGCTCAGGCAATAGATTCCCAGATACTGATGAGTTTAGGGTTGAGGACACATGAAGGCTCACCCGTGCCCTACACTAACCATCCCACCCCTGACTGCCCCTACACTGTCGAGGTAGCGTCCTCCTGCTTCAGGATTCCCAGGCCTGAAACAAACAGGGACCAAACAAGGAGAGCAGAAATGAGTCACTAAATACTGGCCTTAGTTCAAGAACTGTTCATGACTTGCTTAGAAAAGCCATTCACCCCCATTCAGAAGCTTTCTGATCAGTTTTCAAAAATATAATCACTGCTTGAATTATTTTTTCAATGTTCTTGGGGATTTGATACAGCTGATGAAAGTCTTAGTTGATCTTACATGGCCTGTGGTGGTTATGGCAACATTCAAAGCTATTGGGTGAAACTGTCATTGAGATGTCTTATAAGTCCTCTGATTCAGAATTGTTCACAGCTCTTTTGATTCATTGTTTCTGGAAAAGGACCAGTTTTGAAAGTGAGTAAGACCCATAGTCCTACTACTATGAAAACTAATCCTAGCACCATTTGCTCTTTCTGGAAAAAAAATTCATTTCTGTTCCAAAGAAGAGTACATGAGGAAGGCTGGTATAAACTGTGTATTGTAGTCTTAAATTTAAAAGCTCATGTATACCCTCAAAGATGTAGTCAGACTCAAAAATTCACTTTATCTCCTACCTGCTTCCTTGGTGAAAGACACAGAAAGTTCTATGTGAGTTTTATTATCTTGAGAGAAAGTATTATTGAAGCAATATTAAGAGATTGTAAGTAAAAAGGATTTGATTAAAAGGTCAACAACATCCCCAAACTGGAATCAATGATTTACTTTAAAATATAACAAAAAGATTTGTTAAATTTGTTTACTGCTTAGGATCACATTTTTGAGTCAGAGACTTGTCAAATTTTTATCAAGCCATTATTTTTTTTTGGAATATTTAAAAATGTGAAATTTGCAGAAAACACACTGACTAGATCATTAACTACAAGACTGCATAGTCATAACCTTTGGAAATTCTAAATTATAAAATAGAGGCCATGTAATATATCATCACCAATTTCCACTTTTCTCCTACTTGCTTTCCTTAAACACAATTTGTCTTAGATGAGTATTCTATGATTTGTCATAAGAGTCATGCGAGTTTGAAATAAAAGCCAAATGTAATTAGTGGAAATCAGAAGATTTATTTCATTAAAGAGAAATCTACATTTCTAGCCAATGAGCAATGATCTGTAGTTCCTGTCATCCTCTTTAACAATTTCCAATCCCCACAATGTGGTTAAGGTATGGGACAGGAGGATTTTCTTGTTGACTTAAAAATGTTCTGCTATATACTTTACAAAAGGAAAAAGACTAACATTTTCATTTTCATGGCATATGATAGAAAGTAGGATAACCTCACACAAACAAATGTAGAACAGATAGTCAAACTTGGAAGGTCCCAGATACAAAACCTACTACTGATGAGATCTTACTAGTAATTGCCTTTTATAGCAGTAAGAAAGAAACCTTCACATTCTTCCTTTCAAGGGAAATTTTGACAGATAATTTTAGTTATTTTAATATGCTTAAAGCATGAGAAGACACGAGTATTATATATATTTTGGTAGAATAAAATATTTTAAAATATATTTTTAAAGATGATTTTGAGTTTTTTCAAAAAGGAATCTGTGCTTTGGTGTAGAAAGCAGAAGTAATATTATCTACAAGTGCAGTTGACTTTCTACATTTAATTGTCACAATAATTAAAGTCGTTGTTGAAATTTGGATGTACTTCTGTTATGCCCAGGAGCATGCTATGCAGGAACTTGCCTGGCTCCCTCCACAGGACCCTGTGGATCACCACACAGTGCAAAAAAACTAAAATAAAATCAAAAATAAAAAGACAAATGGTAATGCCTGCCATAGAAGAGGCCTCCAGAACGCTGCCTCAGCACTGTGGAAAGGTTTGTTCCCAATGGTCAGGGAGCGTATAAAATGAGTTGAGAAACATTATGAATACACCTTTGGCTATTGTCAGGTAAACAGAGTATTGTTACCATTTTATTTTAAAGTTAATTATATGCTTGGAATAACACACAGTAAGAGCACTGGGCATGAATATAAAGCTATTTTTTTTTCCAGTTTATTAGTACCTGTGTGTAGCACATAATGTTTCCATTCCCTCTGGAAGTTGAAACATACGCACAACACATTTTAATTCCTTTTAAAATTCCCTCTTCAATACAAAATATTTACATTTCCTTGTGTGGGAATGTAAAGCTTTTGAACTTCAAAAAACTTGGGTAGAATAAGTATAATTAAAAAAAAACATTTAAATGCTTCCGAAAGAAAACTACTGGTTATTGATACGCTAGCATTGAAGATACTAAATAAAGGTTGCAACGACAGGAGTAATGCCAACATAATGGTGAGACAAGAAATCTCCAAGCTCCCTCCCTCCTCAGAAACATCAATTTGACAGTAACCCACAGATATCTCCGTGGAATAAAAGAGCCACGTACAACCAAGACCTGGCATCGTGACCACAGACCCAACTATGGGCAAACATAGTGCCTGACCAAGCTTCAACCCGCTCAGTATGACCTTGGACACAGTCTCATCTTCTTGGGTCCCAGAAGGAACTGCATGCCTGGTGCCCCCAATTTTAGACCAGCTGGTTTCAAGTCTGACTGCAGACCAAAAGCAGCTTCATTATCTATCTCTAGGGTCACTAAAGCATGAACCGAGAGATAGTCTCGTCTCCCCAGTGAATAGGTAGAGAAAAATATTCCAAGGAAAGTCCAATGGAAAGAATGCAGAAGCAGATAAATGTAGACAAATTGGCTTTAAGTTGAAAATGCTAAGCATCAAAGAAGGTCATTATATAAAAGTGTTAATTTATTAGAAAGAGATACAAGTACAGATAGATGTGCACACAGCATCAAGTACCTAAATATATAAAGCAAATTTTCACCCATATGAAAGGAGAAATAGCAATAAAATAACAGTTGGAAGCCCCAGTACTTCACTGTTTAAAATGGATAGGCTATCAAAACAGAAAACCAATAAAGAATTAATAGAACCAAACAACACTATGGATCAAATGGATATCACAGACAAACGCTAACAGTCAACCCCACACAACAGAATACTCATTCCTCTCAAGTGTACACAAAACAATGTCCAGGACAGAACATCTGCTAGGTTACAGAACAAATCTCAATAAATTTAAGAAAATTGAAATGATTTAAAATATATTTTGCAACAAAAATGAATGAAAACAGAAATCAGTGATAGGAAGAAAAACAATAGCATGTATAAAAAATACACAACACATTGTTATAAAACAGTCGAGTCAAATAAATCAGAACTAAATTAAAAAATGCCTTGAAACAAATGAAAATGAAAATGCATCATACCCAAATGTGTGAAGTACAGCAAGGGCAGTAATAAAAGAGGAATTTATTCCAATGTGTCCTGGCACTAAATGGGATCTCCACCTAACTTTACATGTAAGCAGAATGTAAAAATTAAAACACATCAAGTCAAAATTACCAGAAGGAAGGAAATGTAAAGTTGGAGAAATAAATTAAATATAGAGTAGAGAAACAATTTTATGAACACTTTTTTTTGGGGGGGGTAATAGAGATCAAACTCGGGTCCTTGTGCTTGAGAGGCAGGCGGTGAAACCACTGAGCTAAATCCCCAGCCCCAAGAAACAGTTTTAAAACTTTACAAAACTAATAGTTGACTTTTGAGAAAACTAAAAGCACCAACAAAAGATTAGCTAAAACAAGAAAAAAAGATGTGAAAGGAGATTTTACAACAGATTCCACTAGACCTAAAGAGGTCATAATGAATACTTATGAATACTTATATGGGAACAAATCAGACAACTAGTAAAATGAGGGAAGGCATAGTAATGTGGATCCTACTCACACTAAATTAAGAAGTGGAAAGAATAACTAGGCTAATAACCAATAGGGAGATTGAGGAAAAAAGAAAAACATCTTCCAAAAAATTTTTTCAGAATTAGATGTCTTCACAGATGAATCCTAGCAAACATTTAAAGCATAATACTAACCCTTCTTAAACTCTTCCAATAAATAAAAGAGAGGACACTTCCAAACTCATTTTGCTGGGTCGGTGCTATCCTTATGCCAAGGATATACACAGGCTCTATAACAAAAGAAAACTCTAGTCTAATATTTCCATTTCTAGTGAACATAGAAGTAAAAATATCAATATAATAGTATCAAACAAAACTCAAAGTCACCTTAAAAGTATCATACATTAGGCTGGGCATTTAGCTCAGTGGCACCATTCCTGCCTTGCAAGCGCAAGTTCCCGAGTTTGATCCCTGATGCAAAACAAAACAAAACAAAACAAAAAGTATCATATACTGTGCTCAGCTAGGATTTGCCTCTGAACCACATCATCACATAATGTGATATAACACATTAACAGACAATGAGACAAAAATCAGTGGCTGTCTGGCAGAATTCAGTATCTATAATAAAAATTCTCAAAAATTAGGTATAAAATAAATTTACATCAACACAATAATGGTCATTATAATAATTCCACAGCTAACATCAAAATCAATGAAAATTTTTCTTCTAAGATACAGAATAAGAAAGAAAAATCCATTCTCACCTTTCTTATTCAACATAATACTGGAAATCTTAGGCATAACAATTACACAAAGAAAAAGTAAAACCTTCAACAAAAATTGGCATGAAAATTAAAGTATTAAATTGTTTCGGTTTTGCAAATTACCATATGTACCTTTTAGGGCTTTTAGAGTCCATAAAAATCTATTACAACTAATAAATTAGACCAGCGTGATGCAAGAGACAAAATTAATATATTTGTATATGCTAACAATGACCTATCTAAAAGAAGAATTAAGAAATAATTTCATCTGTAGTAGTATAAAAAGGAATAAGATATGAATAAATTTAACCAGAGAAGTGAAAAACATGTATTTCCAAAACTATAAAACACCAATGAAAGAATTCTTTAGGAAATCTCAAATGGAAGGACATTCAATGCACATGGATTGAAAGAAATAATATTGATAAGATATCCAAAGTAATATAGAAAATCTCAATGAGACTTTTTATAGAAGTGGGGAAAAAAATTCATTTAGAACCCAAAGACTTCAATTAGACAAAGAAATTTTAAACAAGTATAAAGCTAGAAATATCATAATCACAGATCCTACAACAAACTGTAAAGTGATAGTAAATAAACAGTATATTATTTTATAAAAGACACATATACCAATGGAATAGATTAGTTATCCCAGAATTAAAATCATGCATCTCTGGTCAACTGATCTTTGACATGGGTGCCAAGAATATACAATGCTCAAAAGACAGTCTCTTGAATAAATTATGCTAGGAAATTTATGCAAAAGAAGGAAATTGAACACATACACAAAATATAGACAAGATTCCACTTAAAATGAATTAAGATGAAGTGTGAAACTTGAAGCAAAGTTCTCTGACAAACGTATAGGGAAAATGCTTCTATAGAATGGATTGTGTAATTCTTGGTTATGGCTGGAAAAGCAGAGGCAACAAAAATAAAAATAAAAAAAGCAGGATCACATCAGGCTAAAAGTCTTCTGTATGGCAAAGAAGAAAACATTTTAAAAATGACTTGGCAACCTATCAAGTAGGAGAAAATATTTGCGAAGCATCTAGCTGATAAACACTTAATTCATACAAATCAAGTACTTAAAAACACAATTGAAAATGAGCAAATGACATGAATGACATTCTCTAAAAGAAATCCAAATCACCAACAGTTGTTTGAAAAGCTATTCAACAGTAGGTCAGCTGGGTGAGGCTGGCCTCACATCTGGAAATATTCTCTTAGCAATATTTGGAAGAATTTACCAATATTGGTAATAATTCTTTAACAATTTGGTAGAATTCAGTGTTGAAGCCAGGTGCTCCAGGAGTTTTTTTTGTTGTTGTTAGATATCTTTTAATTACTATTTCAGCTTCTTTCTAATTTTTTTTATTTAAACTTTCTATTCCTTCCTGATTCAGTCTTGGTCTAGGTCTTACTTTTCTAGGAAGTTTTTTTTTGCTTCTTTTAGTTTATCCAATCTGCTTGCATATAATTATTCATAGAAATTCCTTATGAAGTGTTTCTTGTAGTGTCTTCACTTTCATTTCTAATTTTATTTAAATTTTCTCTTTTTTATTGTAGTCATGGGTTGGTCAGCTTTGTTTATTTCTTCAAAGAAGTCTGACTCCATTAATTTTCTATTTGTTTCATCTGTGATATTTTGTTTAATTTCTCTGATAAATGTCAGTGTAATTTACTTTTCAAATCTTTGAAGTATGTTAGCCTATGTATTTGGAGTTTATCTTCTTTTTTTAAGTTAGGCATTTATCATAAAGTTTCCTCTGAAAAATGATTTTGCTGCATTCCATGGATTTTGGTTTAAGTTTTCATTGTAATTTGTCTCAAGATATATTTTAATTTCCTTTTTGACTTCTTTAACTCATTGGTTCTTCAGAAGGACATTGTTAAATTTCTAAATATCTGTGAATTTTCAAATTTTCTCTATTAGTTTCTAGTTTCATATTGTTGCATTTAGAAGCAGTCTGTCATCTTGAATTTAAGACTAGCTTTGTGGCCTAGCATCTATTGTATGTTGAGGAATGTTCCATGCGCATTACAGAATTTATATTCTACCTTTGTTGGGCAGAAAATTCTATACATCTTTTAAGTCAATTTGGAGTAAAGTACAGTCCAAGTCCAACTTCCCTGTTAATTTTCTCTATTGATTCATCCATTTTTTAAAATTAGAAAATTGTAATTGTATTGTTACATGTCTCTTTCACTTTGTCTGTAATGTTTCTTCATATGTTTAGGTGTTGGGTACATGTACGTTTAGAGTTGTTTTGTCCTCTTGCTCAATTGACAATGCTTTCAATAATTAATGACTGTCACTTTCTTCATCTCCTTCAGCAGTTTTTTTTTTTTGTCTTAAAGCCTATTTTATCGAAGTATAGCAACTGTTGGCAGTTTTTGATTACTGTTTGCGTAGAATATTGTCTATGTCTTCATGCTCAGTCTGTGTGTTTTCTCAAACTACAGTGGGCCTTGGGCAGACAATGTACACTTGGAACTTATTTTTCTTTCAGTTACGACAAGATTTTATAGTAGAGATTAATATTGATAGGTAAAGACCTATTCTTGCCCTTTTATTAATTATTTTCTGGTTTATTGATAGATCTTTTCTCTCTTCCTCTTTTATCTTTGTAATATGATATTTTTCTGTCATGTTAAGTTGTTTCCCTTCTTCTTTCCTACTTTTTGTATTCACAATGGCTTTTTGCTTTGTTGTTGCAGTGAGGTTTAATAAAACACCTGGAGATAAAATAGGATACTTTAATTTTATAGTAATTAACAGTTGGGTTAGTTCTCTAGGCATGTCATTTCTATTTACATTTTCATTGTCATACTTTTTATTGTTTAGTATTGTATATTTCTTAATGAGTTATGGTTATTACATCTTTGACTATATTTTCATGCTAGAGATAAAATATATACAATGTATACATCAGCATTATAATAATTATTGGAGCATTCTGAATTTATATTTGCCAGTAAGAACCAGTAAATTCTATATCTTCACATATTTTCATTATACTAATTGTCATCATTTTACTTCTGATTGAAAAACTCCTTTAACATTTCTTTTAAGGAAGGTCTGGTAACATCAAGTTCCCTCAATTTTTTCTTTTCTAGCATAATTCACTTTTCCTTCATTTCTGCAGGGCAACTACGCAGGTACTCTTGAATGATTCTTTTTTTCTTTCAAGATTTTGATACTTTTTGTTATTAAATTTCTTTTTAAGATTATGCAGCATTTTCCTGATTTCATTGATTTATACATCTGCATTCTCTGATGTTTCACTGAATTTCTTTAAGCTATTTTTATTTTTATGGAACTAATAAATATTTATTTATTTGGGGTCAACTACTGAAAATTACCATGTTCAATTTGTTACAAGGCTCTCTTACTTTGCCATGTTTCTTATCTCTGCTGGTACAGTTACCTGTTCTAAATATATAGAGTGGCTTTCATACAGTCAGTTGTAGGTGGGTTCTGGGGTATTATTAGAGCAGGGTACATTGGCTTTGGGTTTAGGGAGGATAGGTATAGACCTCATGCAACTTCTTTGGATTTGATCAATATTAGCAATGACTCCATGAACCTCAATTACTGACACTGTAGGAATGAACGGTGGAGGTACTGCGGATTCTTAGATTTCTCAATAGCAAAAGCTTTAGTTGAACTTCTGTTCCCATTTACCCATAATAGGGAAACTTATTTGGGAATAACAGCATGGTGTCGAGGAAATAAAGATCAAAAGAGGCTTTAGAGCTGGGATCCTAGGCTTAATGTTCTGCTGAACACTACAGCACCTTTGACGTAGAGACAGACTTGTTTTCTGAGGAATAGAGCACAAAGCCAAAGCCTGTGGTTATAAGGCATACTCCTGCATCTCAGGCACAGAGGCAAGGAAACACCTATGGTTCTGATCCTGGGTTCAGGGCGCAGATCCAGAGAAGAAGGTTTTTCAGAGGTTTTGACCCCACAGAGCAGGGCATAGCTGCAATTCAGGTCATAGAGCCAACAAGATAGACACAGATTAAGTACCACGTACTGATGACTCTAAATATTGTGGTGATGCACACAGCAGGGACCAACTCCTGAAAATGTGGATGTATTAACAGCTCTCAAGAATCGCAGAGCACAACTATGGGTTAGCCTCCAGGGGTGGGGACCACCACAAGGATGATTCGATTTCCTAGGAAGTGCGGTGCCTCAACAGATGATTCCCGAGTGCTGCTTCAGATCTTTTCCCAGCATTATAAACGTGTTGTAATATTTGTCTTGTGTCTGCTGGTACAGCCACCTCTTCTAAATTTATAGAGTGGCTTTCATAGAGCCAGACTTTCACCTGTTGGTGGGTCCTGCTGGGGTACAGAGGGCTAAATGAATGAGGATGAGGAGATATTTAGGGGAACTAGAGTATTACTGAGTCTTCTCATTTTGAACTTTATCTTTTAGATCTCTACCTATAGAAGTCAGAGGATAATAGTTATACATTCAACATACTTTTGCAATCCTGCATATATTAATGACAGAATTAATACTGATAGCAAATGAATCTAGTACAGTTTTATTTTATATTTCATATTAGAATTTTATTGTGCTATGTAAGGATGGTTTCTACAGATAATTCTCCAGTACTTTTGGCATGAAATTAGAATGTATTTTAGTCTCTGTAATTATATATAGCTAAGGTTTGGCAAGCAGTTCTCTAATTGCTTTCATCACATATGTTAACTCCATTCCTAACTGCCAAAAGGGTTTTAATGATGAAAAAACACATTTTAAAAGCAAACATTATGGATAGGCAGACTGTTTATAGTTCCTAGTCATGGTTGGCAAAAACAAAATAATGACATAAATATGCACAGTCAGTTAACTGTGGTATATTTAAATTGTGAAATTGCTTTTTAAAGAGAAAATAGCAAAATTTGAAATTGGCTGAAGTCAAGAATTTTAAATGTATTGCTATTTAAATGTTTATATTCCATAAAATTACCCCCAAGTGACTTCATTTTTTTTTCCCACAGATCTCTTTTTTCCTGGGCCCTGTATTCTGTGAAGACTGATAAAGGCTATTACTAGGAAAAGAGATAGATGTGAAACATTGTACCTGATCATTGTCAATCACTGTTGTCAACTATTATTGTGTCCTCAGGTTGTCAAGTTTTGTTCATTGATGTTCATTTCCTTGTGAGATTTGAAACCAAGATCACCGAAGCTAAATCTTTAGAAATCAGAACACCAGAGCCCTAGAAAGATGATATATAAATTCTAGTTATTCTAACCAAATTAAGAAAATGAGAGTTCTCATCTTTCGTCCTATAACTTCAATAGAGAAAAAATTCTAAAAAGGTCTGACCACTGAAATCTTACATATGTAAGTGAACAAATTATATTTATAAAGTAATTATCTTTGTCTAATTAAAATATTATAGAAAAGAATTATGACATTAATTTCAGAAAGATTATAAGGCACAAAAATCTATTCCTTTATTTTTTATTTACAAATATAATTGAAAACAGCTTGTCAGAAATAATGGAGTTGTTGGAACCACAGATATGAAAGGGGAATAAAAGTAAAATAAAGAGATTGTACAAGATTTTCATATACCAAAAGGAGAAGACATGGGTCATAGTATCTAGAATTTACTTTAATAGGTCATTTTAACATGGAAATTGAGAAAAATAATATGTTGAGTCAAATAAAATCTAAAACCTGTAAATAAATCATCTATATCCTTAGAGAAGCAAACAAATTTTTAATTGTCAAGTTATTAGTACCCTAATTTATGTATTCATAATATATAATATTATATTTTTTGAAATATACTGGCTACGAAAGATCTTTTCTTATAAGTTACATAGAACATTTACCAAAATAGCTAATGACTGATAGGTCACAATAAAATAGGCGTATGGCGATAGATTTTAACAATATATAAATAAAGGATGTGTATCCAGGAGAATGCTCTGCTAATGAAATTTGCAAAGTATACCTCTAGATATCCAAGTGATTTTTAAAATGACATTCATCTGCTAGACTTTAACTTACAGGAGACAAACATTTTGCCCAATTCTCTCTGTGACTACTAACAGACTGCTTTCTACAGTTCAGTTCTAAAAGAGTGCAGTGTGGAACTGTGAGATTTCACATGTTAATTTTATATGTTCTCTTCAAGCATGACAGAAGTCTAACCTCAGTTGCTTGTCAGCTCATTCAGAAGGCCCAGCAGTTGCCAGAATTTCTGAGATTTCTGCCTCATTGAAACAGTTGTATTAGTTGAAGTAAGCAAAAGGAAAGCGATGAAATAAAAATTTTGGGTAGCAATTTTATTCAACTCCTGAAAAAGATTACTTTCCATTTGGTGATAACTATTGTTATGAACCATGAAGAATCCACAAAAGTGATTTGCATTGCTGGAACAAAATATACAACTTAAAGAGGAAAGGCTTATTTTGCTCATGGTGTGAGAGGTTTCAATGCATGTCCGGCTGACTTCGTTGATTTTAAGCCCATGTTGAGGCAGGAACAGTTTGACACAAGGGCACTGCAAAGGAAGTTGCTCACCTCATGGCCTCCAAGAAGCAGAGAGGAAGAGAAAAATACCAAAAGTGACATACCCTTCAAATATACACCCAAAGACCTACTTACACTAACTAGGTCTTCTTTAATGCCCATTTATCTAATGAACGCATGAATGGGTTAACTCATTGCATGATTTGTGCCCCATGATCTAATCACCTCCCAAAATCCCTACCTCTAAACATATGGGCCTTTGGAAGACATTTTTGACCCAAACCATAACATTTGGCTGCTGACTGCCAAAGATTTATAGCCATCTCATACTATAAAATGCATTTTATGCATTTCCAAGAGTTGCTAAAGTCTCAATAGTGCTAGCATTACTCAAAAGTCCAATTCTTTCTGAGACACAAAGAAACTCTTCTGAACTGTTGAGTGTCTGTAAAAAATAAAAAACAAATTATGTATTCCCAAGATACAATGGCGTAGTATAAACATTCCTGTTCCAAAAGGGAGAAATGTGAAGACAAAAAGAAGGATTCTGACTAAAGCAAGACCAGAATCCCATTGGGCAATCCTAAATCTTATATCTTCATATCCAGAACTTGGGGCACATGGTAGCATGATAGGCATTCCAGAGGGCCTCAGCAGCCCTGCCCCTACAGCCTCGCTTGTTGATCCCACATTGCCTCTCTCTTGGACTGGTTCTGCTTATTGCTATCAAGTTTCTTCAGCAGAAGTTTTCTATTCCTAGCATCTGTGGCTTCTTGTATTCTCCACTGGAGCTTCAACCTCACTTACTCACTACCCTTGCAAGTGATCCTGGGAGGGAATCTATCTCTGTCACATGTTTCGTGACCTCCCAGGACTTCTTTAAAATCTGAGAGCATCCATGACACAAATACTCTTGCATTTCTCCATGCACATAAAATGAGCATCATGTGATGATGTCAACATGAGCGATAACCAGGCCTCCTTGTACCATAGCTACAGTGTTCAGAAGACTGAACCTGGTAGAAAAGGAATCTTCTCTAGGAATCTTTGAGTGAGCAGGACACCTTTGGCACTATCTTCTAAAAATGAAGTTTTTCAAAGGAGTTTACACATTTGCATCTTTGAGCTGAGGGTTGGTGAGGTCTTGACAATTCTTAAAATATTTTCAAGAAATCTTTCTTATTGTCCCATTACAAAGTACAGTGGTACCTCCTTTCACAAGCTTGATTCTTTCCATGATTCTGAGGAAGAGGGACACAGTTCTGTTTTCACCCAATGTGGAGTTTGCAAATGGAAGCAAAATTTTGCTAAAAGCTTCTGTCAACTGAATTATTTGGAAAGAGAAGCATTCATGAACTGAGGTATTACTGTACTTGGACTTTTTTTTATAAAGGCACAAATCCCTTAAGTCACACCTTTCTGTGCCATGACTTTTTACACAATTTTTTTCTGGTGAAACTGTAAAATTTTCAAAAATTTTTGCTCAGGTTCTTGCTCGTAATTTTCATTGAAATTCTGGCTAAAGGCAACCAGCGATACCCACTTCTCAGCCTGAATGTTTTGCTGCCTTGGAATTTCCTCTGCCGAATAAGGTAGTCAGTCCATCATGATTAAACTCAACCTCCCACAAATGTTTAGGACATGGACAAAATGTAGACAATTTCTTTGCCAGAATGAAAGATGCATGACCTCTAGCTCAGTCCTCAAGAGGGTAATTATTCCTGTATGCAAGCTCATAAGCATGTTGTTTACTATCTGCATTCCTATCAGCATTCTGGTCTTCCGAATTCATTCAGGAATTGACCATTAAGCTTTCATTACAGCATTCTAGTCTTTCTTCAGCCTGGTTCACCAAACTCTGCGAAACTCCTCCCACAAGCCAATTGTGAAGGCGTCTAAAAAACATGGTCAAGTGTCGTCATGGCAATGAATGTACTTTTTCAATATCAATTTTCTGCCATAGTTAGCTATGTGTTTCTGGGACAAAATACCTGGCCTACACAACTTATAGGAGAAAAGGTTTGTTTTGCTGAGAATTTCAGAGGTTTTATTCCATGAGCAGCTGGCTCCAATTCTTTTCTTTATTGAAATTTTTTTTTGAACTTACATATGGTTTTATAAAATGTATGTATGTACACATGCATAACATTTAGCAAACAAATAAAATGAATATATATAATTAAGTATACATCTAAAGGCCTTTTATTGATGCTTGTTTGTAGTGCAGAATACAAATCTTCATGATCATTTATTGGTGTGTTTATAACATATTTTGATTATTTTCATTTCATTTATCTTCTCATTTCCCTCCCTGCTGCCCTAATTGTTGTCTTCCCATAGCTAGAAAACTACCTTGTAGTTGTCTGTTCTCTCTCCTTTGTTTTTGTACTTATTTGTATGTATTTATTTTTAAGTTTCTCATATTAAAGAATGAAGAACTTCTGAATATTCATTTTTATTTTTGTTGTATATATTTACATTTTTGGCAAACTATGCAATTCGAATCTATTATGGGAAATGGGCCTATGGGATTTTACAAAATCTCATGTTAGAGAACCCTTTAATCACGGTTACCAAATATCTTAGTTTTGTTCTTTTTGGTATTGCTCTTGAGTTGTTTTTGTCCTTATTTACTAATGCCATCAGAATTCTGGTATCCAGTATGGCCAACCCAGGCAAGCATCCCAATTAGGGAAATATTACCCGAAGCTATTTATTCCTAAATTGGTTCCTCACTAAAGATATACAAAATGAAGAAATAAAAGTTTAATTTTTGAATGTCAGGAAGCAATGGAGAAGCAAGAACATATAAGAGTTTCCTTGGAGAACAATTCCTTCCTTTGCCACAGAATAGAAGTAATCAGTTTATATACCACAACTTCAATACTTTGTTAGCTAATTAAGCAGAGTACTTATTTCCTCTTATGAGAAAAATAAAATATAGATAAAAATAAATAAGCACATCAAATCCAACTTGAAGCTCACCTAGCATATATTTCATTAGGGCTTGTTTATGAATGATAGAAAGCTCATTCAAACTAAATCAAAGTAATATGAAAATATATTGCCTCTTGCAATCAAAATGCAGGAATTTCTCAGCAGAGCTACCTTAGTGGTCAATCAAAAGCAGGGCCTGTAGTCCACTAGGATTCTGCACTTCTTATTTCTGCCTCTCTCTCCCTATGGATTGCCTTTATTTTCTGTAACTTTTTTCACATGGTAGAAATAGCCACCAACAACTCCAAAGCATACATTCTCTACTAAAGAAGAACTGAAACCCATTTGGCATGGTCTCCTGTTTAAAATAGCGGGAATGGGGTCATAGCTACCTAATTTAAGAGAGGCACCCAAACTTGGATCGATCAACTGTGGCCATACTATGAGACTTGTGTGGCATGACTGATACTCTAACCATATTGTTAGCAAGAACATGTCTTAAAAAAAGAGGGAGGAAATGCTATAACAATCACTATAGTTTATCATGTTCAAAACATGAAAAAATATCCCGTAAATTTTAAAAATTAAATTATAACCTCGGATAGAGCTAAAATTGAAAATAGAAGATTCTGAGTAGTAAGAAGTTTTTTGTTGTGTTTACAGATGAGCATGCATGCATGAGTGTATCGGATAGCAGCATGAGAGTAAAAGGTAAGAATGGAGGAGAAATAATGAGAGGTAAAAGGAAGAAGAAAGAAGAAGAGTTAAGGAGTAAATCAGTACATGAAAACCCATATTCAAAACAGCTGTATTAGTCGCCCCATTACTGAAATAAAACAGCCAACTCCCACAATACCCACAAGCTATGGAGAAGAGATTTACTTTGTTTTAGGGGTTCAGAGGGTTCAGTCCATGAATGGCCATTTGGCTTCAAGGTAGAGATGGCATGGTACAAGGGCACGGTGGGGAAGTTTCTCACCCATGGCAGCCAGGAAGCAGAGAGGGAAGGGAAGACTTGGAGACAGGAATATATCCACCCGATGCACATCACCAGTGACCCGCTTCCTCCAAAAGGCTCCAAGTTCCTAAGGGCACATTTGGCTATCAAATTCTCAAAGGGCTAATCTACTGATGAGTATAGTGCTCCCATAATCCAATCACCTGCTAGAAATCCCTACGTCTGAACATATGAGACTTTGGGGGTACATTTAACTCTGATCCATAACAATAGCCTGAAATTATAAATGCTGAGGAGTCACATATGTGCTACTCAGTAAGACAAAATCATTCAGCAGAATGATGCTCAAACTCATGCTTCTAGTAAATGAATCGCATCATGAAATGTGAGAAGCATTGAGTTCAGCACTTCTTTTGATGAAATAAACTCAATCAAAAGGAAAGCACTGCACTTTATTATGTATCAAAGGATTTGTGTTCATTTGATTTTTTTAACCTTTTAGATGC
Source organism: Fukomys damarensis (assembly GCF_012274545.1). Taxonomy (NCBI): domain Eukaryota; kingdom Metazoa; phylum Chordata; class Mammalia; order Rodentia; family Bathyergidae; genus Fukomys; species Fukomys damarensis. The sequence continues at coordinate 22,143,860 of NW_022900916.1, read as the reverse complement.
CTTTGTTAAATGGCAGACAATGCTTTAAAGGGTTCTGTAGAGTCCAGTGTTGCAACTGGTTTTTACATTATAAAATAAGTAGATTTAAAATTTCGTTATCATAATTTTTAATATACTGTTTTTTTAATCCTACTGTTTTGGCTTCTTAATATTTACCCAAGCACAAAGAATTTAATTGTGTATTCTTTCATTCCTAATCATTTTATAATTAATCTCAGTATGTAAAAATATCATTATATGGTATGACATGTGCTGTTTATAGTTCTTCCATTGGAAGTTCATCTGGATAAAGGGGACAATCATAATATTCACCCTTATTTCTCTTCCTGTTGCTGAACCTAAAAATGGAAATTGGAGATTTGTGAGCATATTAAGATCAAATGAAGTGATAGTAGCAGAAGAGATACGAAAAGAGATTTGAATAGTGAAAGAAAATTTTAAAAAAATTATGGAAGGCTATTTCACCTAAAGAGATCTCTGAGGAAGCTAAGAAGGAGCAGCCAGAAAAAGTGGAGGATAATCTACAGAGAGCTATCATATGAAAATAGAGTTTCAGGTGGGCCAGTGTGGTGAATTAAGTAAAATGGGATGTGAAAGGTAATACAATAAAGACTATACTGTGTCCACTGTGTCCACTGGACTCAGCAACCAAGAGATTGCTAATGTCTTCAAAGAGAAAAAGAACACCAGCAGAAGATATTTTTTTCAGCTTTAATTGAGTTTATTGGTACATTTTAGGGATACAGTACAGTTACATTCATTATTGGGATCTTGTACCTCTACATGACAGGTCTTGATTCTCATTTTTCCCCTTGTCCCTGCCCTCCCTTCACCCCCTCCTCCCTCCCCATCTTCAAACACTTTATTTTCATCTTTTCATTCTCTCACATTTTTTTTTCTTTTCCCTTTTTGTTCTTCCCCTACCCATCCCACCTTCCCTACACCTTTAGCTCCTTTCTTCCCATTTCTAAATGTCAGTAATCTTATTAGAATCTTATGCATTGTTGCAGATTATTTACACCAGGGAAACTATTCAGTATTTACACATGTGTGACTTATTTATTTCACTTAGGAGTATATATCTTCAATATGTATCCATTTTC
>NW_022900916.1:22116740-22142539 GCF_012274545.1 Fukomys damarensis | reverse complement strand
TGAGGTATCTCCATATTGATTTCCATAGTGGTTGCACCAGTCTGCACTCCCACCAACAATGGAGAAGGGTTCCTTTCTCGCCACAACCCCGCCAACATTTGTTATTGTGTGATTTCTTGATAGCAGCCATTCTTTGTGGGGTGAGGTGGAATCTCAGTGTTGTTTTCATCTGCATCTCTCGAATGACCAGTGATGTGGAACATTTTTTCAAATATTTTCTTGCTGCTTTTACTTCTTTGTCTGAGAAATGTCTGTTCATTTTGGATGCCCATTTTTGAATCGGGTCTTTATATTTGGGGGGACTGATTGTTTTGAGTTCTTTATATATCCTTGATAATAGTCCTTTGTCTGAGGAACAGCTGGTAAAATTTTTTCCCACATTGTAGATTGTCTCTTAGTTCTGCCAGCAGAAGATTAAAGAGCAATAGAGTTGAATCTCAATTTCAAAAAACTGACCAATGTTGATACAATGAATATTAACTATTCTCTCCCAAGAATCTTGGCTGTAAACTCAATGAAATAACACGATATATGTTAGAAGAGAATGCAGTCATGGGGAAAACATTGTATCTTAAAACACAGAAGAAGTTGTGGAAAAAAGAGAAGAGAATAAGCTTTGCTGAGGACCCTGAGGAGGTAGGAGGGATGGTACAGAAAGGACAAAGGCAAGATTTAGGATTAAAATGAAGAAGAGAGATTCCTTTCCAAGACAAAGCAAGGAAAGAAAAAATTTAGAAATGGGGACATATGTGTACATTTTTATTTGGCAAGAAGTTAAGAAAATGCAAATATAATTTCTACATCTTTCAGAAGCAAAAGCAAAGTCATCTGAATAGTCAGTGAAAGAGGAGGAATCAAGTATGGAAGTGGAGTCTTATATGTTTCAGACCCAATATGGTCAATAATTTAAAAAAAAGAATCTATTCACATATTCTGCTGCATGTTTGTCTTTCAGTCTACTAATTCCTCTTGGTGCCCAGATGGCGCTGCTTGGAGATGGAAGATTGAAAGTACTAGTTATGACTGAAAGGGTCCCAATACCACATAGACTCTAGGTTCTCAAAGGAAAGGAGTAAATGATAATAAGTGACAAAAAATAAGAGTAAAAATTAGAGGCTTTATTAGTATTGAAACAGGGAGTGGGGGTGAGACGTAATGGACTGTAAAAGCTGTTAGTCCAGCAAGTAGTGTGGGGATTAAGAAAATCAGAAACAACTGAACTCAGAATAATGTCAAGCTCAGTGGTATTTCTATCTATGAGAGCAGCTAAATTTAATAAATATAAAAACACTTGGAATGCAGGAAATTAAGATGCTTTGGGGATGAGGTTTCAGATGGGTGAAGTACATGAATGCTGAGTTGACCCAAGACCACAGAATATAACTTCCTAATGTTAATCTACTTTAAATTGATTTTAATTTTTGCTACTCAAATCTGAATGTAATCCTAGTTATTTATTAGAACTACCTAGTTTAAGTGTAGATTTAGAAAAAAGTGAAATTTCAGGCTACACTGAACAAGACTGCAGTACACTATATGCATTTCTGGTAATGTATCTACACAAAATTATTTCCCTCTTCCTGATGTGAGAAGTTGCTATCAACTAATTATTCGGAAAACTTTCATCCTTGTACTTGAGACAAAAGTTGAAATCTTCTGTTAGAAATTATTTGTAGCAAAGCTATAATTACAGAATCAACTGAAAATCCCACCTAAATTTAAGCTCTAGAAAGCTAATTTAAAAGAAGAAAACAATAGAAGAAATAAAGTTTTTTGAGAGAAGAAAAGAATATGTCTTTGTGTCTGCCTCTGCTGATCAAATTTACTCCTCTGATGTTGAAAATGCTTTTTAAGTATTTAATCTGAAAACCCAGGACTAGTTTCAAAAAATCTTCCTGCATTCTTTTTAAAAATTTGTACAGCTTCTTGTTTCACCCAAACCCAAAGAGGAAAGGGGAACGGGAAGCACAGGGGAAAGGCAAGAAGGGAAAGGAATAAATATGAGAAAAAGAAAAATGGAAACAAAGTCATTAAGCACTCTTGATAGGCCTATGATGGATGTATAAAGAATCTTGCTATTGGGCCAGGGATTTAGCTCAGGGTACCAGCTGCCTGCCTGGCTAGTCCTCCGGAGTTCAATCCCTGGTACCAAAAAAAAAAAAAAAAAAAAAAAATCTTGCTATTACTTTCAAAAGCTCTGTAGGGCACTTCCTCAGAGGAACTGGTTTCATCGCATCACAGTAGAGTTAGGGCTAGGTTCCTGTGTGCTTTGGTCACTTTGCATTAAAACTCCTCTAAGCTTAGCACCGAAAACAGCAACCATTTCATTATTTCCTATGAGATATGGGTCAGGAATTAGACTGGGTGTCTGCTCCACATGAGGTCTGCTGGGGCTGTTACGCTCAAGATGACTTCACTCCCATTCCTGGTGCTTCTGCTCGGGTGACTCAAGTAGGGACTACCTGGAACAACTAAGTCAGAGTCACATACGTGGAGCCTCAGTCCGGCCTGACAATTGACTTTGCCAGTTCTCTTCCATGTAGTCTCCTGAGAGCACCTGAGATTTTATATGACAGCTCTGACAGCTTAGCAGTGAAAGGACATAAACTGAAGCAACTGTGTCTCTTTTAGGGGTTAGCCTAACGCCAGCAATATGTCACATCTGCCACATTCTATTTTTGTTTATTTAGCAGGCCATAGGTCCAGATTATGTGCAAGGGATGGGGGCTCCTTAGTGCCGGGATATCAGGAATTGCGTGACATCAAAGGCCAGTGTTTGGGCTGCCCGATAAAATATAAGAGATTAGGATAAGTGTGAATTTTAGATAAACCATGCCTATTGTTTTGGTATAAGTATAAAGCATATAATATGTGCGACACAATTATATCAAACCATGTGGTCTTATTAACCTGAGATTCAAATATAATTGAATATGCTGAATTTTTATTTTCTAAGTTTTACAACCCTACTCTGTTCACAATGGAATAGAGTAGACATTAGAAGCAAGTCAGTAACATATAGCTCAGTGAACTTACCTGCTCACATAACTGCATCTTTCAGTTAATGTAGTATGTATTTATGCTCTGATTATACATCTGAGCTTGACTAACATGATCATAGCCATCAGGTGAATTGGTAAAATAGGTTTCAGCTACTGGAAAGAAAAGACTCTATTCTCAAAAATATAAAACAAGTAAAAACTAGAGGATTGAATATAACTTCTATACCTCAATTTGAAAAATGTCTTTGAATTCACAAGTTATTTATATAATAGCATCTGGGTAGGCATTAGGTAGCATTACAAGAGAACGTTCTTTTGACATTGCCCTTCCATTTAAATTAAATGAAATCATATGGATAAGCGGCACTAACTTTTATTAGTAGTATATGTTGGTGATACAAAATAATTACATTATTCTTTAGGAATTGGTACATATACATTCTGTGTCTTGGTCATTTTTACTCTGTCGCCCCACCCTCATCTTCCTCCTTCCCCAAATCCTGTTCCCATCTCCACAAAGTCTACCCTCATTTTCCAACATCTCTCAATAGCATGAAACTTGTCTGAATTTTCTTAACAAACTTATATGATGAACACTGGGTCTGGGTATCTGTTATTTAGAAGAGCTTCTGATTCCTACAGTTTATTTTTGAATACACATATAATTAATCCTGATTTAGAAATCCCCCTTTAAAGAAGAGATTATCTGGCAGTCATTTGATCTAACAAACACCGTTAAAATCACTATTAGTCATTGAAATTCACTTCCTTTGCTAAGAACACTATTTTAATGTAATGTTAAAAGGGAAGATACCTTCAAAATTATGTACACAATTTTTGCTTTAGCATGTCATTAATTATCTAGCGACTTTTATTTAATATATGCCCTAACCTAAAATCAAAATGGATCAAAACTCTAAATATTAAACTGGCTGGAAGATAGGTTAGGCGGAACTCTTGAAGACTCTGGCATAGGAAAAGACTTCATGAACAAAACAAAAACCTCAGTCACATGTGAACTAGCACAAAGAATCAACAACTGGGACTTCATCTTATTGAAAAGCTTCTGCACAGCAAGAGAAACCACCAACAGTGCGAAGAGACAACCCACGATGTGGAAAATTTTTTACACCAGCTGTTCCTCAGACAAAGATCTACTATCTAGAATATATACAGAACTTAAAAAAATCAGAACTCCCAAAGTAAAAGACCCAATCCAAAAACGGGCATCTGAAATGAATAGACATTTCTCAGACAAAGAAGTAGAAATAGCAAATAAACATATGGAAAAATGTTCAACATCACTGGTCATTGGAGAGATGCAAATGAAAACAATGTTGAGATTCTACCTCACTTGAGACAGAATGGCTGCTATCAAGAAATCAACCCAATAACAAATGCTGGCTGGGTTGTGTGACAAAAGGAACCCATTTCCGCTCTTGGTGCAATTATTGTGGAAATCAGTCTGGAGATACCTCAAAAAACGAGGATTAGAGGTCCCATTTGACCCAGCTATTCTCCTACTGGGTATCTTCCCAAAGAATTAAAAGAAGCACAACACAGGAATATATGTGCATCGTGTTTATAACAGTAATGTTTATAATAGCTAAAAGTTGGAAACAGCTCAATTTCCTATCAACTAGAGACTGGATAGAGAAGTTGTGGTTTTTTTTTTTTTTTTTTTTAATAAAATGGAGTACTACTCAGCCATACAGAATGAGAAACTAGATACATTTATAGCTAAATAGATGCAGATTAAGGTCATACTCTTAAGTGAAATAAATAGGACACATGTGTAAATATAAAATAGTTTCTCTGTTGTGAGAAACTGAAAGTGTAAATGATAATCTATCTATCTATCTATCTATCTATCTATCTATCTATCTATATATATAAATAATAGATAATGTGAGATAGGAAGAAAAGGACCAAAGGGGAAGGAGAAATGGGAGAGGTAGGGGGAAAGGAAAGAAGGGAAAGGAAAAAATATGAGAAAAGAAAAAAATGGAAACAAAGTCTGTAAATAGAGAGGGGTGGAGGGATTGAAGGGAGGGCAGGGGAATGGGGGGAAATAAGAACCAAGATACATCATGTAAAGGTACAAATTCCCAATGATGAGTGTCATCTTATTATAGATTTAAAATGTATCAATAACATTAATGAATAAAAATATATAATAGTTATCCACTGGGGGGATAGAAGTTACCTATTTTTATTTCTCCATCACTCAGCCAAACTTGACTCAAGCGTTACAACCAAATTTTCAAAGCAATGACACAGCATTAAGTAAAAAGAATAAAGCAGCTTGAGCCAACCTAAAGTCTTTTCCAGGACAATACTGTGATCCTCACATTTTCTATTTGTCTCACATTTTCCATCCTTCCTATTTTAAGTAGAAAAGTCTGTTTGGACCCGGGCCTAGGGAATAAATAACCCACCGTCGGAGTGCGAGTTGGAGTCTCCCTAATAAGTATGGAGGCTTCCTAGTTTTCAGAGGATGTAAGACCGAAAACAGGCTGCTGTATACCATTTGATTCTGAAGGATTTCTTTTTTTTTTAAATCTTTTTCAGCTTGTGAAAGTCGTAGCCTCCCATTGATATTAATAAAAACAATTTAGGCAGCAATGAGATAAAAGAGGTTTATAAATTTTTTACACCAATGTGTTCTTTAACCCAACTGTATAGTTTTCTTAATGAGGAAAATGCAAATCAAGGAAATTCAGTGGCTTGGGCAAAATCATAACAATGCTAAGGCCAGAATGCAGGGTTTAAATTAACTACAACCAGATTCTCTTCTCACTAAAGTATTAAGTATTTCCTCTTATCACTAGAGCAATACCTAAACACTGGTAAATACCTAAACAATGGCTTCTAAAAGTCCATTTGATTTACTGTTTCATGTTTTGTGCCTTAAAGGAAAGTGTTTGAAAAAGAAATTTCCACTTTTTTGTTTGTTGTGCTGGGGATGGAACCTGCGACCTCACACATGCTAGACACATGCACTGCCATCTGAGTAAGAGCCCCAGCTTTGATTTTCTGTTTCTTTTAGATATTGTACTTTGCCACATGGAAGATGTTTGCAGCTTAGGGCTCTAGGTAAAATTTCTAATCAAAGTATAATTCCACAAAATGAGCTTATAATTAATTATCTGTTTGCTCAATGCCATTTCATTGTAAGCATGTGCTTGTTTTTATTTAACCTGTACACTATTAATGATCATTTGGATGTTTCCTATCTTCTGCTCTTAAACACATAGCCTTACATGTGTGAAAGTATTTTAATTAATAAATTCCCAGAGAAGAAGCTTACTAAATATTAACTCATTTAATCTATTGACCTCCCTTTGTAGGTTTTGAGATTGATGTTCATGATTTAATATCAGTTCGTCGACCTGACATGTTAAATGATGGGTGGTTTTCCTTTTTTAATCCCTATTGGATAGACAATTCACATTTTAATCCACTTTTCATTTGAATTATTGTCTTCACTTTGCTTCAACTGTTCAGCTAGTACAATCAATTTTACATGGAAACTAGAACTAATTTTCAGAGCGCATGAAATATGGAAAAACAGCCATTGGTGACTTGTAAGAATATGTATGCTTTAGAGGAAATTTCAAATAGAGAAATTTCAAATAGAGCTCAGTTCCCAGCTCAAATTAAATGACTTTTATATGACACAGCAGTTAAAATCAATTTCAGAGCTTCCTGGAATACTGTTTAGAGCAAATATGCAGACATCCTCTTACTTAAAACCTGGAACACTGACAAACTCCAACAGATTGAGTCTCATAGGCATTGAAACTATGGGAACATACACAGTAGCAGTAAATCTGCTTTTAATTTTCTAGATTTCAAATGGTATAATCATGCATATGGTACAATTATGTGCCTATTTGAATCTACTGGTTAAAATAACGCTTTGAATTAACTAGTAACTTCAGTTAACTATTTCATTTTGCTTATTTAATAAACTAACTTATTTGAGTTGAATATTACCATATCTTCCAAGTCTGAACAATATAAAAAAAAGGCAAGCATATTATATATTTTGGGATTTTAAAATCCTTTAACCAGAAGATGTCATTTTTTAAGAAAACAGATTTCAACATTTGCTACCTCAAAGATGAATGCATTCGAGCCCCACCTACAGAACTTCTAATTTACTGTGTCGGGGATAGAGAGCCCAAAATAGTGAATTGCTAGTAATTTACCAGGTGATATTTGTGCTGGTGATATGGGATCATTCTCTGTAGGCATGTAATGTGATTTGCTGAGATATTTGTATCTGTAGTTTGTCTTTCATCATGTTTAATGCTCTTAATAAATGTATCCTAAGTTTTTCTTCTGCCATGTTATATTTTTTTTTCTCCCTTAAAATTTTAGGCATGTTAAGGTTAGGTTGCTCGGTAATTTCCCAGAGATCAGTAAGGGTTCAATTAACTATATTTATTTATTCTCAGTATTTCTACTTTGCTATTGACATCAAATAATTTCCACTAATCTATCTCCAAATTCACTGACTATTTAATCTGCCATCTTCAATTTGCCCTTAAATCCATTTACTAAAATTTTCATTTATCATGCATTCTATGCTTTTTTGGTATCTTCTACTTTTACTGAGATTTTCCACATGATTGTTCATTATGGCCATCTTTTCCTTTACTTCCTTAAACATTTTGTTGTGGTTTCTAACTTGATGTCCCTCCCAAAGCTTAATGTGTTCTTAAGCAGAGTCTTTGAAGGTGGCTGAGTCATGGGAGTCCTATATAAGTGTGGCATTAGACAATGGGGCCAGGTCTGAAGAGGTGGTCAATGTGGATGTGACCTGGTGAGGCCTGTCTTCATTCCTAGGTTCTACCTTTCACTCTCTCTCCTTGGCTGCCACGACATGAACAGCTTTTGTCCACCCAGACATTTCACCATGCCTTTCTGCCTTGGTTGCCAGCCAAACTTTTACGGGAGGTACCTGCAACACATCCCAATCTCCTGCTCAGTGCTACAATGCAAGCTGAGAAGAGAGACACAGAAACAGAGTTAAAGACAGAGAAGTGGGGAGCCGAGATGACCAGTGCTTGTACAGTCTGAGGCTTGAGTAAGCAAAGGCTCTGAACACTCAGAGCCATCAATATTTATTGGTGACATCACAGTTAGGTCAGAGATACATTGTTGATACAGGCAAGGCTTATAAAAGAAGAGACCAAGCATTCATGAATTAGGAACAGAACAAAGAAAATATAGGTTGTGGTTAGCATATGACCTTGTCCTTCTGGTTAAGAACATTTTAATTTTGGGGAGGAAATCTGGGTGTGTGTCACTTCCACCTTGGCTGCTACGTTATCTCACATTGAGCCCTTACAGCTGCATAGGTCATCTTTCTGGTCTCTGCTGTGGCTGTTGGTGGAGAGGTTGTGCTAACCTGTATGCCATCCACAATGCTCCTACAAATCACCTAGGCTTCAGTAGGGCTCACTTCTTAAAATAAGCCAGTTGTAGAGTTAACTCTTAATAACCTGCACTGCTTGCAGCCTAGTTTGGGGGTGATCAAAGGGGCGGTCCCAAAACGAAAATGTGAGTTAAATAAAATACCACTATCCTGCTTTCAGCTGTAGGTGTCAGGTACTGTGTCCCGGCAACAATGAAAGAGACTAAGACAAACATTTACATTGACTGCTTTAATGCTCGCCATTTATATCTCTGTGCCTGTTTCTGTACATTGCTTTGCCTTTGACAGCCAATGGAATGCTCTTGTTTCTTTGCAAGTCTAGTAATGTTTTTATTGAATACTATAGTACTGTTTTGCTATTGAAAGCATAAATACTATTGGTTAATTATTTTTGAAAATATAGTTCTTTGACCTTACATTTCTTAAAGCTGATACTATTTTGACTTTTCCCTCAGTCTATAAATTTTTCCTTAGACTTGTTTATGAGTGTGATGGTGTGACCCTTGTATAGTACACTTCAATGAAAAACCCAATATATAAAAATAAGATTCAGATCCCAAATTCTATCTTCCCTGTACTTGATAAGAGTTAAAATATTTGTTCAGCTTTTTTCCAATTTCCAGCTATTATTGTTTCCCTCTAGACTTCTTAGAGTTGTCCTTGTGCACTCAAAGGTCAGCCAAGGATTTGAGAATAATTTATATGCTGATTTAGTGGATCTTTCTCTGTGATTCCTTCCTTCTCAGTATTTTCCTCTTCAATTTGCAGCTGGTCTGATAGCAACCTGAACTCTGTCCTCTAACACCTCAAGCTGATAGAACAGCAAAACTTTGCTTGAATAATACCTGAACAATTCCACATGAATTTAAAGTACCTTCAAGGGAAAAAACAAGCTGGCTCAGTGTCATTTAATTCTTTAGAATGTTGAATCCACCATAATATCTGCCTGTCTCTGCCAACTTAACTCTAAACTGATTTCAAGCTAGTTCATAGTTATAGTAAATATTTATAGGAGTGAGTCTTATATAAGGTACTTTACTATTATCATAATCTGAATTCATTTCTCCTTGTGATATTTGTTTTTATTTCTTTATTTCAACAACTTCCTACATGGAAAGTCCTTTTGAGATCAACCAAGTTCAGGTTGATTGCTATCCCATCACAGTTAATTTGATTTTTTTAATCTTAATTTTAAAAAGATTTTTTCTTCATAGGCAAGGAATTTACTGTGCTATCTTTTGGCATGTAATGACACATGTCAATTCATCTCTTCTACAGATATTTGTCATCTACCTTGTGCCAGCTATTAAACCAATTGTTGGGGGACATAACAGTGATTAGAACAACAAAAATCACAACACGATAGGAGATTCATCTTATAATAAGGGGAGACTGAATTTCTGACTGTAAATCACTTTGGAAATAATAAAATATAAAGAGATCTAAGTGCTGTGGAGAAAAACAATGTTAAGAAGGAGACATTGCATTGTAATATTTTCATATCTCTATTACTTTTAAATTGCTAGTAAGATATCATAAAGATATCATAATTGATAATATTATACAATAGCATACTGTTCCTTCCTTGTGTTTGTCTAACAGTGTCATAATTTTACCGATGACATTAAGTAGTTGTCCTTTGATTTTTAAATATTTTTCTCATGAAAGTGTTTTTTAAAAAAATTTTGGAATAATGTGAGTGCTTTGCACAGCAATTTTTGAACCTATAACCTTTAGGAATGATGCTATTTTGTATTTTATATTCATCAGTCCTCAAATGAATATTCAATGATGTTTCTTAAACAAATAATCTCTATTTTTGCTGTGCTAAAAATATTAAGAAAATACTCCAGGCCTGAGGATTTAGCTCAGTGGTTCTGCCTCCTGCCTCACAAGCACAAGGTCCAGAGCTCTATCCCTGACCAAAAAGAAAAAATAAAATCTAGATTTTTCAGGAACACAAGTAAGATTATTTTGTTCCATGCTTATGATTAAACAAAGTAGGATTTCTAAATACATAGAGAAAAATGCTTTCAAATTTAGCAGTACTGCTACCTACACACACATGGTAACATATCCATATATTTGTACACATGCACGTGTACACAATGCATTAACTCATTGTTTAACAACCTACCTGCTTTATGTTAAATAGTATTGATATACTTATGAAATTTAATGACATTGTAACATAGTGACAACTAAGTTTTGTTTTGTTTTTCTTTGCTCTGTTTTGTTTTGTTGTACAGGGGATTGAGGCCAAGGACTTCACACTGAGCTATATCCCTGTCTTAGACACCCTCTCCTCACTGAGATGCAGTACCCCGCACCTGAAATTTAAAGGAGGAAGTATTTATTCTGCCTCATGACTTCACAGATTTAAGTCCATGGTTGGCTGACTCCAAGGCATAAGTCACAGGGTGAAAGGACCTGCCGGAAAGGAAAGGTGGTCACATCATAATGGCCAGAAAGCCGAGAGAGGAGAAGGCGGAGAGGGAAATATATTCTTCCAGATACCTGTCCCCAGGGACCCATTTATTCAGACCAGAATTTGTCTCCTAACACCAAGTCAGCTATAGCACTCCCACAGTCCAGTCACCTTCCAAAAATTCCACCTCTGAACGTATGAAGCTTTTAGGAGGACGTTCTAGATCTAAGCCATAAGGATCCCTACCCCTTTTCAGTGTTTATCTTGCAACGGTGTTTCCCTAAGTTCCTAAATTTCTCTTCTTAATCTTACTAATAAATGGCAATAAATTGCTTCAGTTTTCACGTTTTGGTCTTAAATTGATCTTTTCTTTCAGATTGTCTCCGTTCAGCATTTCTTTAGGAGAACTTTCAGAACAGAGAGGAGTTTCTTTAAAATGCGCTAATACACCTGCTATTTCATAAGTAGGCTACTGATTGCCCCTGCCAATTTCCCACCACCCCCAGCGCTATCTTTGCCTTTTCTCAACAAGAAAACTTCAAAGCTGCTAACCTTTCACTAATTTTCAGGTGTGTTCTCATTGTGCATGAAACACATCAGTAAATTAAGCCAAGCAGCTAGTCAAATGAGTCACAGCATGTATTCTAAGAGTTCATTCTAATCCTGCTGACTGGCTATAGAAAATGAAGGTGCCCAATCTGACCCAATCTGAGCTTGTGCCAGTCAATACCACAGACTTGGACAGACTTATTACCCCAGTACTTATTATTCCAGTTTCAGATTCTTGCTCATTACACTGTTTCATTCTTTCCTGGTAATTCTGCTGCAATGTCAGGAAATCGGGAGCAAATATTAACTGAATTTATTTCATTTGTTTCAGATTGTAAAGAGTGATAGGTAAAGATAAATATTATAGGATATTTAAATCAAATAACTCTAACAAGGCTCTTCTGAACTTTATCACAGTTTCATAGGGTATTAAAGCAGGAAGAAAACCTGATATTCATCTTATGAATTTTCATAAGAATGCATGAATTTATCATAAGATGATCCAAGGATCATTGTACCATTCAGAGTTTTCTCAGTGGCTAATTGCTATAGGGACATGGTCAAGACAGTGGGTGAAGAAGTAGACACATCCCTCAAACTGTCCATTGAGCTACAGTTTGTGCTTAACTCTCTTACTCATACACAGGTAATGCATTTCAGGTACCAGTTCGGGTTTTATGAGTTTTCTGTGAAACAGTTCCCCATGAGATTAACTTTGATGAAAATGTTTGTTCTTTTGAGGAAATATTTGAACACCAATAATTTAATTCAAATTCTTCATTTTGTAGATATTTTCAGAGACACAGAGGATGTGACTTTCCTTCATAGGTCACACTCCTACTTAATATTTAAAATGTAATTTCCAATATTAAAGAAAAGCTCACTCATGCAGCCTCTAATCAGGAGAACTTCTGGGGCACAGATCTCTCTTAGAAAAACTTTTAAAAGTTCAGTATAAAGAACCATGTGCAGGCTGCAATGTCAGAGATCACTTCTTGTTTCCTGTTTAACTCCCATTAGGCACACATTTGAATTTAAATATTAATTATCCATTCACTAGAAAACATTGATCATGTACATACCATGTGCCAGGCAATAAGCTAGATTTGTGGATTTATTTTATTTATTTATTTATTTATTGGTATTGGAGATTGAACTCGGGTCCTTGTGCTTGCAAGGCAGGCCACCGAACCACTGAGCTAAATCCCCGGTTCTAGATTTGTGGATTTAAACATGGAGGAAATTGATATAGTTTCTGCTATTTATGAAATTTACATCAATAGAAACATACAAGAACTTAGCTAATTTGTATTTTAACTGCAAATTATGTCATTATAAGCAAAGATCTAGGACAAGGGGTGTACAGCACACATTTAGTATGCTTGAAGCCCTGGACACAGTCCTCAGCACCAAATCAAACAAACACCCAGAAAGGGTCTTATTAATAACTAAATGTCTCCTGAATATATCAAAGTATATACTATATGTAAATCTTTAATGAATTAAGATCCTATGTTCAACTTTTGCAAATTAAATATTAATTCAAAAGCTTTGCCTCACAAGAGAAACCAAATTATCTGGAGAAGTTATCCACACTTTTGTTTTCATTTGAGATCAATTCTTGGTGTTCACTGCTCTTAAAATGAAACAATTATTTTGAATTAACTTCAAGTTCAATCCCTAGGTAACTCAAAATATCCCTAAGATTATATAAGCAAAGACTAGCAAGCAGCTAGTAAGAAGTGAAAATATTTTAAAGACTGTTGAGATTTTTTTAGATTTCTTTTTTATTTTGATCAAAAGCAGCTATAGTGTCATTAAAATAGCCTGTAAATTTTAAAAATATTTTTGTTTTTATGAAGATAACTACTTTATCTCCTATTTCTATTTTTAGTATAAAATTGGAATAATTTCTATTTTATGATTATATATTTTGTTCATACAAGATTATTTTATTACATTTAAACATTTTCTTATTTAGTGATCACAATTATAGCATTTTGTCATACTTTATTTCATCAAATGTAAGATATTATTAACTGTAAAATAAAAATATGATTTTATGCACCACCAAAAAAGGAAAAAACTTGCTTAAATTATTTGCTAAAATCACCAAACTGAGATTTTCAATTATCTTTAGTGAAGAACTCTTTTAGATAAATGTAACGAGACTATATGTGGCCTGCCTGGCCTAAAGTATTGTTATATGGTCCTTTACAGAAATTTTGCAGAGCTATGCTCTAGGTAGAGCAGACAAACACTGAAAAGGAATCTCTGTATGGGGACATCCACAGAAAGAGCAGAATCCTTCTGCAATCTACACAGCTCATAAAGGTTTATAAGGTGAAACAGAAATAAATTAATAGAAGAGTCCATTAAGCAAGAAAAACAATATGAACAGCAGCTGACTTCTCAAAAGAAAAAATAATGTAACTTTAATTCTTTTGGAATAAGATGCAAAAAAAGTCTAACTAGATTTGTCTATTCAATGAACAAACTCACCACAAATGGAAGTATGAACTATTGAGTTATTCTTTCTCCAGAAACAAGCAGTTGCAACAAGTAGTTCAAAATGGTCTTCAAACTGAAGAGAAATATTCAATAAAACCATTAATTTTTTTAGAAATAATAAATAACCCCTGAAGGGGTATTTGGATAAACAAATATGTCATTACTAAGACATGTGTGCATAGTTTTTACATTGTGTTTTATTTATTTATTTATTTGTTTGTTTTTTGTTTTGTTTTGAGACAGGGTCTCACTGTGTAGTTGAGACTGACCTGGAACTCACTATGTAGCCCAGGCTGGTCTTGAACTCACAGCGATCCGCCTGTCTCAGCCTCCCAAGTGCTGGGATTACAGGCGTGTTCCACCACACCTGGCTATTGCCTTTTAAAACTACCTCTAAAAGCCAAATAATAACAATGTGCTATAGGCCTTGTGGCATTTATTTTAGTAAACTATTAAAAATAAGAATAAAAGAGCACCATGTGTTAAATAGAATTTGTTGCAGAATTTTCATGCTCTTATAGTAATATTATTTGAAGTTAAGTAGAATTATTTAGAGATTTCTGTTGTATCTGCAGAGAAATCCTTAACTCTAAGGGTTATGGATAAGAAAACAATACCTTCCCCCCACCAAAGCATGGTGTTTTAGGCAGTTTTATGCTACAGTGATAAATACCTAAAATAAGAAGTTTTTAAAGAGGAGAGTTCTTTTTAAGTCACTTTTTGGAAAGTTTTATTCTGACTTTTGGCCCCATTGTTTTTTGGTAGCATATCATGAAGGGGAGCATGTACGCAATAAAACAAAGGAACTGGCCTTATGGTTGGGGGTGAAAGAGAAGGGCAGCAAGGTGGCTTCCTACTGTCTCCTTCAAGGACACACACACAAGACCAGAAGATGTCCTCCTGGTCCCTACCTCTTAACATTTCCATCACATCCCAACAGTGTCGAGATGGGGACATTTAAAATCCAAGCTGTAGCACACAAATGTTGAAAAATATTTGATTCATTCTAAAGAAGAGGAGGGGACTCATAAAAGGACAAATGAGATAGACAAAACCAAACATCAAAATAGAAAATTTAAATCTTAAATAACAAAAATGAACTAAATACAAGTAAATGTATATTCTAGTTCCCATACAAGGCAGAGGAAAAAAAGAACTGTATATACATTGTGTGAAGTATATTTTAACTTGAAACTTTGAAGATGGAGAGACAGAGTATGCAATTAGCATTGAAAGAGACTGCGGTATTTCAAGGTACCTTCCTGTAATTGCATCACTCTCCTATTTATTGAATCTTGGGAGATATTTCCTTATCTTTCCTCTACTAGTCATTTCAGATCCTGCTTTGAACTGTTTCCTTCTGAAAATACCTAAAGTTTTGTGACTAATCTGCCATAATGTTTGTGTGCAGAGCTTGAGATGGTCATATCTGGTGGTAAAAAATGCATAGAAGTTCATTGCTGACTGCTTATATTTCCCCTCAAACTGAAACATAAGATCACCAGCTGAGTGTAAGGAAGTGAGAAGAAATGCAGACGGTATGAAAATTAACTCAAAGGTACTGTTAAAAGAAGAGACTATGGATATTCCATAAAGGATGCTCCCAAACTTCTGTGGTTCTGGATTTAAAGCAAAACTGGTAAATGTGATTTCATAGTTTTCCTCAGCCACATTCACAGGCTGTAGGTAAATTGTAAAGGTGATGGACCATGAGGTACAAATGACTCAGAGGGCCACAGGATTGCTTTGCTTTTAAACTTACTGGAGAAGCTTTAAAAAAATACCAGTGCCTGATCTCTCCACTGAGGTTATGATTTAATTGTACTAGAGTGGATCCTCATAATTACAAAAAATAGTAAAGCTACCTGGAGAATTGCAAGGTAAGAACAAGATAATCCTTTTTATACACTATAAGAATACCTGAGTTTCAAATCTGTGTCCTATTTACGTTTGTATTCTTTGTGGTTGAACAAGGTAAGCAACTAAAAATGTTAGTTAAACTGAAGAACAAATGTAAAGATTCAATATCTGATTACTGTTTTCAACTTTTTGATTCTCTCCTTTTAATAGTTGATCCATACTATCCTCTAGTGCCTTAGAGTCGGTAGCAGATTGGATATGAAAATAGTAATGTAATTCTTATGCCCACTTATGAGAGTGGGCAGATAAAATACTGCAAATTAAGAATTCGTCATATAATCTTGCTCTTACCCTGCACACCAGCTCACAAAGAAGAGTAAAGTGAACCCAGAAACATGCTATGGAGATGGTGGATCCCAAGATGGAAAAATCCTGGGTCTGTGAATTAGAAAAAAACAAAGTGCTTGAGATCAGGGTTAACTTCTTTGAATTTGGTGAGAATCAGCTAAAGAAAATGTGGTATTAAATGCACAATGGAGTACTACTCAGCCATAGAAACTAAATCTGAGTTATTTGCAGGAAAATGGATGCACTCATGTGAGTGATAAAGTCAACTTTGGTGACTTTCATACATTTATATAGCACTGAAGGTGCTTTTTAGGTAAATTGTCTCTCTACAATTAAATATTGTATCTAATTAACCTTATTACTAGTAAAAAGTATCATTTTATTTCAAATTTTCATTAGACGGATATCAGACAAAAGTCATAGATAGTATGCCTTTGGCAATAGCTGATAGTAGCTTCGATTGAGTAAAGTTCCATACTGTGGACCTAGAAAAATGCTTCTCAAAGTATGTGTTAGCACTTGAGTCACTAGAGGATTTTATTAAAATCATATTTGGATTCGTTAGTTCTGGGGAGAGACCTTAAATGCTGCATTTCTTATAAATTCAGAGGTGATGTCCACGTTTCTGATTTGCAAGTCACTCTGCCAGGAGGAAGGCTGTGGCTAGCCTTCTACAGCATTGCTTCTCCCTCACTGGCTCTGAAGTCTCCAGGACTGTCTACATGTTGATCCCTTCTGATTAAGCCTTCCCTTCTTAATGGGCTGAACTGTGTCCCCAGAAGAGAAATATTTAAGCCCTCACATGGTTATCTGTGAACGCAACCTTGTTGGGAAAGACAGTCTTTATGAATATATTCAAGTTAAAATGAGGTCATGAAGGTAGGCTGTAACCCAATGTGACCAGTGTCCTTTTAAAAAGTAAGAAATTCAGGCACAGAGATTCAAGACATGGCAACATGTGACAACAGAGACAGAAATTGGAATGATGCATCTTCAAAATAAGGAATACTAGGGTTTGCTGACTGCCCTGAAGCTCGAGAGAGTCATGGGACAGGTACTCTCTCAGAGCCCTCCAAAGGAACCAACCCTACTAACACCTTGATTATAATTCCAGCCTACAGAAGTGTGAGACTATTTCTGTGATTTTAAGTCATCCACTCTATAATACTTTGTGATCATGGCTCTTGGAAACCATACCTTTCTTTGTACATTGTAATGTTGAATTTCTGTGATTTTTTTAAAATAATACTTATTTGTGAGAGAATAAAAATAAATCAGTGAATGACCTTTTTCAAATTGTAAAGGGAAAAGACAACTTTTATTTCCTCAACACTTCCAACAACACACTTTACCATCAGCTATTACTTATATATCAAAAATATTGAAATATTTTGTGAAGGTTAAACATTAGAACTCAGACTTTTAGTTGTTCAACACAGTTAATTTAATGTATTTCTACCTAATCACCTCCTTGGTACCAAGATAACAAAATTGCCCAGATTGGTTTCCTCAGGCTATAGAACTGCTGGTACAGTTATGCAAAATAACCTTGCTCAATTTTCAGGTGATTAAAAACATTAAGAACAATCTTTTTTGACTTTAGCCGTGAATCACAGTGAATAACACCTCCCCGATCATTTTTATTCATATTCCATCTCCACTCTTTCTTGGTTCTTCACCCAGATTTATCTAGAATGGTTACGTTTTTAGATCTGCTGATTGTAGTGCAGAGAAATATTGTTTACTCATTGAAAGAAAGGAAACATTTGTCTAATTAAATAAGGAACTGAAGGTCAGAGAGTATTAAAAATATGTTCCCTTAATAATCCAAATCACTGTCCTAGTGGGAAGATGAGAACACATTTTCACAACTTAAGTATAGGCAGTAATCACAGTTTTTGAAAGTGATATTTGATGGCTTTTTATTGAATTGGCAAAGTGTCTACCTAGCATCAATCACCCTAACTAAACACATTGGCACTGGCAAGAGATATTATTTTATTTCAAGTGTCACTTTTCGCTAGAAAAAACAATAAACAAAGGGAAAATTATAAATGCTAGTCCTAGAAAAATAGATTATATGCCAGGAGAGCATGAGAAACTAAATTTAATTTAATTTATGGACTATAGGTCTTACTTCTCACTGGTGAATAGATTTAACTGAAAAAAACTTTCTTCTGGATTTTTCTACAATGAAGACTAGAGGTAAAAAATCTGGCACAGATTTAATATTGACCTGGATTAGTTAATATTGTGGATGCAGCACCACATTCTTTCAGAATAGAAATCTCATCCCCCTGCAAAGTGCTGAGAATGTTGCTTCCTGCAGACCCTTGGATAATCCCTCTGCTGGAGTTGCTTATTCCATGCCCACCACCCACGCTGCTCCCAGGTTGAATGAGATAAAGGAGAGATCCTTTATCCAATGAGTCCGTAACATGAGGACGCCAATGCCCACACTCTCTGGCTCAGTGTGGGGCACTCTAATGGGTCATCCTAGCTGCTGAGGTCCCCAAGGGACTCTGGAGGCTTTTACCAAGACTGCAACAAAGCCCAACATCTCTATTCTTTGTCTTCTTTGTTCCTAACTTGCTGACTGATGTCACTCCTAGGCATGCTTTTTCCTGGAAATCTCAGAATTTCAATCTGCTCAGATAATAAAATTTGCAACTGTTTACACATTATAGAAATATGAAGTGCATTGATATTTCTTTGTATGTGAGATATTGCTTTGCATACCCATACATTACATATGCATTACACAATAGAACAATCCCTACAGATTCCCACATTCTAATGCTGAAAGCTTTAAACGTGTCACATGTTCAAAGGAACGTGGAAGGTATGGTGAGGGTGAGGGAAAGTATAATGGATAATCCCTGTGAGTTCAGAGTAAAGAGGGAGAAGAGTCAGTGAAAGATGTAAAGTGAAAGTGTAACTGTAAAAATAAAATTAGAATAATGTCACTTGTGAAGGACTCTGACAATGTTGCTGGCTTTAAAGGTGGAAAAAAGGGCCACAAGATGAGAAATTCAGGACCCCTCTAGAGACTGGACATTCAAGAAAACATATTCTGTCCAGGACCCTCTAGAATTGAAGTCGCCTCTGCTAACTCTTTGATTTTAGGACTTCTAATCTACAGAATGCTAAGACAATAAATGCATGTTGTTTGAAGGCTCTAAGCTTGTGACAGCAACAATGAAAGCAAACATATTTTCTGTGTATCTCTTCAGGAGATCATAGGATGGTGAATCTTGATATGGATTGATCATTATCCAATACCATTAATGCTGAGAGTGGTAGGGTAATAAAGTGATAAACAACTCCCACCTATATATTTACAGCAAGGGAAGCACTATGCTAAAGAATTTTTCACTCTTCAAAACAACCATAAGAACTGCTATGGCCATATTCTACACAAAGTAACTGACCCAGAAAGATTAAACAACATGTCCTAGATGACCAAAGTTGAAAGGAGACTAGAAGTGATTCAAATAATACTAATTTTGCTTCTTCTTGTTGCTATGAGAAATTAGCATAAGTAGAGGGACTTCATAACACAAACTTATTAGCGAACAGTTCCAATGATCACAATTCTGAAATGCTTCTCACAAATCTAAAACCCATGCTGTCAGCAGAGCGGCTTACCTTCCTGAGGCTCCACAATGCAATCTTGGCCAAGGCTGCCCACGTTTCTTGCCTCGTGGGCCCTTCCATCTTCAAAACCAGGAATCACCTCACTGTTTTTCTGTTGCACTTTGTGGTTGTCCTGTCAGACTATGTCTACAATGGTATTTGTAAAATTCTAACTTCATATTCCCTACAACAGGAAACTCTTGACAAGATCAAAATCTCTAAAGTTAGGTTGATATATCTTCTTTATGGTTTGTAAATATCTGTTTATGACCTTGACACATGTTAAAAGAAAAGCCTTCGGAGAAATAAAATAAAGTTAGCAGCATTCATTTGAGTGAGGACTAATCCACAAAACAGCACTAAAAAGGAGTAGAGTTTCAGAAGTTCAGGGAATTTCACCAAGTAACATAAGCAGGGAGATTGTATAGCAAAAGCAAAGCAAAACAAAACAAAAAAAACAAAGAAATGCACTCACTGATTGATGAGCACTGGAGCTGCTTCCAATATTCAGGTATTAAAAACTGTGCTGCTATAAATATGATCTTGAATATATCACTATAGAAGATGTGGTTATTTTAAAAAACACAATGGAGGGCCGGGGATTTAGCTCAGCGGTTCGGTGGCCTGCCTTCCAAGTGCAAGGATCCGAGTTTGATTCCCGGTACCAAAAAAAACACCCACAATGGAGTGCTACCCTGCCATAAAGAAAGATAAACTTATGACATTTCTAGGTAAGTGGGTGTACTTTGAGACCATACTCTTAAATGAAATGAATCAAACACACTTGTTTAAATATTGCATTACTTCTTAGGTGTGAGAAACTGAAAGGGTAAATAAGGATCAACATATACAATGACTATGAAAGGGAAACATTTTGATGGGTCAGTACCGTGAAGCAGCCGTAACAGGACAGGTTAAAGACATTCTTAAAAGACTTCCAGGACTGCTTCAAAAGTGGCAAGAATGATGGCCTAAGTGTGTCCCAAGTGAAGAGAAGTATTTTGAAGGAGATTAATGGTAATATGTCTTTTACTGTAATACTTTTTAAAAAATGTTAATTCTTTCTATTTTGTATTATACCTGATATATTCATTAAATTGGATAAATAGTTTTAATAACTGGATAAGCCTAATCTACTCAAATGAAACTTTAAAATTTAAATGTAACAAGTATTTTACTGAGTCTCATGACGAAATATAAAGAAAACACCAAGTATAGATGTTCAACAATAAAACAATTTCTAAATCTACTATATAATTCTCTACATGTTCTCTTGTGTAAGCTGTATACTAAAATTATAGTCTTTGCTTTTTGATCACCAACACTGGTAAATCGTCTGTCTGGAGTACTGACCTTGCTGAGAAAATCCTTCCTGCCTGCTCCGTCCAGTAATCACATCCAACTTCCAGCGCCTTCCTGCTCAGTCTAAAGATTTAGATTCCATCTATTGCCAGCTGGGCCAGATCTGGATGGAATGACAGCTGCAGACCACCTTAGTGTCAGAATGGCTTCATCAGGTGGCTTCCTCATAGGCAGGCTATTATAGTCCTTTGGTCCTAGTTCCAAAACTCAGGGTCATAATTGATTTGCTGTGTGGCCCTAAATCAATTACCCAACTTTTCTTATTTGTCAAGCTGGGGTAACATCTATCTTACAGAGTGGTACTAAATAATATCACGTTCACACACATCATCTAGAGCAGAGAACAGATATACTTACTAAAGTTTAGTTAGTTTTTACTGCTACAAAATGATATTAAAAGGGTTCATTTAACAAATATTTTGTGACTCCCCGTCACCATTTGCCAAAAATTGTTTTTCTAAATTGCTTACTCATCAGGTTAAAAAAAAAACCCAGCCATCCCTCTGCTGGGTATCTTTCCAAGAGAACTAAAAGAATCATATCACAGAGAAGTATGTGCACCCATGTTTATAGCAGCACAATTTGTAATAGCTAAATCTTGGGAACAGCCTATTTGCCCATCCGTTGGAAACTGGATAAAGAAGATGTGGTTTTTCTATAAAATGGAATATTACTCAGCCATAAAGAACGAGAAAATAGATTAATTCATAGGAAAATGGATACATATTGAAGATATACTCCTAAGTGAAATAAATAAGTCACACATGTGTAAATATAGAATAGTTTCCCTGGTGTAAATAATCTGCAACAATGCATAAGATTCTAATAAGATTACTGACATTTAGAAATGGGAACAAAGGAGCTAAAAGTGTAGGGAAGGTGGGATGGGTAGGGGAAGAGTAAAAAGGGAAAAGAAAAAAATGTGAGATAATGAAAAGATGAAAATAAAGTGTTTGAAGATGGGGAGGGGAGGAGGGGGTGAAGGGAGGGCAGAGGTAAGGGGAAAAAATGAGAATCAAGACTTGTCATGTAGAGGTACAAGATCCCAACAATGAATGTAACTGTACTGTATCCCTAAAATGTACCAATAAATTCAATTAAAGCTGAAAAAAAATGGACTTCAAGTTTACAGAATCCTAGGTCACTGAAATGCCTATCATCATGTCTAGAAGTAGTACTTATTTAATATTTAATGAATTATATTATTAGAAAATGGCTTTGGTCATTTTTATTCAGTGTGGCTTCATGATGTTAATTGTAGGCCATAGAAAATACCTTGCTCAAACCAAACACACATTAGCCATGCACAAAGAACTATATGAAAAATTCAGTATTTCCCAACAGTTCCCCCCCGCAAAAAAATAGTTGTAGTGGACTATATCGAAAATGGAACAAAAACTTTAAGGCATTTGAGGCTTTGATCAGAATATGTATTTTGCCCTTGAGTAATTTGACTAAAACAGCATACACACATTGAATGTTTCATTAAAAGCATATTCTTGCTCAGAGACATAACAGACACACTTGCAGTGAAAGAATTTTATTTATTTTCTTTTTGCTAACTTTGCCAGAAGTACATGGAAAAGAACCAAAGGATTTATTACCTTTATAAATCCATTCACCTAACTTGAAGAGACTTTCTCCAAACATCAATTAAAATTGCTTTTATTACTTTCTTATTGAAATGTTTACAGTTAAAATTATGAAAGATGCAATTATAAAAATGTAAGTAAATATGAGATATATCTATATAGGTACAATACATAAAATGTTAAAACAAACCTTTTCTTAATTAGAATAACCAAAAAAAACAGATTTAGGAAAGTAAAAAATAGGAAATGCATTGATTTTTCTTATCTTATGATGGTTATCTGTTCTTATTGCAGAAGAGTTCCACCAGGAGATCTGAACATGCAAAATATAATTCATTAGGTCTTTCAGTGGATTCCAGAACCTAACTCACATCTTATATCATTAAAGATAGATGAAATTATTTCCAAAATCATTAAGATTGCCGATGAGCTTTCAAATTAGGTTAGTGCAAACTTCTCATTTTGTAAAATAGGAAATTGAGGTCTAACGAGGAGTGCTATGCTCTACTTTATGAGTCACCCAAAATTAGAAGACTCAGTATTTAGTTGTCTAACCTTGTTTTAACCCCAAGAATGTTATCCAATTTTATCACCACTTCACTTAATAGTCTCAGCTCAAAATGTCTTTTGACTCTTTTCCAAGATCCAATCCACATTCAAAAATTTTCTTGCGTCTAAAGTTTTTCCAGGAATATTCCCCAAGGTTTTGAAAATAAATAAGAGTAATAAAATATTTCCAAGGCAATTTTGTATTGTCTAGCATTCCACTGCCTAAGAAAAATATTTTCTAATCGAATGTTGAAAAACATGAAGAAACAGGTGAATAAATCTTAATAATATTTTTATTTAACTGACATCTAACTTTCTATCACCTTAACATGCAATAAATGTTATCAATTATTATTTAGATATTCCACAGTTTTGTTTTCATACCCAGTCCTCAAAATCCAGCAAGAATTTTATACTTACATCACTTTTAAATTTGTACTAGGCACATTTCAAGTGCTCTACAGCCAATTGTGGCTTGGGACTACCCTTTAGAAAACACAAATTTAAGTTATTATTCAAATTTCATATTGAAGCTAAATTTCTTGAGTTTTATTACAAGCCTGAGTAATTTTTGAATAAGTATTTCACAGTTTTTGATTCCTAAAGTGTTAGAATGTTCTCTGTTCTCAAGTTCTGTGACTTATTACATGTGGCTTTCAATTTCCTCTTTTCTCTCATTTTTTCTTTTATTTCTTTCATTTCCATTTTCTTCTTTGTTCAAGAAAATTTTCCTAAGTGCTCTTCTGATTTGTTGCCCATAGTATCTCATCAGTTCTCTATTACTCATTTAAATTTGATAACTTTAATTTTAAACTCAGGTATCATTTCTTTTTTGTTTTTTCTCCCTTTATTTGTATATATTTTCATTGCACTATAAATACATTT
Organism: Fukomys damarensis; assembly: GCF_012274545.1. NCBI lineage: Eukaryota > Metazoa > Chordata > Mammalia > Rodentia > Bathyergidae > Fukomys > Fukomys damarensis. Next base: position 22,118,371 of record NW_022900916.1, on the reverse strand, counting down.
GTCATGAGGTATTGGCCCACATACACATGGAATTATAATGCTTTTGATTCCCTTTGCCTTCCTCTCCCTATCTCCAGATCCCCTTCCCATTTCTTGATCTCAGGTAATTTTACTTGATAGAGCCAATTTACCCTTCAGTCACACTTAATAACACTTTTCTTCCTTTAAGTTTATTTCACTTTATTCATCAGAAAAAAATATTTACCTCATTGCCCTATTTAATCATTGCATAAATATTATATGGGTAATGTCTCTTAAAGTGTTGTGGTAAAAAAAAAAAAGTGAAATGTGTATGTGAATTAGCTAACGTTAGTCCACAACCCAGGTATGGGTAGTTAGCATTTCATACAACTTAGCAGAGGATTTCATCCAAATAGCAGAGGATTTCAAATAGTAATATCTAAATGAGCGCCCAAAGATTATTAAGAGAAAGATTGTTGGAAATTAATTTGGTTTATTTTAGCAGCAAGTGAGATATGTGATTTTCCAAAATAATTTAATGGGAAATACATTTCTAATAGAATGAACAACATGTAAATATTCAGTAAACCCATGAGATGGACATCCTTGGGGTTGCACATCATTACTAGAGCTTTATGAAGTTGTTGAAAAGCTAATTTACTCTTGTCCTTATAAAAAGATAGGTTCAGTCTTTCTCTTCCTTAACCAATTCTTTTACAGAAATTTGCTCATTAATTTGAGAAATAATAATTGTATATATTTGGAGCACACTTTGATGTTTTGATGTATGTATACATTGTCAAAGATTAAATCATACATTTAAAACTGACTTTTCTAGCAATTTTGGAACCACACTGTACAATAGATCACAAAAACATATTCTTCCTGTGTAATTGAAAAATGGTACTCGTTGACGAATTCTTCCTCTTTTCTCAACTCTCCGCCCATCCATCCCAGCTTCTGGTAACTACTATTCTATTCTCTGTTTCTACGAGATCAATCTGTTCTGCATGTAAGTGAAATCATGCCATCCTTTATTTTTTTCCCTTCACCAGGCTTCTTTTACTTAGCATTCTCACCTCCAGGTTCATTGATGTCCCAAGTGACAGAAATTTTTTCTGTACAGTATTCCATTATGTGTTTATCCATTTATTCATTGACACTTAGCTTGTATTGTGATTTAGATGTAAAATATCCTCCAAAACTCTCATGTGTATGAGACGTGACCAGAGCTCTGGGTTGCTATGACTAACTTGTTGTTAGGAAGTTGGGCTTGCTTGGAGGTGGGTCACTGAGGGCATGACCTGGAAGGACAAATTCTTGTCCCTGGCTCCCCTATTCTCTCTCTCTGCTCTTTGGCCACCATGACATGAGAAGCTCTCTTTTGCAGGTACTTTCACCATGTCCTTCCTGCCTGGGAGCCAGCTGACTATGGTAACCTCTAGAGACCATGAGCCCAGAGGAACCTCTCCTCCTTTAAGTTGTGGAGCTCAGATATTTTTCTCCCAGTGAGAAGAAAATGATTAAGGCAGGTTGCTTTTATGTCTTGGCTATTGTGACTGATGCTATCATGAACACGGCAGTGTAACTCTCTCTTGGACACACTGATCTCAACTTGGTTATACACCTAAATTTAGATTTCAGATCTTATGGTAGTCTGCTTTTCAGTT
>NW_022900916.1:22104805-22116612 GCF_012274545.1 Fukomys damarensis | reverse complement strand
GTTTTTTTTTCACAGCAGTTGCACTAATTTATGTTCCCATCAAAAAAATAGCAAGATTCCTTTTCCTCTATATCCTCCACTAACATTTCTTATATTTCATGCTTTTGATAATAGCTATTCTCACAGGTAAGAGATAAGATACCTCATTGAGGTTTTAATTCACACTTCTATGATGATTAGAGCATTTTCCCATATATATGTTGGCCCGTTGTATGTCTTCTATTGAGAAATGTCTGCTCAGTCATTTGATTATTTTAAAAAATTAAATTATTTTCTTGTTATTGAGATTTTTGAGTCTGTTACATATTTTGGGTATTTTCAAATGGGTGTTTACAAATATTTTCTCGTTATGCATTTGTTGTCTTTTCATTCACATTGATTGGTTCTTTTGCTGTGCAAAAGCTTTTGCATTTAATGCAATCATAGTCATCTATATTTTTTTCTGTTCCTTGTTCTTTTGGAGATCTATCCAAGAAATCACTATTCAAACCAATGTGGGATAGTTTTTCTCCTAGTATCTTTGCACTCTCTGCCTTACATTTCAAAATATCATCTACTTTGGTTTTGTTTTTTCTTTTCTTTTTTTTTTTTTGTATATGGGATGTGAGATAAAGTTCTAAATTGACTCTTCCATGTGTGGATGTCCTGTTTTCCCAACAACATTTATTGCCTTTTCCCATTATGTGTTCTTGGCACTTAAAACAGCTCTCAGAAAGCATCTACGTGGTCTTGCTATACGTCCAATGCATAGTATTCTTACAAATCATGGGGTTTTAAAAAATGTGAATTGTAATAATTTGAGAATGGCTTGATTGCATGATTGCTAAAATACATGATTCAGAAAGGAAAATGATTTCATCTCACGTCTGTGGTTCCTGTGGTTTCATTTATAAAAGCCTTAAAATGTATACTCCCCATGCATGAAAAATAACTTGACACACAACCCTTTATTTACTCAAGAAGAGTGCTCTTTTTTACGCTGTGAATTCTAATATGGTTTAATTGTTTTTCCCTTGTGATGATTTTGTAATGAAGAAGCTGCATAATTATAGGAATAATTGCTTGAAAAGAACCAAACGACTCTGAAAATGCATAAAAAATCCTGGAAACATTTACCCAAAATGACTCCAAAAATGATACTTTACATTCTCAAATAAAAACAAGACATGATGCTATTTTTTGCTAGAAATATGCAAAGCATATGCGAGTCCTAATGCAAGAGTGATTGTTTGAAAAGCATTTGCTAAGATTGCAGCCACAAAAGCAAAAATATGCAGTTCAGGAAGGACAAATATGGATGTCAAAAAAGCATTTGTCAGGAAACTAATGCTGAAACCCGGTGTTTCTGGCTTCTAGTTAAAGCTTCAAATAAGGTAGAAGGAGTGAAATTTGGGAGCAGTCCTCAGCTGACACTTTTTCTTGTTTCTTTCTTTAGTAAATTAGTCTTTCAAAGGAGTTACATATTTTGAAACATTCTTAAATTTATTGCATATGGATTTTTCCTCATCCATTGGGTGATATTATTTGCAGAATCATATTTCTGCCTGAATTTATTTTAATATAATAGAGCAGCACACTGGGCACTGAAAACGGAATGCCCACTTCTAATAATTTTAGAACAAGCTAAAAATTTACCATTACTGGTGAAACGACCCGAAAGTTGATAATCTTTAAATGACAAAAAAAACGTATAAATAGGCAAGCTAATCTCCTTAATATTCTATCTTAATAAATAAAAGGAACAATCATTAAGGTAAAACTTAGCAGATGAATAAACATTTCTCTTTTAACCTATGTGGAAATACTTTATACCATAGATTTATTCACTATTTATCATTTTGTTTGAAGATATATATGCTAATGTATTCAAATACAGTGACAAAGGAATTTCATTCAAATGTTTTTAGCTTTATATTTAGGTCAAAGATCAAAGAAATAAATGCACACATGAATTTATGTTTTAAAATACTCAGGCGGTAACCCCAAAATATTACAATTCTTTTGTCAATTAATGAGAACAATTTAAAAACTTAAAACATAAGCTTATCCACATAGAATGAAAATTTTCCTCCACCCTCCTTGCATCTTCTTTATACATAAAGAACGAGAGTTGTTATATACATCATAGTAATATCACCAAATCCCTAATAAGTTAAGAAAAATAAATTCTATTTGACTTTTGTTATAATGACAAAAAAAATCTGATTTGTATAATTTTAATCTCAAGGTTTGAAACCAAAGTGTTAGTATGGAATTGGTAAGCAAAATTAAAGTATACACTCTGCCCAATCGAAATGTAAAATGCTGGACTTCACAATGTTTTTAGTATAACTTATGATTATGTTTGTTAAATCACATGATGATAAGTATGCATTTGAGAATATCAATAAATTTCCAACCAAAATATTTTGTAAAGATTTAAACATGTTGTCTCATAGTTGATGAATATAATAAAATTTTTTTTCTCTTAACTTTTTCTATTTAGCCCATTCTATTATTTGAAAAAGAGCTCTTGAAAAGCTATTTGATAAGGGACAACATGTCCCTTTTTTAAAAAGTACAGTTCTAAGGATTTAGAAATGTAGTCCTAAGGATTAAAGAGAATTCACTCAGGGAGGAAATATATAGTGATTAAAGCATAACATTGTTACAAATTATATCAAGGATTTTACAAAGGAAATCTATTTATTTCCTTAAATACTGCATCGTTAAAGCTCGGAATATAATTTTGCCAAAGAGATTATACTATTAAAAAGATTGGTGAAAGCCGGTTACTAGTATGGAGGATTACATTAATGTTGTAGATGGTAGCCAGGTCATTCAGTGTTATTAAAGCCAGAGCAAATTGAATTGAAAGAAGGCAAAATTTATTTTGAAGAACTGGAAAAGTACTACATTTTAAATTCCCATGTTATGGTGTTTACCTACATATGTCATGCATACTAACATGCAGATCCTTCTTTTAACTCATTTATGGAGACTGGTTAATGATGCCAGATCATTAGCAGGACTTCTGGGGTTCACTCAGCACTTGTGAATTTTGATTGTAGTACAAAGAAGAATCATTTCCTAGGAGAAAAAAAAATCAATTAAATTTCCTCCTAACGAATATTAATTTTAAGTAAATTTTATCATAACTATACTTAAATAAGTGGATAATAAATCATTAATATCATTCAGTATCTGGTACATATTACAAATTCTCCAACTGGTTCAAAGATGATATTTGTTTTTCTTAAATCACACAAATCACAAACATTCCACACATCACTGCACTGTTCTATTATACCAAAGTATATATTGTATTGTAGAAAATATGCATTGTGTATATGTGTAGGGTGTATGTCCTTACACATATGTGTGCACTATTAAGTGAGAAACATGGTTATGAATGTGGTAGGATTTTGCACATTTGGCATATCGATAGTTTCTCTGGCAACCTTCTTATTTCTCTAAATTAGATGCTTGATTTAATTCATAGTCATTTGTTTTGGGAAGAATATTACATATGTATTCATGTTAAATTCTATCATTATGCTTATAAAATATAATAAAAATAAGTATGGGATATAATAAAAATTAACCAGAATAATCAGATCTTAAAAATGTGCACTCTTTTAGTTATTTTTGGATTTCAAATATAAGTATATTTCTCTTCTGTGGGAAGTTTTGTTAGAGAATGTAAGTGATACAATCAGCAAGTATATGATATTTATCAAATTAATAAAACCAAGGAGTTTACAAATCATTAAAGTTTTGAGGACAGTTTCTTAACTATAATATATAATTTTGTTTTATTTGTAAATACAATATTTCAAAAATATTATACAAAAAGAAAATGAGAAAGAACATATAACGTTTGAAGATCACATCAAATTAATAATGTATTTGGATTATCAGTCTGTATTGCATAAATTTTTGTTTATTTTATATCCTTTTTTGCTGTCATATGTATGTATATTTGAAATTTTTATTTAGTATCTTCATTTCTTGTCATGTATGTTTGCAATCTTTAATAAAAAAAATTTCCTCCTAATTCCAATCAGTGCCAATAAAGGTGGAATTCGGATGCTTCAGTTACTGTGCTGGAAAATAAATGTATACCTCTTAAAAAATTAAATTGTGGGGCAGGGATCAGTCACTGGGAATCGAACTCAGTGCCTTTGCCCTGAGCTACTTCCCTAGCTCCTTTTTATTTTATTTTGAGAAGGCGTCTGGATCAGTCACTGTGTTGCCCAGGCCATGCTTGAACCAGTAATCCTCCTGCAGCAGCTTCCCAGAGTGCTGGGATTACAGGAACAAGCAACCCCAGTCGGCAAAGACTAATAAAGGAGCTAGGTGAACAAGTATTTGCCTTTATGTCTGGCCTATTACAATGGGCTGTAATATCGGAGATGTTACAATGTTTATATAAAAGAAGCAAAGTAAAACATATGTGCTTTTAAAAATAGATTATAAAGATTTAATAATTTAGCCCTTGGAGTAGTTTATCAAAAACTAACACACATGAAAGCGATTCAGTTGTAAAATCTTTAAATAAGATCAAGCTTAATGTCTACATGCAGCACACTTAATCAAACCTGTTTGTACCCTATTTGTTGTTTCGTTGCAAAATCACCCATATAGATCATGGATAAGCCATTTAATAAGTCACAAATTTTAAACATAGAGTATGTGTTCACCTACTAATGTGCAATATAGAAACAAAGAATTTCAACCTTTAAAAACAGAATATTTGAAATATTCAGAAGAATCTTCTTATATGCTTTTTATTACATTCTTCCAGCTGCGAGAGTCTGACTAGAATGTGTCAAGCTACGTGTTTTCATTTCCATTGCTGAATGATCAAATGGAATGTGCTAACTGAATAATATAAATCCTTTTCTAATTTCTTTTCCATCTAGTGCTTACAAGTTGGTAGTAAGTGCTTAAAAATATTTATTTATTTATTTATTTATATGAAATGTAAGATAGAACAGATCCCTAGTTTTGTTGATCCAGAGGGACAGTACCATTTAAAACAATAAGCCTGTGGCCTCCTGTGTCACCCAAGAACATAGTAATGATACATTTCTAAGAGCAGTGACCTTAGCCTGGCTTGTGTCTGAAAATATACTATTTGCTATTTATAGCATTTCAAATCCAACAAAAATAACACTTCTGGAAACTATAGAAATTTACTGGAACATGGTTACTGGATCTAATTTAATGAATACAATTCATGCCTGTCTTCAGTTCTAAAACCTCTATGAAAAGCAGAATAGTGTAGATCATTTCTACTACTTTAGTAGCATCGGGTGACTTCCAACTCAACATAGGTATCTCTACTTTTCCGTCAAACCAAGAGTTGAATTATCCATTGGACATTTATGCACCTAAACAATATTAATTGCATATTTACTGGGACAAAGAGTGTGCAAAATAATTTAGACCCTCCTAACTCTTAAGTGATATTCTATAAGTATATTAACACCTAATATTCATAGGTATTCTTTTCTTCTCTCTCTCTCTCTCTCTCTCTCTCTCTCTCTCTCTTTCTTTCTTTCTTTTTCTTTTCTTTCTTTGAGGAATCAGTCAAGACCTTGTAACTTGCAGGCAGATGTGGCACCACTGAGCTACATCCACAGCTCAATACACTTTTTCTGGCTGGTTAGAAGATACTTATAATTTTCTTTTTCCTGTGCTGACAGGAGTCAACTCAGGGCCTCACACTTGTGTACTATGCCACGGAGCTAAACCCCTAGCCCACAAGGCAATTGTAAAGAAGGTGTTGATTATTCATCTAATGATGATTTTATTCATCTAATAGTGATTTTCCCTTCTTGGTTAGTAAAATGACACCCACTACATTTAGAGTGGCAAAGTGTTTGGATAAAGTTCTTGTTAGCCACCCTCGTGTGATCGAGTTATTACTGAGTTCTGGTCAAAGAGATATGTGACAGTTATGCGGGAATTTGGTAGGCCTTATAAAAGAGAAAGGGGTTGGAGATGAGCTCAGTGGATAGCACATTGGCCTACCATGTGTGAGGCCCTGCATTCAATCTCCAGCAGTGTAAAAATATAGAGATGCAGATGAAAACAACACTGAGAGTCCACCTCACACCAGAAAGAACGGCTGCCATTGAAGTCAACCAATGACAAATGCTGGCAGGGCTGTGGGGAAAGAGAAATGCTGCTCCCCTGCTGGTGGGAGTGTAGACTGGTGCAACCACTGTGGAAATCAGTATGGAGATAGCTCAAAGAACTAGGATTGGAGGTCTCATTTGGCCCTGCTATCCCCCTGCTGGATACCTTTCCCAAAGAATTAAAAGAATCAGACCACAGTGATATATGTGCACCTGTGTTCATAGCAGCGCAATTTGTGATAGCTAAAACTTGGAAACTGCCCAAATGCTCATCAACTGGAGACCAGATAAAGAAAATGTGGCTGTGCCGGGTGTGGTGGCTCATGCCTGTAATCCCAGCACTCGGGAGGCTGAGGCAAGAGGATCTCTGTGAGTTCGAGACCAGCCAGGGCTACATAGTGAGTTCCAGATCAGTCTCAACTATACAGTGAGACCCTGTCTCAAAAAAACAAAACAAAAAAAGAAAATATGGCTTTTCTTTTTTATAAAATTGATACTACTCAGCCATAAAGAATGAGAAACTAGAGACATTTAAAGCTAAATGGATGCAAATTTAGGTGAGAGTGAGATAAATAGGACACGTGTATAAATACCAGTTTCTCTAGTGTGAGAAAGTGAAAGTGTAAATAAGAACTAAAAGGTATAATAGATAATGTGAAATAGGGAGAAAATAAAAGATGCAAAATGGAAGGGGAAAGGAGAGGGGTAGGGGAAAGACAGATGGAAATGGAATTAACGTGAGAAAAAGAAAAAAATGGAAACAGTCTTTGTAAATAGGGAGGGATGGAGGGGTTGAAGGGAAAGTAGGGGAGTGGGAAAAAATAAGAACCAAGATGGATTATGTAAAGGTGCAAATTTCTAGTGACGCAGAATGTCACTACATTGTATACCTTAAATGTACCAACAAAATTAATTAATTTAAAAAAGGAATCTGGGCTTGGTGGCACACACCTCTAATCCCAGTCCTCAAGAAGCTGAGGCAGGAAGATTGCTGGGCCTTCAAGACCAGCCTGGGCTGAGTTCAAAATCAACCTAGACTAGATAGTGAAAACTTCACGGGTGTGCTACGGAAATAATGGTTGGGCGGCGGCAGCCATCTTGGGCAATGAAAAATGTAACCAAAAAAAGGGATGGTGGAGTTAAATTGCTGCAGGAGCCCAGGTCTCCTTTAACACTGATGCTATTATCTAGGTGTAAAATACCTTCACCTTTGTATTACCAAAGACAGAGAACAAATGCTACTTATTTACAAGCAATTCCTTTCAAATAGAATACACAAGTCCTTTTTCAGAGTACTGTAGATTTTGTTGTGGAAGTTTCTCCTTTTCTGGGTGTCTCAGTTATTTTTCTATCATTGCTGAGACAAAATACCAAACTCCCAGAGTTAAAGGGGGGAGGGTTTATGTAATTCACAGTTTGTAGAGATTTCAGCCCATCATTGGCGGGCTCCAAAGCAGGCTGGCGTGGCAGACAGGCATTGCAGAGAAGAAACAGTTCGTGGCAGCCAGAAAATAGCAAAGCAAGAGGGATGAAGCATGCCTCTCTTTGTCCCTTATGTGTATCCAGGCTACTAGGATCAGGGTGGTACCAAACCAATCAGTGGACTGATTTAGTCCACTTCCCCTTAATCCTAGCATCATGCCACACACACTAGATTCAGCCCCCTCTGAAAAAGCCCTACTTATGACTATATGAGGCTTTGGAGAGACATGTAGACATGAACCATAACACTTAGGTTAATTCCTAAGTATTTTATTTTTCTGGGTGCAATTGTGAAGGATATTGTTTCCCTAATTTCCTTCAGTGAGGCTGTTATTGGTGTAGAGGCATGTTATTGATTTTTGAGTGTTAGCTTTGTATCCTGCTGTGCTGCTAAATTTGATTGCGAGTTCTAGGAGTATTTTGGTGGCGTTTCGATGATCTTTTGCACAGAGGATCATGTCATCTGCGAATAGTGATAACTTAACTTCTTCCTTTCCTATTCATGCCCCTTTTGTTTCATTCTCTTATCTATTGCTCTAGCTAATGTTTTGAGAACTATATTGGTCAGAAGTAGTGATAATGGACATCCTTGTCTTACTCCTGATTATAAAGGGAAAGATTTCAACTTCTCTTCATTTAGTATGATGTTGTCATAGGTGGCTTTTATTGAATTGAGATAAAGACCTTTTATTTCTATTTTCTTCTCTCTTTTTTTCTTTTTTTTGTGTGTGCTGGAGATCCAACTCAGGACCTTGCACTTGCATCACAGGTGGCAGAACCACTGAGCTAAATCCCCAGCCCTTCTTCAGGGTTTTTAATTATGAATAGATGTTGGATTTACTCAAATGTTTTTTCTGCATCATTGAAATTATCATGTGATTTTTGTCCTTGCTTCTGCTTATGTGGTGTATTACATTTATTGATTTGTGTATGTTGAACCATCCTTGTATCCTGGGAATAAATCCGACTTGGTTATGATATATAATCTTTTTGATGATTTGCAGCATTCTGTTTGCCAGTATCTTATTGAAGATTTTTACATCTACGTTCATTAAAGAAATTGTCCTGCAGTTCTCTTTTTTGGTCAGATGCTTTTCTGGTTTTGGAATCACAGCAATGCTTTCTTCCAGAGATGACTTTGGGAGTACTGATTCTCTTTCCACTTCATTAAAGAGATTTAGGTGTATTGGTGTTAGATTTTTTCTAAAGTTCTTGCAGAATTTTGCAGTGAATTCATCAGGACCTGGGCTTTCCTTACTTGTTAGTTTCCCCCCTTCAATTTCACTAATATTGGCTTATTCAGTATTTTATGTCTTCTCGGTTCAGCTTCACTAGTTCGTGTATATCTAGAAATTCATCTATTCTGAATTTTACATTTTAGGAGAGCACAAGTTCTCAAAGTAGTTAATGATAATCTGGGTTTCAACAGAATCTGTTGTGATTTAGCCTTTGCCATTTTTAATTGCATGGATTTGGGTCTTTTCATTCCTTAATTTGGTAAAAGAGAATTCACATTCAATTCAAAGTTCATAAGCTTATTTCTTTTCCATATGCTTTGGTTACAGTTACTATGTAACTCAGACCTGTGAATTAGATATTTCTATCTTTCCTTTTTAAATTCAAAACATTTATCTACTCAGTATTTGATAAAATTCAATGTGTTTAGGTTTACATAGCATTTTGCCGTTTTTCTACTATTATTAAATAGTTTCAGTCACTTTCTTAGATTTATTTTTATGATTTTAAGATAGACAGTTTAAGTCTATTCGATAAAAATCTTTGAAATTTGTCTTTAGTATTTAGTAGTCAGTAGAGAATCAATTGTTTTCTGCTAATACTTTATGCATTTGAAATGAGTACTTGATTTCCTACATTCTAATCTATGATAATCACTACCAGATGAGCCCAATTTGGAGAAGAAGACATTATTTCCACAATACTGTTTGTATCTCCTTTGTATGAATGAGAAAACCAAAAATCTCAATTTGGAAGTGTATTTAACAAATAGCTTTTCTGATCATTCTATTCATTATTTGCTGTTACAGATCTGCTACTCTAACTGAACTGAAATAAAGGTAAAACTATTTCTTTCACCTTCAAGAACTTCAGGCTGTTCAAATACTGTTTTCACAAATGAAATCATATTTGAAACATCTTTAGAGATTTAAAATATCTGTAATAGAATTTTTTTCCTATCTCACTCATTGTTTTCTTTAGTAGTACTAAAATTAATGGCACAAAACCAAAGTTCCAGCCTTAGTTCCAAAAGAAAATGAAATATAAGGATATGACAGAGAGAAGCTTAAGGAATATTTTAAACTTACCTTTTATCCATATCCCATGATAGTTCCCCTTGCTAATTTTCTAACAACTTTCCCAAGATTACAAAATAAGTAAGTGTTAAAGATAAGGCTCATTCCTGGATTGGCTGAGTCTAAAGTGTTCACACCAACTTCTTTTTCCTGCATTAGATTGTTGTTTATCAAAGCCTGTTCAATTAAAGTAAAAATGATTCAACAAAATGTACAGAGAACTTACATTTATCCAGGCCAAGAGGCTGCTATAGAGCGGATATTCTAATAAAGAGAAGAAATGACAATAAATATAAATATATCATAAATAAGTCATCCAGCATCTTAGAAAAACTGCATGATATGGGGGAGGATGTAAGCGTAAGGGAGATTGGAATATTTGCGAACTGGCTATTTTTAAACCAAATTTGTTAGGTTGTACTTCCCACTGAAAATATTTCCTATTAAAATAGAGTGCTTTTATAATATGTTACAGTTGCTATTCAGTTCCAATTTTACTTATGTCAGTATATACTAGCCCAAACCTTCAGTAAGGTTATATCCTATCATTGAACTTTATAACATAGTCTTTGTTTAATCCTTGGATCCTCTGAACTGCTGAATGATTGTCATTTTTCAAATTGAATACATTAAGGTGCATTTTGGAGCCATAAAGTTGTGTGAGTTCTGAGAAACTCATACTAAATATTTTACCACTATGTGTTGTCTTTTAAACACTAGTCTTCCTGAGAACCCCTGGCTATTACCATACAGTCTCTATGATTTCACTTTGTCTAGAATATCATGAAATTGGAATCCTACAGTATATAGCTTTCTCTGGCTATTTAAAAAAATAGAATATATGATTAAGTTCCACCTACATTTTTTGTGACCTCACAGCTGTGAAATTAATTTTATGAGTCAACATGACTGGACCATGGCATGCCCAGATGTTTGGACAAAAATTATTCTGGGCACACATATGAGAGCATTCTGGGATGATACCAGCATTTAAATCAATAAACTGAGTAATGGAGATTTCTGTCCATAATGTAGGTGATCTTGGTTGAAGGCCTGAATAGAACTAAAAGTCCAACCTTCCCATTAGTAAAGAAAACTCCCGCCCGGCTTTTTTGAGCTGGAACAGCACTGTTTACTCGAGTTCAGACTTGAACTGAAAATCTGGCTCTTCTCTGTTTAACACCAGCCAGCTTTCTGAATAGAAGCATTGGTTCACGTGGTTCTCAGCATCTCTCTTACTTTGGTTTTAATTTACTTACCTTATAGATAAGTGATAGCAGATATATTTTATATATTTACTTGCCACCTGTCTCACTTTGGTGAGGTGTCCCTTTATATTTTTTGCCCATTTCTTAATTATGTTGTTTGTTTTCTTCTTTAAAGAATTCATTACATATTTTGGATGCAATTCTCCTGTCAAATGAAAAATTTGCATATATTTTGGTTATAATAGGATTTAGAGCCTTGTTTATTTTTCTGACATATAAAACACACATGCACACACGCAGACACACACACAGTTTAAACACCCAGTTTCCAGGTTTGCAACAATTTTTAGCAGCCAAAAAAGTAACAGCATTGTGATTTTAAAAGACCCACTGATAATGATACCATACTAGACGCAAACATTTCCCAAGAATGACAGTGATGGGTCAAGGCTCTGATGTTGAAGCTGTTCAGTACATTGGTTATCTGTTCAACATTTTCATGATATTATCATTTTACAAAGTGTGGAAAGAGTAATTCTAGTCTATCAAGGTCAGATACCATAGTAGGTAAAGAAGCTGAGTGTACAGTGGTCCTAGAGGAGGAGGAGAAGGAAAAGAAGGAGGAGGAAGAGGAAGAGGAGGAGGAGGAGGAGGAGGAGGAGGAGGAGGAGGAGGAAGCG
>NW_022900916.1:22069683-22103595 GCF_012274545.1 Fukomys damarensis | reverse complement strand
AAGGAAAAGGAGGAGGAGGAAGCCTTTCCTCTTTATTCAGAATTGTAATCTACTTAAGTATTGCGGCTAAAGTCACTTGGATGTGATAGTGGTGAAATCATAGTATCAGGTGAGAAACATGTTATTTTAAATGTTTCACTTGAAAAGATATACAGATAGTGTTTTCCTTTAAGCTAAGTTCATTAAGCCCTTCCTATTCTCAATAAATAAGTAAGATAGGGCAATTCAGAAAGACTCCAAACTGTTAGGAGGACGGTCTTTTACCATTTCCATTTACTGCCTGCAGAGAGAATGAAAATCATGTCATCCACACACATACTCACGAGGCCAAATCAAGAATGTATATGATTTAACAGTAATGTATACCTACAAAGTACGAATAAACTCAATGAGAAAAAAAGAAGGCATAGGATGGTCTCATGCAATAGGGTTATGTAGTACCCTTGAAGGGTTAAGGCCTAGATGCCTTACTCTTCTAAATTAGTCATTCTCCCTCGTGTCTTTAAAGGTTTTGCTTTTAGGTTCTTAAAAAGAAAATAGAATTGCACGTGTCTTTGCAGTTTCTACTGAGTGACAACTGCTGTCTCCTGGAAACCATGAGGTGATTATTTCCATTCCAATACTCTCTCCCCCTCCTGAGAAAACAAGAGCACAGCCGGGCGTGGTGGTGCACGCCTGTAATCCCAGCACTCGGGAGGCTGAGGCAAGAGGATTGCTGTGAGTTCAAGACCAGCCTGGGTTACATAGTGAGTGAGTTCCAGGTCAGTCTCAACTGCATAGTGAGACCCTGTCTCAAAACAACAAGAACAGCAACAAAAACCCAAAACACAAGAGCACAATTTTAATGGTGCTGTAGAACCAGAAATCCCAGTTAGAGTAATGACATTTCTTAATTCTGTGCTGTTTCCTTGTCAAATTCAGAACAACTCCATTATGCAAGCCATTTTTATTATCATGTTTTTCTATTTAATTTTATTTTCATATTTTCTTTATGACATCTGAGTTTCTTTTGAATTTTTTATTTTTACTCGTTTTTATTCTTTTAATTATTCAAAAATGGGCATCTGAAATGAACAGATATTTCCCAGATAAGGAAATAAAAGCAGCAAATAAAAATATGAAAAAATGTTCAACATCACTGGTCATTCAAGAGATGCAGATGAAAACGACACTGAGATTCCACTTCACCCAGAAAGAATGGCTGCTATCAAGAAATCAACCAATAACAATGTTGGTGGGGTTATGGGGAGAAAGGAGCCATTATAATCATTAAAAAACATGTTTCTAAATTTAAAGTTGAAGCCTTGTGTTAGCCATACTTATGTAGGGAAACAGAAACAATAGGAACATAGACTGAGATATACAGTATGATTGGCTTATGTGCTTATGAAGGTTGAAAAACCCCTACAACAAGCATCCTGCAAGCTAGAGAAAAAGGGACAATAAGTGATGGACTTCATTCTAAAAATGAGGATCTGAGAACCAAGATATTGCAATTCCCAGTCTGAGAACCAGGCTTCTGATGTTCCAGAGCAGGAAAAAATGTGTCCCTCACTGAAACAGAGAGAATCTGTCTTTCCTGAACCTTTGGTTTTACGTGGACCCTCATCAGACGATATGATTCCCAGGAACACCGGGGAGGGCAGATTTTCTTCATTCCTTCTACTGATTCCTTCACTAATTTCCAGAAATGATCTTAACTATTTCATACCCCGAAATAATGTTTTACCAACTAGCTGGACATTCATAAACTCTGTCAAATTGGCACTTAAGATGAATCGTCACAAATCTCATATAGAACAATGATACTTGTGTTTCTTCTCCTCCCCTTCCCACTGCCCCCTCCAATTGGCTCACTCTTTTCCTTTAAAGAAGGGTTGAGGGTGAGAGAACTTATATTTGGTAACTAAAACAAAAGAACCTTATGCATTGCTTTGATTCTTCCTATCACAATATATGATTTTGTTCTTAGCCCACAAAAAAATAACAGGAAAAATTATTGCCTTTGGAAATTGCTGTTGGAATGTAGCACTACGACGTGTTGTATAGAGAAAACTGAAAACTCATGAATGCAAAAGAGCTAGAATGACAGAGATTGAATTGAAAACCTAAAATACCCCTTCGTATGCTCAAGTCAGTCAGATCTTGTATTTCGTGGAGTGAAAGTTTTGCCCAAGCACCCAAAGCCAACTGAGGGATCTGCTGAGTATTCAGCAAACTGTTGGTCTCAGATCTGGCTATTATTTGATTAAGAAATTTTAATTTGTCTTAGCCATTCTGTGAATATAATTTAGCAACTCTCCCTAACTTCAATATTAGCCAAAATTTTGAGTGAAGTACTATTATGCTGCACACAAAGAAGGGAAAGCAGATGTGGAAACTAATTTTCAAATTTGCTGAGCAGATTTCCAGCTCCCAAGAGGATAGCAACCCTTACTACACCTGGATATCATTAAATTTCACATCACTTTTTGTGCCAAAATGAAACCAGAGCTAAATTTAGAAACTCAAGATTAAGCAGCCATCTGGGACAACATTGCTGAAAATTGTAGAAACTATGTTCTCTAAAATTATGCCCTATCTTTCCACATAAAAACACAAGACAAACAAACAAATTACCTATGGTCACTGTCCTACTGATGACACTTCTAACTCGATAGGAAGAAGCTTCTACCACTAAGAGAGTTTTTAATAAAATGAAAAAAAAAATCATGTTATGAATTTGATCAAAGTCAATATGGAGAATTCTAACCAAATAACAGAAACAATTTCCTTGATAGATGTTCACTACTAACACCTAAACAAAATAGGGCATATATAAATGACTGTATTTTCCAGCTTCCTTCCCATACTCTCTGTATGACAGTGTTTCTCAATCAGGGAGAAAAATGACTCCCTTGGGGGAAACCTCCGAATCTTGAAGGAAAGGAAATCTTGTTCAATAAAGTTCCTTCAAACTAAACTGTTATCATTTTGGCAAAAATTTCCTGTTGCTCTTTTGAATACAAACAAAAATAGAAGGCTGAAAAAGACATCCCCTTACAGGAGAGTACATCAAAGTTCTTGGGAAAGAAGTATGTTTTTATCATAATAAGATGAAGACAGGTGTTTAAAAGGGTTTAAATATTTTACTACAATGTCTAGCTATTTTTAAGTGGCACTTTTTTGACAAACACATTACATTTTGTATTTTTCATGAGCCTTCAAATTTTTGAAAGAACTGCAACCAAAATATTGCCATTTGCCAGTTGTGGTGGCACATGCCTGTAATCCCAGCACTTGGAAGGCTGAGGCAGGAGAACAGCCATGAGTTCAGAGCAAG
Organism: Fukomys damarensis; assembly: GCF_012274545.1. NCBI lineage: Eukaryota > Metazoa > Chordata > Mammalia > Rodentia > Bathyergidae > Fukomys > Fukomys damarensis. The sequence goes on along the minus strand of NW_022900916.1, from coordinate 22,100,273 downwards.
TCACACACTGAGTTCAAAACCAGCCTGAACTGCATTGAACTCTGTCTCAAAAAACAAACAAACAAACACTGAAAATATCATCATTAAATTGTTCAAAATGTTTGGAAATTTTAATATGGAAAAGTCTAATGTAACTGACAAGCTCAATAAGGCAATAATTTTTTGTGTTATTCTTTTGTGGACTAAGAATACAACACATCTCTTTCCTTTAAGGTCATCTTCAAGATGTTTAGACATAGATGTTATTCTTTGCATTGACTTTTTCCCCCCTTGAACTCTGTCCTGCCTTCCTCTTCAAATCTCCAGGAGAGATTGCTTGCCTCCTGTCTTGGAGTTACCAAGCAGTGTTAGAAATTGACTATAATGAAAAGAAACTACCAACTATTGAATAACAAGGTGAGAAGTACCTAAATAATTGTCTGCAAGCATCTGCCCCCTTTCTGAGCATAATCACATTGCCTGGAGGTAGACAAAGAGGAAATGGTTCTTATGGCCTGTGACTAGATGACCAGCCAAAGCACCATGTGGTCATGAGTGGAGCTTCTTCACAGGCGGCTGGATCTGGAGTGTGTGGTGCTGGGTTTCAGGGTGTGTGATGCTGGGATCGAGGATGTGATGCTGAGGTTGATTCTCATTGTGATGCTAGGATTAAGGCTGTCCCTCTCCGAGTGGAAGTGCTACCCACTCTAAGGGTGGCTAGGACAGGATATAAGGGACTGAAAGAGCATCATTGCTTTCACTTTCTTGCTGTCTTCTGCCTGCTCTGCTTTGCCAGATTGTTTCTCCTCTGCAATGCCCCTCTGCCATGCTAACCTGCCTCGGAGCTGTTCGATTGTGGACTGAAACCTCTACAAACTGAGCCAAATAAATTTTTCTCCTTTAACTTTGGGTGTTGGGTATTTTGTCTCAGCAATGAGAAAAGTAACTAAGACATTCTGATTTTTATCTGTTAAAGATTTGTGTTTGCCACAGAAAAACTTCTGACACTTAATTTTACAAAATATTGAACATGTAATAGCTTTCTTTGGAAATCCTTAGGTTAGCTAGCTTAAAATTATGCTGGAAGTCAGAGACATAAACAAGTCTGTGACAGTTATGTTTTCCTCTGCTTGTTTCCCTTTACCAACTAAGACGGATTCATTCCATCTGGATTTCTCTTGCTCACCTGTAAGGGCTGAATGTCTCGATTTTTTAGCATGACAGTAGAGGGTGGGAGAAAGAGAAGGGGACAAAAGATTGCGGTCTCTTTTTCTTTTTTCTTTTGTGCTTTTTGAGACAGGGTATGGCTATGTAGTTCAGGCTGGCTTTACACTCACTGTACGTCCCAGCTGGTCTTGAATCACAGCAATCCTCCTGCATCAGCCTCCCGAGTGCTGGGATTACAGCTGTGTGCCACCATGCCTGGCTTGGATTGTGGTTTCTAAACTTCAAACTTTGATTAGCCATTCCCATTGAGCTTCAGGGTTTTGTTTTTGTTTTTTTTAAGTGTAGTGCTTTTTCTAAAATATAAATAGTGTTATCCAAATCAGAAAAAAAAAAACATATTCACCTTTCTTTTTTATTTTTTTTAAATTGACACAAAGATGTGCATATTTACTGTGTACCATGTGAGGTTTCAACATATATGTTCACTACATAATGCTCAAGTCAGGGCAAACTTATCCACCTCTGTGCTGAAAACCTTCAGAATTCTTTTCTCTAGCTACTTAGAAACACACAGTATGTTATGATTATCTATTGTCACCCTGCTGTGCGGGAGAACATCCAGACTTTTCTCTCCTGTCTAACTGGTATAGTTCAGTGTGTGTTGACTTTTTCACCCCCACCACACACACACTTTTCTCAGCCTCTGGTTATCAATTTGTGTACATTTACTGAGATGCATAATTTATCATATGAGTAATAATAACATCAAATCAGAGTTTAAAATATTTTTTTAATTCCTCCTTCTCAAGAAGGAAGTCCATGGTCCTGAATGGTCCCTAAAATGTTTGCATATTTTGTTTACACAGTAAATATGCGTGTTTGCTTAATTGTATACCAACTTTTGTGTATTAAGAAAAGTTTATATTAACTCATCCTGTTCTTGAATTTGAAAATGAAGTTTCTATATTTCAGTTTTATTTATCCACTCAATATCTTGAATTATTTCTAGCATTTTTCTTCTAATTAACATACTTCTGATAACAACTGCAATGATATGTTTATGAGCCACCTATAGAGCACTGATTCCTAAATAGGGTAATTCAGATGCTAGAAACCATTCCTTGTAGGTTTAGAATAAAGTAAATCTTATGCACAGAACACACAGTTTATTCTGAAGCATTTTAAAGGAGTCACTACCCAGATAATACAAATATTCTAAGAACATCAGCTAATTACATTTAAATTCTAGCTCAGCTATTTCAAATTTTAAAATTTAAGTGTCACTATAAGCACATCCACGTTATTATTTGATAATTAACAATGGGTTCTTTCCGTCCAGGCCACTATTTGAGTATTTTATCTATTTTTAAGCCTTTGATTTGCTTAAATATAATTCTGTCTTAAATGAAACTAAAATTACAAATAACCAAAAAATGTAATGCTATTTGATGTAAAATATGTGCTAGGTTGAGTAGTCCATTTTTACATTCTTCATAAATATTCAGATTGATGCATCAAATGTAAAAGCATAATTTTATTGTATTAAAAGGCAAAGGAACCAATAATCTACCTTACACACAGAAGGATTATTGTTTAAATATCACCAAACATTTGAACATCTTATTTTTGTTTTAAAAGTACTGCAAATGGATATAGAGAACAGAACACAGTACAGAAAAAATTTCAACTTAAAAGATAATTTTTAGATTATAATTTTGTTAATTGTGAGCTATTTCTTTTAATACTGGGAAAGGTCTTACTCCCGATATTACAAAGGAGAGAACCAACCGAAGAGAACATAACATCAAGGCAAAATAATCAAGGACTTGAAATTCTTCAACTGCTGTTCATGTCAGATTATAGGTCTGAAGTCAATATGTTGCTGTGTGATTCAATGGCATAGAAATCTCGTACTCTCTCCAAATGAACAGAGCCTTGTATTTGCTAGGAGAAACAGGGAACCTCAAAATCCTACAAATAACATTAATGTGGGAATAAATAAAGAATACATAATAAAACTAGATTAAATTATTTCCCTCATTTTATGTTTGTTATATTGCATCCAGGCATTGTGCCAGGAATTATGGGCATAAAACAGCGAATCACCGCTAACCCTTTCCTCATAGTGGTAAAGACTTCACAGGGAAGCTAAGATGACTTGAATTGAACTGAATGAAGAGCACCACAGATGTCATCAGGTGTGAAAAGGTAAACCATTAGAATAATGTAAGGAGAGAGAACTACTTCTGTTGCTTGAAGTTGTGGATCCCGGCTCAGGAGCCCTTCGGGCCTGGTAAGGAGAGACAGCTAGAGAGTGTGAGAACTCTAAACTATGGAACAGCAACAGTGGGGCAAAGAACAATGAATAAAAGTGGTAAATGGGGAAGGCAGGAGGGGGTGAAGGGAGGGCAGGGACAAGGGGAAAAATGAGAACCAAGATCCATCATGTGAAGGTACAAGATCCCAGTAATGAATGTAACTGTACTGTAGACCTAGATTGTACCAATAAATTCAATAAAAAAGAAAAAAATAAATAAAAGTGGTAAAGTATGGGTTGTAACCAGCAGGAATCAAGCTGTTTGGTTTATCAAAGTCACACAATGACTGAAAACCAACAACAGAGAGTATTTGTAAATACAAGTCAGGCCCTGTGTTCAGAGGACCTAAAATAGCATATTTATGTGTGGTTCCTTAATTCAAGAATGGTAGGTAAATCTGAGTTATGCAGTGAGTTTAACTGAAATCACCTTTGAAAGTATGTAAGAGTACAATAGCACTGATACATATGTTACTTTACAAAGTAAAGGAAGAGGTAGCATTCCTCTTCAGAAAGAGTACAAAAATTAAGATTTGTCACACTGGAATCAGAGAAGCCCTGTAGCTTAGACATGATTCTTTATTCTAATTTTCTATTAGTTTATTAAAAGAGGAATGCTTCACTTCAATTATTTGACATCTCTTCTGCTATTAAAAACCTTTATATGCGCACACTAAAATTTATTTCAAAAAAGTTGCAACTATTTATTTTATTACGACATTTAATTTTTTGAGTGTTTTCAATACTATAGACACTGTGAAAAGCTCATTAAAGTTCATCATTTCTTTAAATTCTCATGGTTATTTTACAACTGAAATATCATTGTGCTTATGTTACACATAATGAAACTGAGAGTCCAGAAGCTAAATCTTTCATTGTCATGTATCTAGCATGATAAGAGAGACAAAATTCAAACGCAGAATAATTTACTCCAAAATAAACATGGTTAATCCACTGTGAAACTGATTGACAATGCAGTAAATGCAAATCCTGGTCTCTCTTGCATTAAAATTTCTGTCAATTCTATTAGTCTGGTTTTCCTATGCCAGCTAATTCTGTCATCTGAATTCCCTTAAAGATTTAGACAAAATGTCTTTTCCCTTTAATTTTTAAATATAATGTAGCTCTTTTCTACAATCATTAAGATGAATTGCTCCAGATTCAATCACTTACATGAGATTTATCATTCCTCATAGAAATATTGAAAATCTCTAACAACTCTTGGCATGGCAACAAAAAGTCAGAACACTTCATTAACCATTCAAGATCAGCCAGAACAATGCCTGCCTTTATACAGACCAGATGAAATATAATTCTTGCCAGTAACCTACTAAAACTGATAAACAACATTGCCATCTAAATAAACTTCTGTTTGACTACATCTCCCATTTTTTATGTACTGAATTATCATAACAAATCTTGACTCTTGAAGGATTCCTTTAAGGAATAGTGGAGAAAACTTGGACTCTGGTGTAACTAGGTTTCATGCTTCTGGCTCAGAACTGCACATCCCCAGACCTAATTCATCTCTCAGAGTTCAGCAACAGAAATCATAACTTGTTCTCTTCAGAGGCTTTTGAGGTCTCTACAAATGTGTGACTAGATTTTCAATTAGACTGACCCAGAGCAGGAGGGTCTTCTCAGGCCCCTGTATGAGTTCTCCTTTTTCTGTTCCTCCGGCTTCTATTTCTCTAATGAAAAATTCCAAAGACAAAATAATAGGTAGTATGATTTTGAAATACAGTGTCCCCCTAAAGTCGCATGGGTTCAAAGTTGGACCTTTCAGAAGGTGATCAGATTACGAGGACTCTAATTTCTGCAGCTGCTTAGTGTATGGACGACATCATCATTCGATCGCATTATTGGGAGGGAATGAAAATACAGGAGGTGGGACCTATCATAGGTGGAGGGAGTGGGTCACTGGGACATAACCCTGCGGATTGTATCTCTTGCCCAGCTCCTTCCTCCCCTGCTCTTTTCCCTTTCTCTTTCCTTCCTGGCCACCTTGAGGTGAGAAGCTTTCCAATGCCACACCCTTCTGCTTCCGTGTTTCTGCTTCACCGCAGGCCTAAACCAATAGAACGGCAACTACAAATCAGCATGAGCAAGAATAAATTTCTCCCCTTTCAAGCTGATCTATGCCAGATGTTTTATTGTGGTATGAAAAGCCAGCTCAAAAGCAAAATACAGTATTTTCTTCTTAAATCTTTTTTAACCCTAATAGCCCTATTATAATTCCTGAATCCTCCTCCTCTCCGTTTTCCTCTTCTTCTTCCCCTCCTACTCCTTCCTCTTCATTTTCCCTTCTTGTTTCTCCTCCTCTTCTTCATCGTCTTCTTCATTTTCTTCTTTTCTAAACTTTGTTTAGAGAACTTTATTTGTTGCTGACTTTCACTGTGCTTCTAGCTAAAACCACAAGAAAAAAAATAACTAAAATTCCCTTAGGTAATTGTCCAGACCCTTTGACATATAAAATTAAATCTACAGTGAGCTTCTATGAAAAAGCCTTTTCTTACTGTAATGCCCTACTCTTGATGCATCGCTCCCAAAGGATTTGACTTTGCCTCATTACTATTTGCTCTTATTCACACATGAGTTCTTTGTTCCACATTTATTCCAAGCGTTCTTCTGAGATGTGCACTTTTTTTTCTTTGTATTGATTCACTGTCTTAACCTGACTGTTTTGTGAGAATTATTATGCTTTGCATTCTACATTTCCACAGCTTTATATCAGCTACAAATGCTGCCATTAGCATTCTGCTAGTTTCCAAAATCAGAAACGTGGATCTGCTTTCTCTCTCATCACCTCCACTTCCAGATAAGACCTGTCCTTGTAACCTCTTATTAATTAATGTTTCCATATTAACTCATTCAGTAATTCAATGATCATTCATTGAGTGGCTTTGTTGCTCCAAGCAAGCGAGAAAAACAGGAAGCCATGACAGATTTGGGCCCTACTCTTATGGAGCAAAAAGAAGAAATCAAGGGAGAAGACTAGATTACTGAATTCTCTCCTTACCCTAAATAATTTGTTACAAATATGTGAAACTATTTTATGAATTGTGCAGCACTTGCTCCATTCTGTCTTGTGCTATAGTTAATAGCATAAGTGACTATTTTTTTCCTCCAGATGGCAAGGGACTACATATAATTCATCTCTGCAGAGGGTCTTCCACAAAGTCTGTGATTAATAAATGCTCACTGAGTGAGAACAAATGATTGGGATAATAAATGACTGGATATGATAAATAATCTCTATTGATAGATACATGCACAAACTTTTCATTTGAAGTTTTCGAAAGAAAACCGAAGGATTTTCTTGCTACATTTTTAAGCATTTATGAGTGGAATGAGACAAGGATTAATGACACAGTCTTTCACTGAGAAAGAATCAGGATTAGTAATCTAAGATGTGGCTTGAATTAGCAGCAGTTTGGGTGATTTGAGAAAAAGCAAAATATTCCTCTTCAAAGCCCAGCACTTCCCTACAAGAGTTTTAATGGCACCCTCTGCCCTATAAAGTGCCCTGGACTCGTTCTTAAGAACAATGATCAGCAAGTAGCTAAAAGCAAGGCCATACTTTCTGTAGACCACACAGTAATGAAGGATGCTGATTTTTCTCAGCATCAAACTTAAGCCTGACTCCCAGGAAAAATGTTTAATGAAATAAAAGAATCATTTTTTTGTTATTTGCAACTGACAGAGTATATTATTATCTTTCTCAGTGTTAAATATCAGCATGGATGAAGAGTTGAAATAATGCCAGGAAAAATGTAATGTTCATATTTCATTTTGCATCACTACTAATTTGTACAACATTCTGTAGCCTGCTTATTGCTTTCTGGACTGTTATAAAAATAGCATGTTCAGTGTGTTTCTGCCTAAGGATATTGGAGGAGCTCAATGAGAGACAAGGGAGGAAAATGATTAATGAAAAGCTCACTATGCAAATTTCAACTCAACAAATAATGCAATATCTTTCCTTCTCACTAACTCATATGTTATGAGAACTATTTTTAAACGTGTCCCTCCTCTGTTGACTTTGTTTATGGTCAAGAGAGTCTCCCACACACAGAAAAGATTTGTGTTGATATTTCTAAAGTGAATCTACTCATTTGGTAAAGTAAATGTGATTCACCTCTATTATCTTAATGTGAAGTAACACTACTTTCATTATATATTCCTTGATTATTCTTCTCCCTTTAGGTCATTATTTGTGCTAATGAAGGAGCATAATACTTGCTCCAAAAAGAGTAGCTTAAGAAAAACTCCTTTAAGAGAATATGCATGTTTATATTAGGACTAGATATTAAACTTCTCAACTGAGATTGACTCTTGTCTGGCCATTATTAATAATCCTCTAACCCATTTCTGGTAAAAAAGAACTTGAATTTTTAATTGAAAAACTAACCTTCTCCTGCTTTCAATTTTTGTAGTCTGTTCGGGATGGACATAATCTCCTAGCTGTATTTGTCAACCAGGGTAACTGTCACTGATTCAGAATAAGGACAGGATGCAACTTGGACCCAAGAGTCTTGCCCTAGAATTTCACTGCTGAAAAGAAGATTCCATACTCTTTGTATCACTAAACTTCTAGGATATAAGTGTAAATTTTAGATGACAGTTTCATGGAGAATGCCAATCTGAGAAAAGAGCCAGTGCAGGAGAACACAGAACCCATTTATAGAAAGACATTTTCTAAAGTCATTGCTGAGTTACTATATCTACTTATAATTAAAATGTTTATTGTAGAGCTTTAATTCATGTCTCACTTTTTTTTCAGCTTTAATTGAGTTTATGAAATACTGGTGGTACATGCATAACTATCCCATTGGGTGACATGGCACAGTCTTATTGGATGGTACGAGGTGCCTGATAGGACAGTCCTGCATCTACATCCAAAAGCTCAAGTTGGTGAGAACACATTAAACTTTCAGTATACCTGCTTCCTTAATTCAGCAACCATATTCTTTTTGATTAAGCTCGTTTAAGTTAGATTTCCATCTCTTCCAAACTCAAAGGAAATCCTACACATTGTATTCCCACTGAAGGACCACTTTCCAAAGGGTTTCTTTTCAACCACAGTACAAATGATAACAAGGATTCTTAATAGAGCTAAGCTGTAATTTGTTTGTTCTGACTTAGTACTTCACATACAAGTTAACCACAGCATTATATGACTACTATAGCTTTGACTTTTTAATACAGTTATCATTAGGACCTTCTGGGTACCAGATGTGCAAGCTAGTTTAAATTAGTTTCCATCATTTCCAAACTTATCTTTCCCTTATGGTAGATTTTACAAATTTCCTAGAAACCTTGCTACATATTGTTAACTATATTACCATATTCAGGCAGTGTTCTGGCTATCTTTGCCAACTGGTCAAATATTCATCCACTGAATGCCTCCTTTCTAAAGTTATGTCAATATTCTAGGAACTGCCTTGGGAAGAATTTCTTTTTTATACTGCAACTGGATTTGACTTTTGTGTATGAGTCAGGATTCAACAACTTCTCTATGGATATCCAATCAACCCAAGGAAAAATAAGTTCCTCAACCCACTTACTTTGGCATAAATCAAGTGATGTATGTTTTCTCTTCTTATGACATTTTTCTTTCTTTCTCTGGCAGCAAACAGAAGAAATCCATGAGAGACTTGAATGACTCAAAACAGATTTACAATCTTTGTAAATCTTAGTCTAGTTCTTGTTTACTCTACCACTAGGTAGTAATCTTTCAAGATTCCCAGCTGAGAGATTAAGATAACCCCAGTACCAGAGGATAATCAACAAAGTTGACTCTGTTTTCTAACTTCTTTGTTTCAGGACTCATAGCCACTTATCCCGCAGAAATTAATAGGAGGATATACACAAGGGAAAGCTGATTGTAAGTATGACTGTGATTTCTCAGTGTATCACTTTCCTCTGTGATCTTACAATTTGCAATCATGGCTAATTTTTCAGCTTTATAGTTCAGTGTTTAGCTTCTTTGTCCTATAAGATTGCTTACTTTTTTATTTTCTATATCCTCACTCTTCCTAACTTTTAAGCTTCTTCCCAAGCCATGAATGAGACTTGTAAGAAGAAAGCAGCATACTGAAATAATAACTGTTAAAGTAGACATCAGTAAAATGCAAACAAAAATGGATAAAATCCATCAAGTTAAAAGCTGGCTCCTTGGAAAGATCAATAAAACTGATAAATCTCTAGACAGATTAATCAAGAAATAAGAAGAGATGAGTTACAAATACCAATATCAGAAATAAAAGAGGTATTATCTCTAGTAGTCCCATGCAAATAATAACAAATCTCATAACATACACAAAATAAACCAATTCTTTGAAGAAAATCCACTAAAGTTCACATAGGGAGTAACAAGTCATCTGAACAGGATTATATCTATCAGGTGAATTAAATAATAGTTAATAATCTTCTGGAAAAGAAATCACCAGATCCTTTCATTGTGAATTCTATGAAGCAGTTAAAGAAAGTGATATCTGCTCTTCACAATCAATATTGGGATATCAAAGCAGAAGGAATACTTGGTAATTTATTTAATGTGGACAATATTACTCTAGAAGCAAAAAAAAAAGAAAAGAAAAGAAAAGAAAAGAAAAATGACAAGAAAAGAAAATTAGAAACTACCAAACATAGATTTTAAAAACCCCAAAACTATAGGGCCGGGGATTTAGCTGAGTGGTGCTGCTACCTGCCTCACAAATGCAAGTTTCTGAGTTTGATCCCTGGTACAAAAAAAAAAATGTACAATGCTAGTAAATGAAATCCAAAAAGGAATAAAAATAATTGCACATTATGACCATGGAAGATTTATGCTTCAATGTTTGAAATTCAGTGTATTCCAACATATCAAAAGTCAAAGGGATAAAAATTATATGATCATATTAAAGGAATAAAAATAATTGCACATTATGACCATGGAAGATTTATGCTTCAATGTTTGAAATTCAAAATTTGAATATGTATTCCAACATATCAAAAGTCAAAGGGATAAAAATTATATGATCATACCATTCAATGAAGAACACGCATTTGACATTATGCAATACCTATTCAAGATAAATGCCTCATCAAATTAGGAATATAGTGGGACTTCCTCAATTTTATAAAGAACATCTTCAAAAAATATACAGGTGGACCAGGAATTTAGCTCAGTGGCCACCACCTGCCTGGCAAGCGCAAGGTCCTGAGTTCAATCCCCAGTACCAAAGAAAAACAAAGCAAGCAAACAAACAAACAAAAACCCCCAAGAAACTTACAGGTGACGTCATACTTAATAATGAGTAACTGAATGCTTTTCTTCTAGGGTTAGGAGCAAGCCACGGATGTGTTCACTCACCACTCTTATACAGCATGGTATCAGAAGTCCTGAGTGGAAAAATGAGATAAAAAAGAGAAAGAATGAGAGACAGAGGAGTTTAAAGGAAGGAGTGAGAGAAGAAGGGAAACACTAAGTAGAGTAGGACAGAATAAATGAAACTATTCTGTCCACAGATTATTCAGTTTTTAATATAGAAAACCCCGATAATGATAAAAATCTGTGTTAATAAGCTATTATAGCAGAGACATGAAACTAGATAAATATTTGAAAGTTTGGTGCTTTCCTATGTGTCATCCACTTAGAATTGGAAACATTATAAGATATGTATCACTTAGAATGGCACTTCATAAATGTAATATTTAGGTATAAATTTAATAAAAATATAGGTTTATATGCATCTCACCAAGCAGTAGTTTGAGAAAAACTTCACAAATTCAAGTAAAAGAACAAATATTTCATGCTTATGAACTGAAAGACCCAACTGACTTGAAATATTATGTTCACACAAAAACTTATACATGTATGTGTTTATACAAGTTGGTATAGACTTATGCACTTACAGGTTCTGTAAGCTAAGAGGGTCTACAAAAGACAATATCCCACCCAGTGTGGTGGCGCATGCCTGTAATCCCAGCACTCGGGAGGCTGAGGCAGGAGGATCACTGTGAGTTCGAGACCAGCCTGGGCTACATAGTGGGTTCCAAGTCAGTCTCAACTACATAGTGAGACCCTGTCTCAAAAACCAAAAAGAAGAAGAAGGAGAAGGAGAAGGGGAAGGAGAAGGAGAAGGAGAAGGAGAAGGAGAAGGAGGAGAAGAAGAAGAAGAAGAAGAGAGTTCATAGCAACTGGCACATGAACTACCCAGATTTTGCTTTCAAATAAGATATTCCAAGCAAGGAACCAAGTCTCCTTGAATAAATGGTTTATTGTAAAGCTAGGGTCAGAGCCTGAAAAAGAAGTCTACATTAGCAAAGATAGAACAATTTGATCAATAAAATTAATTAACATTGCATTACAACCCAAAGAAGCAAAGCACTAGTGGAGAATGCCAAAGAATTAATATAAGTGCTCCACTTCAAAGGAGAAGAACTGTAATTATTACAGCTGGAATGTGTGTGTGTGTGTGTGTGTGTGTGTGTGTGTGTGTGTGTGTGTAAGGCCTATAAATATGCACACAAAAAACACATATGCATAGCCTAGCATGGTGCCTGGATCATAATATTATTAAAAAATGGTAGTGGTTGGACCAGGGATTTAGCTGAGTAGTGCCAAGCCTGCCTCACAAGTACAACGTCCTGAGTTTGATCCCTGGTACTGAAAAGAAAGGAAAAGAGACAGTGGTGACAGTAGAAGTTACAATTGAAAATGTAATTATCAATTAAATGACTTAATAATACTGGCAGAGAAGAGCGCTGGTAGAATCACTTTGAGAATCTGATCGTATCTACCAAAGCTGAATATTTGTATAATATATGCCTTCGCTATCTGATTTACAGTTATATATTCCTTTGTATAACCACATATAGATGTAATCTCCCAAATCTACATATATAAAGAGAGGTATATAGATAATTTCACTAAATGTCATGTTCAATATTATTATACACTTTTTTGTGGTACTGGGAATCCAGCATGGGACCTCATGAGTGTTAGGGAAGTGCTTTACCAATCAGCTACACCCTTTTCTCTTAATTTTTGGAAAGGGTCTTGCTAAATTTCCCAGGATGACGTCAAAATTGTGATCCTCCTGCCTCAGCCTCTTGAGTAGCTGGGATTAGAGGAATGCACCACTGTGCCCAGCTATACTATTTTTAAATAATCCCAAAATATAAACGCTCAAATGTCCATCAGTAGCATAGCAGATAACTTGTGATATAGTCAAAATTCAGAGATTAGCACAACAGTGCAAATGACATCCTCAACTACTTGCAAAAATATGGATGAATTTCACAAACATAATATGAAGATAAAGAAAAATATACGATTCTACTGATAACCAGTATAATCACAAGTAAAAATGTATGTTGCTAGAATTCAGGATTTTGGTTCCATTTGAAAGCTGACAGAGTGGATAATGATCAGCATTTACATGGAGGAGTTTGTGGGCCATGTAGTCTAAGTCCTGGTTATGTAAATGTCTTCAATTGGCGAGACCACATAAAGCTGTGCACTTTTACATATGTGTACTATACTTTAATAAAGGTAAAAGAAATACATCGACATTGAATTGTTATGTAAGGATGTTGCATTTATGAAAGAAGTCACTAGATAATTATACAAGCTGCTACTTCATTTCTGTACCTGAGTTTCCACATTGGTGATATCTTCCAGGGTTACTGAAGGTTTAAATAAAATTCAAATATGTGAAAGCATTAAAAAATAATCAGGATTAACTGTATCTATGGCATGGGTTTCAGACTACTGAATTGTCAGTATCATCTAAGTGGAGAAATGATTGATGTATTACTCATTTTCAATTACTGTCTGTATTCTTTATCTGGAGAACGATTATCTCAAGCTCAGTCATCTGTGTTTATGAACCTTGCCACATGGCATGACTGGCAAGTAGATATAAAGTGAAATAAGACACAATTCACTTCCTCACAGAGTCAAAGAATGCCAGTGCTATTTTGGGCAGTGTGACATGGTGAGAGGATTATTATCACAGTCAAAATGACTGTGTTAAGATTGCACCTTGAAAATTTTTCTTAAAAAAATTTTTGGCAGCTCAGGAATTTCCAGCAGTAAATCAAATGGTAGGAGGCCTGGGATGCAGCACACAGATAATCTATGAATTCCTGTGCCTGGAATAATAAAAAGGGGAATGATAGATGCAGATTCCATATAATTTTGTTTTTCAGTGAATGAACATAATACCTCATAGACTGTATATATCAGAAAGTTGCAAATTCTAAAACTAAGTATACATGTTGACAGTTAAAGGAAGAAGGTATATTTATGAATGGTAGGATATAATTTTTTTAAAAGATCAGTATAGGTTGAACCCAGAAAGAGAAGTCTCAAGCAAAATAGTTATTCATCTGTGAATATTCATTTAGGTAAGGCAGTAGGAGTTCACCTTTTCTCAAGACAATGCAAACAAAGCTAAATTGCAAGGAGTAATTCTTTACTTACAAGAGGTTGGTTTGTTTTGGCACCCAAAATATTAAAATGGATCTCATTTAAATATATACCAGGAAGTATCTAATTTGAAATAAGCTGGATTTGTTTATTTAACTTTTAGATTGTCTTGTTACCAAAAATTTGTCTTGAGTGGACAAATGAGAAAGTTTAAAAAATCTTTTGTATGGAAAATGTTAATGTTTCCCTATAGCACCATTTAACAGTATTTTAAAGGTTTTGATTTTAATAAAGAAGGTTTTTTCTGTTCTTTTTCCAGTTCATAAAATAGTTCATGGCACCTTACAGAGAGGCATCAAATGTCTCTGCAATAAATGATAAAAAGTGTGAGCTTAGAAGAAAACACATGCACACAAATAAGGCAGCTCATTATTTAAATATGCATGCAAAATGAGTAAATTATTATGCCATGGCAAATGAAATCTTCAGCACCATATTGAGTCCCAGCTTTCTTCAGGTTATTTAAAGGCTGGAATGTAGTTAATCATTAATGTCTGATAGTCAATTATTTTTGTCTTATTTCTTAGAACTCTTTCAAGGTCCTCTGAGAGCAGTTCAACATTAAAATTACTATGTAGGAATGAAATTACAGTTACAATTTCATATTGTACCAACCTCTACCTACCAAATCTTTTGTAAAAATAATTGAATATATAGAATAATAAACATCTGTTGGTTATTTTCCCACCGGGGAGACACAGTATACCACACACAACACTTAAAAGGAGGAAAGGTTTATTTTGGTTCTCAGTTTCAGAAGTTGCAGCTCTTGGTCAGCTGGCTCAATAGTGTGGTGGAAAGGGCCCACGTAACAAAGTTTCTCACCTCATGGTAGTCAAGAAGTAGAGAGGGAAGGATGCAGCAGGCAGGGAAGGGGGGTATCTCTTCCCGGCCAGCCCCCAGGGACACACCTCTTCTGACCAGACCTCCCCTCTCAACAGCGCATTCATACACTAAACTCTACCCATCAGAACAGCACCCCATGGTCCAACTATCCTCCAAAAGGCTCCCATGTAAGTGCATGAGAGTTTTGAGGTTCTTCCCACTACCACCACCATGTTAAATAAAATACAGTAGTCATGTTGCCATTTTTCTTGGATACCACATATCCTCACAGAGGAAACCTACTACCCAGGTTCTTTAATTTCCATCTGTAAATGAATGTTATACATGTAGTACAGAGTATCGTGGTAAGAGTAAAACACATTCCATTGGGGGTAATTAAATTATTATCAAAGCAGTACTTATATTTGTTAATTCTTTTGTTGTCTTCTGGATGATAGTGTGTTATATCTTAGTTTCCTTAAAGTATATATAGAGATGGCATCACATCTCAACAAATCCATCAGTAAAAGTATTTTAAGTCAAAAATTCATTGAATACAACTGCAGAGCATTGTTGTTTAGCAGCACAGCACACTGTAGAATATCAATTGTTTGTCCTTATGACTACATGGCTGACTAGGAGCTTTGACTCACTGCCTCTGCCCAACGTTGTGAACATATCGTACCCACCACTTACTGATATCCTAGGAAAACATAAAAATTCAAACTATGTTTTTTTACTAAATGTATATGTCTTTCATATCTACATAAAGTTGAAAAGTCAACTTCAAACATTCCAAGTTGGGAATCATCTGTAAGAATAAAACATTGTTTTTGAAAGTCATATACTTTGATTTAAATCATCAATTCCAAGATTTCCAGTAAAAGTCATCATGAGGGGAGGGGAGAAGAAATTTGATCCTCCCAAGAATTGTTTTATAAGAATTCAAGAGAACACTAGCAGTGCAAACTTTTGCAAAACGCCCCCACCCCGGGCCTATCACATTTTACTTGAAGAAAGTTACTGCCCAGATCGTTTTGTCTCAAGTCAAGGTTTCTTCACATTCGAAGTCTAAAGATTTACAAGTATTCCTTGTATATAATTATCCTTTCTTCGAGAATGCTGCTATGTACACACCATCCCTGGGTTAAATGAAACAAATTATTTCCTTTGAGGTTTCTTTTGCCCAGTCATGACCGAAGCTAGGCAGTCTGAATCCATGTGGTCCATTTTAATCTTATTTGTCCACTACTCATGGCATGGACTTATCTCCTCCCAACCACTGGGACATCTCAACATTTCCAAAGTCCCTGCATTGGCAATCACCCATAGCCTTCCCATTGGAATTTCTGCTATATCCCTAGGCCCTGCCTGCATGAGCCTAGGGATCAGATTTCTTCTCTCTCGGGGAAATTACACTCCCCTTCTTCCTTAATCTTAATTCAGTCTTCCTCAAACTCTAAACACTTCCACAATTATTTTAATCATTTCCTCTGTCAAAATAAAGCCTCTTTCTTCTCTAGTGGTGAAAAAGGATCATCTATCTAAATTTCTTCTTTGGAAAGGAGAAAACAAAAATATTTCATATTTTTTCTTGAAGAGCCTAAGAGGTGTGATTCTTTTAATTCTTTTGGGAAGATACCCAGCAGGGGAATAGCTGGGTCAAATGGGACCTCTAATCCTAGATTTTTGAGATATCTCCGTACTGATTTCCACAGTGCTTGCACCAGTCTATCTTCCCGCCAGCAGTGGAGAACCAAGATATATCATAAATACAAATTCCCAATGGTGAATGTCATCGTATTGGGTACCTAAAATGTATCAATAAACTTAATGAATAAAAAAAAAGCCTAAGAGGCAATAGGGCAATGTAATTTCTTACACTTAGACATGAACATCTCAACTGTCTCCACTCTCTGAACTGTTATTTCAAAGATGGATGATTTCCTCACCTTCTTAGGCTTCATTAAATCATGGCACAAAGAAATGATAAGACATAAATGTCTCATTGGGGGAAAATAGAGGGAATTTGGTTACTCTATGAATGTTAACATTCTTCTGATATGGGATAATTAGAATTTTAAAATAAACACAAAATATTAGGTAAAATGATTACATTAAAATATGTATAAAATGACCAAATACAATAAAAATAAAGTTAATGGAAGATTATATAGTTTTATTCCTTGAAATGGATGCATAATTTCAAATTAAAACTTTAAGATGATCTCAAATTCTTGGCAGGAAATTATATTTGGATTGGTAATTTAAGTCATTTATGTAACACATCATAAATTGTAACAGCAGAGCATGGTAGCACATGCCTATCATCTCAGCACTGTGGTAGACTGAAGTGGTTTAAGCCCATCCGGGGCAACTCAGAGAGACCCTGTTTCAAAGTAAAAACTTAAAAAACATGTTCTCGGGAATGAAGGTAAGTGAGAAGATCCGAAGTTCAACCCCATTATAGCAAAAAAATATATGAGTTGAAGTTTTAAAGTTCTAACGGCTTTTTATTTCTGTAATTTACATTTTTATATATTTTTGTACTTTTTATTTTTTCCAGCTTTAAGGTACATTTGATCCAAATTGCAAATATTTGAGGTGGACAAGGTAGATTTTTGACATGTGTACAATGTGAAATGATTGCCATAATTTAAGCTAATGTGAAATGTCATAGTATGTGTTAGTACACATAGTTACAGTTTTTGTGTGTATTGCATGAGCACTTAAATCACATTTAGCAAATCTCAAGTATCATAGCAAAATATTATTGGAGTTACCACCCTGTACTCTAGAGTTTATTCAACTCACATAAATTAAATCTCACCTTTTTAACCAAAATCTCTTCATTTCTCAGATCCACTAGTTGCTGACAACTACTAGCTTCTGTTTTTACAAGTTCAACTTTTTTAGTTTCCACATACAAGTGAGATTATGCAATATTTGTCCTTGCGTGTTTGGCTGATTTCTTGTAGCATGACTTCCAGGGTCCCTCATGTTGTTATATGTGCAAACACATTATTTTACATCTTTCTGGCTTAGGTGCCTTTTAATTTGCTTTTTTGTTAATTGTTCTCACTTGGACTTTGGTGCAAAGTCAAATAGAAGTAGTGAGAGTGGGCATACTCGTCTTGTACTGTGTATTACAAGGAAATTGCTGTGGTCTGAATGACCATGCTGTGCTCAAAATTCCTATTGCCACTTAATTTGCAAACACATTATTTTACATCTTTCTGGCTTAGGTGCCTTTTAATTTGCTTTTTTGTTAATTGTTCTCACTTGGACTTTGGTGCAAAGTCAAATAGAAGTAGTGAGAGTGGGCATACTCGTCTTGTACTGTGTATTACAAGGAAATTGCTGTGGTCTGAATGACCATGCTGTGCTCAAAATTCCTATTGCCACTTAATTCCCAGTGCAACAGTATTAACTGGTATGACTCTGGGAGGCAAAGACAAGAGCTTTACTCTCACGGGTGGGACCAGCACCCTTATAATGTGAAGGAAGTGCCCTTTTGCCTTTCTGTCCTTTCCATTCTGTGAGAACACAGCATTTCTTTCCTCCAGGAATAGGAATGAGGTACTTTCTTGAAAGAAACTGAGAGAACCACTCAGCACGTACCAGCCTTTGTGTTGTCTCAATCACAGCCTTCTCAGGCATCACAAATGTGAGAAGTAAATTTCTGTTATTTACAAATTATCCAGTCTGTGTTAAATTAAAATGGAGTCTAGGCCTGGGAAATTCCCAGGGCAGACAAAGCCAGTAAGGTGTTTTAATTAACTTTAATCTTGTTTAAATTACAAGCACAAGTAAAACAACTTGACCATTTCTTGCAAATTCTTGTGTTAGAGAAAGAAAGATTAAGCCTAATTAGAAGTGGTCAGCTGGCTTGTCCTTATGTAAATATGGACCTTCCAATAGGAAAAAAGAAATAACTATGTTCTTACATCTATTCAAACATTGTCTTTATTTTATTCTATATTCCCCTTATAAAAGCCTAATCTCTTTTGGTTTGGTGATTCTCATTCATGAATTGCTACTTGCTTATATTATTCTTTAATATTTTTATCATGTTGTAATTTTTCTTTTAACTAAAGTAGAACATTGATTTATGTGTTGTTTAGCCATCCTTGAATCCTATGAATAAATCCCATCTAGTCATAGTTTATAAGCTTTAAAATTTGCTGATGAATCCATTTTGTTGACATTTTTGAGGATTTTGGCACTTACTTCTATAAGGGTTAGTGGCTTGTAGTTTTCTCTTCTGGAAGCTTTGTTTGGATTTTGTATCAAGGTGATACTAGCCTCCTATAATAAATCTGGACATACTCCCTATTCTATCACTCTTTTATGAGAGAGTTTAGGAACTACTGATATTCTTTTTGTAATATTTGACAGAATTCACCCATGAATCTATGTAGTTCTAGGCTTTTTTGTGTTTGAAATTTTGCTTAGTTTTTTCTTAGTAATATAATTTTGCTATTGGTCCATCAAGGCTCTCTCTTTTTGATTCAATTTTTGTAGATTGTGTTCTCAGAAATTTATCCATTTCTTCTATAATGCTTAATTTGTTGACATATAATTATTTGTACTAGTCTCATACAATCCTTTATTTCTTAAACATTTTTGATAATATCTGCTATTCAATTTTGGATCATTTTAAAATTTGAATATTCTTGTCTTTTGTCTTAGTCTAAGGGTTTATTGATGTTACCTTTATAAAAAGTCAACTTTAATTTTATTGATGTTTTCTGATGATTTTCTAGTCTCTATTTTAATCCATATTATTTCCTTTTATTGGGCTCAATTTGTTTTTCTTTTTCTATTTCCTTTATTTGTGGCCTTTCTTATTTTTCAGTGTATGTATTGATTGCTCTGAACTTCCACTGCATTTCTGCCTCTGATGCTCTGTATAAGTATTGGTATGATGTGCTTTTGTTTCCATTGGTCTTGAGATATTTTTGAACCCTTCTTGGCTTCCTGTTTGATCCAATGGTTGTTCAAGAGTGGGTTTAGTGTCCACATATTTTTATTTTCTACATTTTCTTAATGTTATTGATTTCTGCTTTCACTCTATCTTGTCAGAAAAGAAATTTGGAATGATTTTTTATTTGCAATTTTTGAAGAGGTTTTGACATTGTTTAGCCTAACATGGGCTCCGTCCTGGTGAATGTTCTGTGTGCACTGGAAGGTATATTATTTGCAGTTGGGTCAAATGTTCCTTATTTGTCTCTTTGGCGTGTAGTGTTGTTTAGCTCTGCTGTTCCCTAAATAATTTTCTGCATGAATTATCTATTTATCATAGAGAATGAGTTATTGAAGTCTCCTACTATTTATAAATGATTATTTCTTGCTTCTATTCTGCTGATGTTTGCTTTATATATTTAACTGCTTTGATGTTGGATAAATGTATCTATAATTAATGTATCTTCCTGTTAAATTGGCCCTTTTATCATTATAGAATGCTTTGTCTCTTGTTAGTTTTTGAATCTATAAAGTCTATTTCCTTTGATAAAATTGTAACCACCCTACTCCCTTTTAGTTACCATTTGCATGACATATCTTTTTCTATCCTGGATTTTCAGCCTACGTGTGTTCCTAAAACTAAAATGAGGTAGCATATGGTTGGGTCTTAGTAATTTTTTTTTAAATTCAGATACTGTATAGTTTTTGATTGGGGAGTTAAACCTACTTAAAGTAATTGTTTTTATGAAAGTAATTATTAAAGTAATTATTTTATGTAGGATTTTCTCTGCAATTCTCTTATAGTTCCCATCTTGTAGTTCTTTTGTTCCTTCCACTCTTTTCTTTGAAATCAATGGTATTTCATTTTAAGTAAATAAAAGCATATTGCACTGCAAAACTCTACAGTGTTACTTACCACCCTTATGCTTTATATGATTTATGTCACAATCTACATTTTTTATACAGATTGCAAGTTATTTTGTCTATAATTACCTTTAATACTTTTGTCCATTAACTTTTGTATTAGAATTAACAACAGTTTATACAAATGTAACAGTTTAGAGTATTCTGGACTTGTTTATATACTTACTTTTACCTGTGAGTTTAATAATTTTATATGCTTTCCTGTTACTGATTGGCATGCTTTCATTCCAACTTGATAAATTTCCTTTAGCATTTCTTGTAAGGCAGTTCTAATGGTGGCAATCTCCTTTACCTTTTTTTTCCCCCTTAAGGAAGTCTTTACCTCTCCTTTATTTCTGAGGGGCAGTTTTCCCACCTACAATATAATTGTGTGGCAGGAATGTTTTTTTCTTTCTCTACTTTGAATATTTCATCTCACTCTTAGTGGCCTGTAAGATTTCTGCTGAGCAATTTGCTGATAATCTCATAAAGTTCCTTTGTATGGGATGAGGTTTATTTCTTTCTTGTTTTCAAAATGTTCTTCATCTTTGACTTTTGGGGATGTAATTATAATGTGCCTTCTTTAAATTAATCCTCTCAGAATTTCTTTTGTTTTCCAGTTTTTGGTACCAGGGATCGAACTCGGGACCTTGCTCTTGTGAAGCAGGGGGCGGAAACAATATGCTAAATCCCCAGCCCCTCTCAGAATTTCTAAGCTTTGTAACCTTAGATGTTTGTAACTCTCCCAATGTTTGGGAAGGTTGTAGCTATTAGTTATTGAACTTTTAAATAAGCACCCTGCCCAATCCCATTTCCTCCCCGCACCTTCCATCTCTCTCCCACCTTCTCCTCCTACCCTCCACCCACTGCTTATCTCTTGTAACTTCCAGAATGTACACATTGGTTTACTGGACAAATCCTATAGGCTTTCTTCACTCTTTTGCATCGTTCTTCTTCCTCTGATTAGATGACTTAGGATGACCTATTACTTATAGGACAGATTCTTTCTTCTGCTTGATTGAACTGGCTGTTGAAACTGTCATGATTTTCATTGCGTTCTTTGTACTCTTAAGTTCCAGAGCATCTCTTTTATGACTTTTATTTCTTTGCTCACCTTTATATTTTGTTCCTATATTGTTTTCCTAATTTTTTTTTGTTCTTTTGTATCCTTTTGAACTTCCTTAAAACAAATGCTTTGAATTTTTCTCAGGAAAGTCATACATCTTTCCTTCTTTTGGGCACATTATTAGTGTTTTTCTAGTTTCCTTTTTTGTGGCTTCATGCTGATCTGATTTTTTGTGATCTGTGCAGTATTGTGTTGATATGTGTGCTTTAAAGGAGCAGCAGCTCTCCTTGACTTTATGCACTGGCTGTGTTCCAGTCGGATGGGGCTGCTTGATAGATAGGGCAGGTAAATGAAGCTGGGGACAGGTTACGGGACAACTTCTGTGTCTATATTCTACCTGGAAAGAGTGGGCTTATTACCAGAAATAAAGACAGGAGCGATCACACTGGCTTCCTGAATGAGCTACCATCAGTTCCCAAATAGGCCCCTAGGAACGCAGCACTGTTCTGGGGCCATGGCAGTGGGGTTGAAGCTAGGTCACGTGGTTGCTTTAGAATCTCCTCTTGAGTTTTAGGTCCGGAGCATAATCAGAAACATAAGTGTGACTTTTCCCAGGTCCCTCAGCAGGTACAGCCAATTGCAGGACTGTGGCCAAATAAGGCTGTAACTGCGTGAAGAGGAGCAAAAATGAAGATGAGGCTGCTTTTGCTTTTAACTGGGGCAAATTTAGTAACCCTGCCATGGGAGCACAGGCTTGGCTTCTAAATACAGCTTTCTTAAGTCTTGAGCTTTACAACCTCCTAGATTTTGCTACTAGTTACCTGGATCCCAAAGTTCCCATAAAGGCTTTCTTGGACGGTTATGATGCGCTGGAGCCCGCACACTCTAACATCTTGTTGGCATCACTGTTTCTTAAAATTTGATTCTGAAATTTCTCAGAGTGATGTGAGAGCACTTTAAACTTACATATATTTATACCCAATACGTTCTAAAAAAAAAACTTCTAGTTGAAAACTGCTTATAATTTGTTTGTGTAGAACTGAAACAGTAAAGGGCTACATGAGGAATTTCCCAACAGACATGAAGACAGAAATTCAGCACTGCCAACTAAGGCTGAACATTCCTGAGAGTTGTACCTCACTACTCCCCCACACCCACGCCTGACTCTACCACCTTGCATGCTTCCCTGATGCTTAGCTGCATAGGGGTTTTCCAGATGCCATTATATCCAGGGGATGTATTTGTATGTACCCACTGAAGTTGGCTCCAAAAATACAGAGTACCTCCTTAGCAACACTTCATACCACCTTCCAGTAATAGATGTTGACTAAATAATGCACTGCCTGTCCTGACCTTAGATTACATAGAGTAGTGAGAAATATCAGCAGTGGGTGTAGAAAAAGTGTTATGGAGAAGGGTCTCCATTCATCCTCTTGCACATCCCATAAACCACTGTAAAGACTGAGAAGACAAATGTATACCACGTGTGTACATGTTTTACAGTGCTGCCAAGCCAGGACCTAGTACTCCCCTACACAACTTTATAGGAGCCACTCTTCCTAATTTTCTCCTACCTGGTTCCTTGGCCTGGTTTCAATGTATTAATCCAGCACTATGTCATACGATTCCAGTTAAATGTTCTACTTTTATTAAAAGGTATTTTCCCCTGCTCTATGTTATTGTCAAAATGTACTTCATATTACCTCTCGTGCTATGTAGCTAGTCCAAGCCTTTATTTATAATCGTAGTACATTGCTATTGCTTCTGTCTCTGCTCCCGCTCCGAGTCAAATGTGTCTACAACCAGGTAATTAGCAGACTGAGTTTATTAAAATAGTAAGTTGAATTATGTTATACTTCCCAAATTATGTTTACCTTCCAATCTATCCACATGAAATTAAGTACGAAACATTACCACAATGAAGTGACTTCACATAATCTAGCCCCTGGCTAGCTCTTCAATCTCTTCTCCAACAAATTTTCCACCATTCACCAGGTTTCCACATTTCAGTGCCCCTCTTTCCTTTACTGTCTTCTTATTTTTAATTTTTTTGTTTCCATTGATAAACATTCCCACTACACAGTGATCACAGTCATTGCGTGTGATTAGTACAAGTACAGAACACATCTCACTTCTTTCTTTACCTCGTTCCTCCCTGTCCTTACTGTCTTTGCTGTCTTTCCTCAGTGTTTTCTGGGGTTCACACTCTCATTTCATTTTATTCTTACTAATCTGGTGTTAGCTATTGGAACTTCATCAACAGCACTCATTGGCTGCTTCTTTATCCACGTGCCTTGATTTAATTTACTTTGCGGTTTGGAATTCTTTGTTTACTTTCTTGGTACAAGTCCACCACAGACTGTAGACTACACTAGGACAGATATTCTGTCTTATTTACAAGGTATCCTTTGTAGTTAGAATAGTGCCTGGTGTATTAGGTATAAGTCATGTTCAATGTTCCATCATCAATTAATCTCAGCACTCCCCCTTAGAAGATGTTTTCAGGGTCTGAACTCACATGTGCTACTCCCTTAAGATCTGATGTGTGTGGGAAGGGGTAAAGTGATTAGAATAGTCCAGAGAAAAAATTATTTAAATCTCAGTTTTCTCTGGTGTTACTGAACATATACAAAGTAAAGCACTAATTTTACTTATATATCAAAGGCCTTTAAAAAGTGAATATAAATTAAAGTGTTTCTTTCTACTATCAGAAAATGGCACATGTGCTAAGAGAATGAACTGTTGGCCAGGCATAAAAGGCTTATTTTGAGCTATGTAGAAAATCTACATATCCCTATGGCATATGATCTAATACAATTGTGGCCTATTAATGGGCAAAGGAACCTTTCACACTATTGGATTCTCCACATACTGTAATCATTCCACAGGGGCACAAGAATACATTTTTTAAAATAACAAAAATTTGTGATTGAATGCTGTTTAAAACTTGTAATTTATTCTCCTGATTTTTTTATACTAGCATTATTTAACATAATAGAACTTTAATTTCCAAACATTATTATCATTAGCTCATATTTTAATTAAATTTCAACATAATGATGTTCTGTGAAGGTATTGTTTCATAGGAATTTTCCTACCAACTCAAAATGACCAACTACTGTGCTCTTTTAGCTCCTAAATCAGTTGTATGACGTTTTCTAATTTAAAATTAATGAAAACTTTTTTTGCTCAAAAATTTAAAAATACACAAGTATAAAGATTTAAAAATCCATCATCCCTACCTAGTCATTAATAAAAAGACTGTAGCTCTGTACACCATTTTTATTTTTATGTTTTAAAGGAAATTTATTATTGTTTTGCTTATTTTTATGTCTTTAATGTATAGTATGGAGTTGTATTTATGCTAGATGATGTAAGATTTTAAAGTAAAATTTTAATGTCTATAAATTATTGTATCTCATAGTTTTACCTTTCTTCATTTTACCATTAGCCCTTAATTGGAGTAATTTACATTTCTACTTAAATTGACATTGCTATGTATATTCTTATGTGTGAACAGTTTGAGTCATTAATGAATTTGTTATTAGAGTAAAAATGCCAAAGCTAAACTACTGAATACAAAAGTAAGCATATACTCTTGTTAAATATATTTTAAAATATAGTTCGCACGTATATTTCTGACAGCAATTATAAATATAACTGTTCCATTTCTTCCCAACACCATTAATTATCATTTTAAAGCAAATATTTTCTGGTACAAAAGTTAAAGCAGTAACAAGTTGCATTGTCATTTTGTACTCAGTTTAATGTTTTTTAACATGTTAGCTAGCCATTTGTAATATTTTGTTATGATATGAAAATTGTTAATTGCAGTGTGAGCTTTCCCATTAAGATTTTATTCTGTGGCTTGAAACAACTACTTATTTGTAAAAAAAACAATTGTCATACATGTTTCACAATATTTCCAATTTATAGTTTTCCTTTTTCACTTTGTCTTTATTTTATTATTTATTTATTTTCGGTTTTTGAGACAGGGTCTCACTATGTAGTTGAGACTGACCTGGAACTCACTATGTAGCCCAGGCTCGTCTCGAACTCGCAGCGATCCTCTTGCCTCGGCCTCCCAAATGCTGGGATTACAGGCGTGCGCCACCATGCCCAGCTTCCACTTTGTCTTTAAATAAACTAGTGAAAGAATCAAGAGAGAAGTCAGGCTGATTTCATTTCTTGTATTATATATTAGTTGTCAATGAAGAAATTGATAGAAATCTTGGAAAAATAATATATCTGTGATCGTATGGAAATGGAATGCTCCTTTATGCCCCATCTGTTAAATGCTTGGTCCCCATCTGGGCATTGTTGGGAAGTGGTAGAAGTGGGAAGAGAGAGAAGCCAACGGCAGGTTTTAGATCATCTCTCATATTTTCTCAAAGGAAACTGTGTGACCCTGGTCTTTTCCTTTCCTCTCATTTCTGGCCATGAGTTGAGTGATTTTGCTCTCCATGTGCCCTGTCAAAATGAGATGCCTTACCTCAGGACGAAATGCAGTGGGCCATCCAGTCAGGAGCAGAATCCTCTGAACTCGTGAGCTAGAATAAGCCTTTTCTCTCCTTAAATGGATTATCTCATTACTGACATTGTGAAGTGGGAAGAAAGGGGCTAAAGGTGTAGGGAAGGTGCGATGGGTAGGGAAAAGGAAATAAGGGAAAAGAAAAAAAAATGTGAGAGAATGAAAAGATGGAAATAAAGTGTTTGTAGATGGGGAGGGGAGGAGGGGGTGAGGGAGGGCAGGGACAAGGGGGAAAAACGACAACCAAGACCTGTCATGTAGAGGTACAAGATCCCAACAATGAATGTAACTCTACTGTATACCTAAAATGTACCAATAAACTCACTTAAAGCTGAAAAAAATAAATAAATTGATTATCTCAGGTATTTGCTATACGGGTGGCAAGCGTGTAAATTAATTATAGTGATGGAAATGCATTGTCAGTTTTTTATCAATTCTATCCTTTTTATTTTTTCATATATATGTTCAGCAAATATTTATTAAAATGGGTTCAGTGAGTTTTTAAGTGTAATCTTATAATACCCAACAATATGAGAAGGGTCCACTAGCATAGTGGGATACATGACCAGGTCTCTGGGTTTATGGGACGAACCCCTGACCAGGTTATTTTGGTTGTTAAGATAACTGACTGGATTGAAATTTCTTGAAACCAAAATCCTGATTGTAACTACACATTTTTCATTTGAGGTGAAAAGAAATGTGTAAAAAGCTACAAAATCTTTTTGCATGCCTGTGGCCTACTAAGACAAGCATGTATATTGAGGGTAGTATATTGAGGGAAAAGCTGCAAGGTAGGGCTTTGATAAGGAGTGGTAAATCCTGGAGTGCATGAAGCTGAAAATACAGAGACAGAAGAGGAAGTGACATACATGAGAAGAGCCTTGTTAAAACGATTCAGATAATAAAAATGACATTTTTTAAACGATCAGAACAAGAAAAAAT
Organism: Fukomys damarensis; assembly: GCF_012274545.1. Taxonomy (NCBI): domain Eukaryota; kingdom Metazoa; phylum Chordata; class Mammalia; order Rodentia; family Bathyergidae; genus Fukomys; species Fukomys damarensis. Next base: position 22,073,098 of record NW_022900916.1, on the reverse strand, counting down.
TAGGCCAAAATAGGCCCACTGCTTGGGGGCATGTGGCATAATTCTGGAAGGAATAGCTATTATATGGGATGACAGAAAGAATTCAAAAATATCTCAACAGGAAAGAGTGAAGGGCCAAAGATAACAAGATAAAATTAGATAGTGATGAATGAATCAGCCTAGCCTTAGGTTAAAAGAAAATCAACTGTAGAAATACAAGATTGAGGAAACAGGACAGTCAACAGAAAAAATATGCTGAGGTCTCTATTGATTAAAAACTCAGTATGAATCAGTGGTTCAGAGCATGGTCAAAAATGACCACAATCACTAGAGGGAACATTTGCAGAAATGTAGAATTACAGAGATAATTATCCTTCCCTAGTTGGTAATTAGCAGAACACACCTGTTGTACTTTATTCAGTTAATATATTTTTTACTGTACAGAGGCAAAATTTAAGAATCACTAAAGCTAAGGACCTAAACTATTTTATACAGTCTCTTTAAGGGACTTGGAAATTTCTCCTGAAAATACTGGATTCATTACAAAGCATGAAGATCTCAAAATGATTGAATAACTATCATAATAAAAGTAGTTTTTACATATCTTTTGTACCAGAACATAAATCTAAAAGAAGTCGATATAGTTTGTAAAAGTAGATGTTAATTTAGTACTTGGAAAGTTTCTTAATACTGTGTACTCCTGGTCAGTGGAGGTGTTTAACATGTCAGAAATACGATATGCTTTAAATGTAGAGTAAAAATCTAATAAGAAAGAGTTTCTTGGTGCTTTCAATTCTACCATTTTATATTAATATATTTCTCATTTTTCTTAGTGTAACCTAACATCTTGTTCTCATCAATTTCTTTTAAGCAATTACGTAAATGGGTGCTCAGTTAATAAATGCATAGTGAAAATAATTATTAACTATCTTAACACTCATTAAAAATGATCAAAAGAATATAAGAAATCAGAAAAGGATTATGAAACCTCTCTTACTACAAACACTTGCGTGGAGCACTTCATTTCAATGAACCTCACTAGGTAGACCTCTACTCTCATTGAGATAGAGAGGGCAGATATTATTATCCTTGTTAAATAGATTAGGTGGCTTGGTCAAGCATGTTTGGTCCGTGTTGATTTTTCCCCTACTTGATCTCTCAATTTGCTATTAAAATTTCCAAATACGACTACATAATTTTCCATTTCTCCTTTTAATTCTATCAATTCCTCTTCACATGTTGGAAATTGCTGGAGTTTCCACATTTGTAAATGTTTATAGCTTTGTATTAGAAGGTCTATTATTCCATAAAATATTCCATCAAAACTGAGTGGCTTGAAATCACATCAACACCTCCATTTCTGATTATCAGTAATCTTAGGGCAGCTTAAGCAGGTCTTCTCTTGCAGTCTGGCTACAGCTGCAGTCATCGTAATACTTGACTAGTCAAGGTTCTCTTCCCAAGCTCACACATGTGATTGTTCGGGTTTGGTCCATCATCTATTGTTGTATGGAGGATGTGAATTCCTCATAGGTTGGTGCTCTGAATCCACCCTGAATTCTTTGCCATGTTGGTTTCTTCAAGGTAGAAGCATGCTTTGCTAAAACATGCAAGAAGTCAGTGTCTTTGGTGACTTAATCATGGAGGTGGCACTCCATTGCTTTTGCCACATCCTTCTAGTGGGAAATAAGTCACATGGTCCAGTCCACACTGAAGGGGAGAATATTTCATTGGACACTGAATGCCAGGAGGCAGGAGTCAGTGGGTGACTGGTCAGAAGCTATTACCATCTCGTTGTTGAATTGGCTTTTTTATCCTTTTATGTCTATGTATATCTCAAATAATAATTATGTTTTTGATTGTTGTTGTTAGCATCTTTTCATGGAATATCTTTTTTCTTCCTTTCACTTTCAAACTACTTAGATTTTTATTTAAAGTGTCTGTTCGGTGTACAATGTCTTGTTGAGTTACTTACATTCTTTGTTAACTTCCACCTTTTAATTGTAATCTTGATTTCATTATGTCTAACAATTTAATTCAGTACTGATATTGGTGGATATTGGTACACCATTTTACTTAGTATTTTTTTACTTGTTCTTCTGTGTTGTGTTGTTCTGTTTCTCCTTTCTTTTAAAATATTTTTACTTTAATTTTTCAGCTCCTAAGCTAAGAAAATACCTTGTGCTTATTTTTATATTTTAAACATATTTCTTGATTACCGCAGGAATTATAATATACCATTAACCTCAAATAATCCACTCATAATAAATTGTTCTCTTTATATAAAAGTAAAAATGTCACTAACATGTGTGAACACATTTTCCAACTTTAAGATTACAGTTTATTGTTCAATCCCCGGTACACCCCCCAAAAAAGATTACAGTTTATTATACATACCATAGCTACCTAAATTATAAACCTAAGACAATACTATAATATTTTCTTCAAACAATTACATGGTTTATAAAGAAATTAAGAGAAAAAGCCATGAAGAAAACACAGTCTTTTCCATTAACCCAAATATTGATGATTTCTGGTACTTTTTACCTTTTTCTTAGGATCTTGGCACAGAACTTACTATATCTTGTAGTTCAGGTCTGGTGAACATGAATTTCATTTTCTGAAATGAACTATGTCCTTACTTCCAACTCAGGTCCTTGTGCTTGTGAGGCAAGCGGCAGAACCACTGAGATAAATCTCCAGCCCTTGTCCTTACTTTTGAAGAGCATTTTAGCTGCATGCAGATTTCTGGGTTGAATGTTTTCCTTTAAAGACTGAATATGTCATATGACTTTTCCATGATTTCTAATAAATAGCCTTTCATTTCTACAGAATATATGTCATCTTTTGTTGTTCTTTTATTTCAGTTTATATCTTTGAGCCTGTTTTACATGGTAAAATCCTAACAAAGACTGGAGATCCACTCTGTGGCTCTGTTTTCTTCCAGGGATTCCTTATACTCAGTGGCACTGATGACTTTCTAGCCCTGTTTTTTTGTTTGTTTGTTTGCTTGTTTTTGTTTTTTTTAGACCAGAAGGACTATAGACATCCCCATGCTATGCCCCTGTCATAGATGTCTGTGTTTATATAGCCTACACCTTGACTTAGGCTAAAAGCTATAGATATAGGGACTTGAATAGAACCTCATCTCTTTAAGTAAGCGTGCAGCCATGACAAGACTTGGCCTGTTTCTGTCCAACATACCTTTAGGTAATTGGGTTTTACATTATGTTTATACTTTAGTATTTTTTCTATAAGAGGGCAACAATGTGTCATATTCCTAATAGGAATTCATGTTCTTTTACCTTTAATTTAGCTATGAGTTTGTACTTAACCTGGATTTCCTACACAGAAAATATAACTTTGATCTTTTAAAAATTACTATTCAGTCTTATTATAACTGTCTTTTAATTAGAACAGTCAGCCACTTTCATCT
>NW_022900916.1:22026944-22069601 GCF_012274545.1 Fukomys damarensis | reverse complement strand
TGTTTTCTTTTTTATAAATAATTTCTTCCATTTAAAAAATCAATATATTAATATTAAGTATTCATCTCTAATTTTGGCTTATTTGCCTTTTCTTTTCATCATAATTAGTAGTTGCTATAGTTTACAGCTTGCTTAGAGCTTTATCTTTAACTAACTCAATCTCAATTAATACTGAGTTACTGCACATATAATGTAGCAACTTTATACAGACTGTTTTCATTTTGTTCTCCCCATTAACCCTGCTGTTATTATTATATATTTTAGTTACACATATGTCATAATGTCAAAAATATACTATTTTCCTTTCAACATCCAACTTTGAGTAAAATTAACTATCTACAGTTACCAACATTTTACCCATATAATGCTCAGCAGTTTTGTGTAAATCTAAATTTCTTTGTGACATATTATAATTCTGCTTAATGGATAATTCTTTTAGCATCACTTCCAGTGGAGATCATGCAGTAATAAATTTTCTCAATTTTTGTTAAAAGATATTTTTGCTGGGTATATAATTCTAGATTTAACAGGGTTTCATTGTATTTTTTTGTTTTAATGCTTTAAAAAAACATTCAACTTATGTTCTGTCTCAACATTAAATAAACAGTCCAGAAGTCTTACCTTAGCTCCTGTCTACATAATGTGCCCTTGTTTCTCTGGCAATTTTTAAATTTTAATTCTGATTACTGGTTTCCAGCAGCTGATTGAGACCTGCTTTGGCATAGTTATCCTACTTGCCATTTACTAGGCTTCTTCAACCTGTAAATTCATAGTTCTCATCAGTTTTGGAAAAAAATTGCCATTAATACTTGAAATTTTGCATGTAACATTATGGAACTGCATTTTAGGATATAGCTGCAGACTCAAGGATTCTCTAAGGAGATTTATGGATCTCTTTTTCCATGACACTTCCTCCTCTCCAGCACTCAGCCCTGAAACTTCTGACCACTTTAGTAGCTTAGTCATGTCAGGTTGCTATAACAACAGAGCACAGACTGGGTAGTTAAACAAAAATTACTTCCTACCATTCTGGAGGCTGGGAAATTCAAGATCAGGGCATATTCAGTGAGGGCTTTCTTCCTGATTTATAGATACCTGTCTTCTTATTGTGTCCTCACATGATAGAGAAAATAAAATCTAATCTCTTTCTTTATGAAAAAGGATACTAATTCTATCATAAAGGCTATGCCTGGTATATCCTCATATAAACCCAGTCAGCGACCCCCCCTACTTCCCATCTTACTCTGAAACGCCCCCTCCACCAAAGATCTCAATTCCTAACACACCCCATTAAGGTTTTTCACTTTCAACGTACGGAATAAATTTTGGGGGAACAGAAACATGGAGTCTTTACTCCCAGCCCCCAAGAACTAATATTTATCTAATTCCATTATTTTCTAAAGACCCCTCCTCCTGTAAATTATATGTCCATAGTCAGAAAACCTTGTTTCTCTTCTATGGTTCATCACAATTCTGTGCTATCATATCTTACATACAGTTGAAGTCCAGCCCTATTTTCTTTATAGTGGCCAGAAGTGAAGGTATCCACATAATTAAAATTAGAACTCACTACGATATCCATGTTACACTGATTTATACAGGTATATATATTTACATGTTCAAATGTTAAGTATGTTCATTTATAAGTAGAAAATTGTACTAAAGGTATTACTAAGTATTATATTTTCTCAGATTAATATTCACAAGCACTAAAATTACTTTTGCATAATGATTTCTAAGCTCTACTCAATAAAAGCTCAGAGAGAAATACATTGTGATTTATTATCTCTGTTTATTTTTAAATAAGAAAGAAGATCTTTAAGCTATAGCTTTCTCTTTTTAGCAGAACCACTTCTTCAAATCTGAGGTAAATCTCTAGGTGCCATCTTTTCTAATCACATGGACAAGAGTATTAAAATAGTGAATGGCTTCCAGCACTTGAAAACTGCTTAATTGTTTGAAATCATTTTGTAATTTTTCTTTTGCCTGATTTTTTTGTACTTTATTGGCCATTCAGTTCAATGCCTGTGGCCACCATAAAAATTTAATGTATGTCATGCACTCTTAATAAGATCATGATTGATATATTTAAAATTAATCATTTCCATTTTGAAAGCTTTTCAATAACCCTATATTAGTGGCTGAAATTATCATTTTTGTATGTGCTTCATTACAGTAAGATAGGAAATATCATAGTTCTCTGTTGCTGTAACAAAATACTTCCAACACTTGACCAGAGGGAAGTTTTGTTATCTTGTCTTACCATTTTTGTAGCCCCAGTCCACTGTTGGCTGGCCCCATTGCTCCCTTCCTTGTGAGGATGAAGGACATCATGGCAAGGAACGCATGGTAGAGAAGTGCTCACTGTTTTTTTGTACTTTATTGGCCATTCAGTTCAATGCCTGTGGCCACCATAAAAATTTAATGTATGTCATGCACTCTTAATAAGATCATGATTGATATATTTAAAATTAATCATTTCCATTTTGAAAGCTTTTCAATAACCCTATATTAGTGGCTGAAATTATCATTTTTGTATGTGCTTCATTACAGTAAGATAGGAAATATCATAGTTCTCTGTTGCTGTAACAAAATACTTCCAACACTTGACCAGAGGGAAGTTTTGTTATCTTGTCTTACCATTTTTGTAGCCCCAGTCCACTGTTGGCTGGCCCCATTGCTCTTTTCCTTGTGAGGATGAAGGACATCATGGCAAGGAACGCATGGTAGAGAAAGGTGCTCACTTCATGGTAAAATAGGAAAGAATATGAAAAAAAGAGAAAGGGGTAAATTTCCATCTCCCCCTTCAGGACCACACCCCTCTTCCCCAGTGACCTACTTTCTCTCCACTAGGCCACACCGTTTAATGGCCATCCACCTCCCGGTAGCACCATAGGATGGAGATCAAGCCTTCAGCACATGGGCTTTGGGGGTCACTCATCCAGATCATAGCAGGGAGTATTAGTCTACCAATTAATGCATGTTTCTTTGTCCAGATATAAAAAATTCTACAAATCTTATTTGGGTAAATTCATATGCAGAGATTTCAGAACCCTTTAATACTTAGTGGCAAGAGTTGATCTTTGAGGAGAACAATAATGAAGAATTTTTTATTAGGTGAGGAGTTTCATAAGAATTATTTTGATGCTACACACACATTTACTTGTGTCTTGCACAAGCCAGCAGGTGGCAAGCTTACAATTTTTTTGTGCAGTTGCTCTTACAGAAGATGTAGATTAAGTTATGTCTCAATGGACCTTATGAGTAACACTTCCCATGTATTATAAGGAAATAAATCCTTGAATTGTTAGGTCCTTGAAATTTTGGACAGCAATGTGCTTCATGTATGGTGTAGCCTTACACTTATTTCTTTAGCAAATATTTCTGAGGAATCATGGTAATAATAACAATAATCATTTGCCAGTTTGAACTCACTTGTTATCCTTTGCTGACATGATTATAAGGAAAATTTAGATGCATGGGGGCTTACTTTACATAGGGAGCAGGTTGACATCAATTTAAAAAGCACACAAACTATACTTTATGCTCCAGAAGATTTAATGTAAAAATATAATGAAAATTCTAACATTAAAAGTTATGTTTTCAAACACAGAATATTGATGCTTTCTATACTGATTGTTTTTATTTTTATTTCTAAAACTATTTCTAATTTATTGTGACTCAGTATTTTCTGGAAAGTGAGGGAAATTTAATTTGTTCTATGTAAAATTTCATTTTCAATTTTCAAAATTATGAATTTCAGAACAATTACTCAGTATCAATCAACAATATTTATATTCCAGCATAAATTGGGGTTTGGCATATTTAACCTCATTTTTAGCCATCATATTTGTCAGAGATGAAACTTCGGACAATATAAGATTTTCTCATTTCTTTTATTCTTTAAAATGCATGTGTTGTTAACATCAACTCTACATTCTCTACAAAAATAAGATCTCTTGCAATAAATTTTTCTTCTACCTACAGGATTCCATTATTCATTTATTTTACTGGTACTACAACTTGTTATTAATTTCCAAAAGAGGATGAAGAAATTTAATTTTGAAGAACCAGGGACTAAGTGCAAACAAAGATTAGGCAACAAGAATATTCATTATTTCTGTATAAAAATTTGGATTATTTGGATGACATTCACAATATTTAAGTAAACTATGCGTCACTTAAGCCAAGAACTTCTGGAGGTTTCTAACAATTGCACATTTGATGTAAACACACTTATTATAGGTCAGCATAAGGGTTTAAGTTTTTCCTCTAAATATTACAATAATTGATTCTTTAAGGCTTAACTGGTAATTGCTACATGCTCTTTATTTCTAAGGAAGTATGACTAAAAATTTAAAATTACAGAATAAATATATGAGAAAGGAAACAAATTACAATGTACAGTTGAATTTAAACTGTGATACAAGCCCTGAATCAAGTTTAAGCACACTGAAGTTGGCACTTGTGCTACAAAATTTGGACTAGGGATCTCTCTGCTTTTGTCTCCTTAGCATTTGGGATTTTTAAGGAAGAGGCTTTGCCTCACAGAGGTGCCTGCACTACACTATGTGCTTAGAGGTCAAGGTGCCCCGCTGTACCCTAACTCCATCTCTTTCCCTCCACGTCCCTTCAATCCATCTCTAACTGGAGAACCATTATCGGAAAAGACAATTCACACTTCGAAACCTCCTCTCACCTCCTCACTTCCCGGACACCCTTGATGGAATACCTTGAGATTTATTTCTTGAAGTAAAAAAAAATCAAGAAATCAAAAATGGGATTCAAAAGATGATTCCCAGACATCTAGAGTCCCCTTAGCATCAAAGACGACAACACAAAACTACCCAAGCAACACTTTCCTGGGCCCTGATGATTCTGACCAGGGCAGATTGTCAAAAACGGTTGTGCATTAAGCCAGATGTTTAAAAAAACAAAAGTCTGTTCCAATACAATATTTAAATGAACATATCTCTGGAACTTGAGTGAAAGCAAGGGTCTGCTGGTTGGAGAGCAGTGTGGTCACATCCCCGTGAAATGTGACAGCTCCAGTCAATTGCTCCCTCCCCTCAGACCCGACAGGTGACAGGTCCTGGGCTCTCCTTAGGAGCTCATCCAGACACAGGAGTTTCTTGGAGAGGGCCTCACAGGGTCCTAGCGAAATCAGGATTCTGGGCTTTCTCCAGCCTCTGCTCCTCTGACGGTCTTTGCTCACTGCTCCCCAACTCGCGGACATGCAGGAGAAAGTTTTACACCGAATGAGCCCCGTGTTGACGTAGGCATCGCCTCTCCTCCCTGCTGGATAGACGCCCAGAAAGGAGCGAGTGGGGAAGAGGCGGAGGTAGGGATCGCTTAGATTCCTGTGGTTAGTTAGGGTCTCGGGAGGGACGGATTCAGGGCCAGCCAAGAGTATCGGTCCTAGATCCACGAATACATCAGGCTTCGCCCTCCTCCGTCAACCTTCTAAATCCCAATGAGGTCATAGCGATGAGAGAGAATCAGATCAAGAGAGAAGGGGGGGAAGAGGACGAGGACGAGGGAGAAGAAATCCAGACGGAAAGAGGCCATCAGACAAGGTCACTTTTTCTGGCGACACAGCAACTGCTAGGAGCGTGGTGCTGAATACCATCCGCCAGCTCCGCCTGGGGACCGAGACTCGCAGAAGCGCTTTGCGTTACCACGAAAACAAAGGAGAGGAGGCGAGAGGGAGACACTGAGGGAAGCTCTGAGCCCTTGGTCCTCCGGAAAGCCAAGCTCAGCCGTGCAAGGAAGGGAAGGGCGTCCGACAGGTCTGCGAGGCTGAGGAGGGGCTGGTTTCCCTGCGGAGAATGGGGACGCAGCAGAACTCTGGACAGAGCCTCTCGAGCGCAGCTGGCTCCCCGGTCGCGGCTCCCTGAACGCCCAGCTCCTGACTTGTCCTCTTGTGGATACCTCCTCCGAGCCCCGCAAGACTCCTCTCCAGTCCTGGCCTGAACGTGCCAGGGGGTGGAGCAGCACTTTCTCCTCTGGTCGGGCCAGGAAAAAGGATCTCTGGTTCTGGAAATCCAGTCCTTGTGGATAAATGTTTTGCTGGTGAAGAAAGAAAAGTTTGGGGATCTGGTAGGGGGCGTGAGGGGTGAGGTCTGTGGAAGAAAGAAGGTGGATGGTTGGTTTCCCTCTGATCGGAAAGGAATGATGACCCAGGAAGGATGTGCACCAGCGGCCAGATTATTGGGAGCCTCTTGGTGCTCTCTGTGCTGGAGATAGGGCTGGGGGTGTCCAGCGTGGCCGTGGGGGCGGTCAGCTTCAGCCTGGCCCTCCGAGAGCACAAGCCTCAGCTCGGAGACTCGTCCCCGGTATGGAGCGGGGTGTGTGTACGTTGAGCCATTTCACTCTCTCTTTACCTCTTTAAAGTGATGGTCAGTGTGCGTGCTTTAGTAGCTCCCTCCCTGGGAAGCAAAATCATAAATCTGCTCTGGCTTGCATGGAGGTCCGTATTGGCAAGTTCTGCTTCTTTATGTTGTTCTTTTTATTAGTTGCCCCCCATCCTCTTACCTGGGGTTAAAACCAAATGAGATGGCTTTATTTATACTTGTGGTGAGGGGGTTCATTTTCGACTGGCTACTTTTGCAAAGGGCTGGCCAGTGTTCATGATTTGGGGTGGCACCTATGAAGGAGAGATTCACTTAGTCTTTTGTTCCTTTGAGGAAGAAAATCAAACTGAGAGTGTTACATCTTCGTGTATCACGAACAAGCAGGGAATGTTAGTTATGCATTTATCTCTGGGCAACAGTGCCCAAGGTACCCCAGAGGCAACACAGCGAGGACAAAAAGAGAAGTACTATGTGTCTGTGAAAGGAGATGGGTTGCATATTATCCCAGCAAACATTGTTGATGATTTTCCCTTGCTAGTTTTCTGATATCATACCTCTGAAAACTCTTTGGTAAGTTCTCGGCCATAAGTCAAGCAAGCAACACTGGTAAGAAATGCAACATTCTAATTGGTGATTAACTGGCCTTAAAGAGCAGCTAAATGCTCAGAGAAAATGTCATAGTGTTCTCTAAATCATGTAGCAGACTGAGCAAGCTTCTTGTGTAGTTACTTAGGGTGAATCTCAAGGAAAGCCTTGAAGACCCATTTCTTCCACCAAAGATAAATACTATAGCTCAATGCTATTCCTAATGTGGACGTAATAGTGAAAAACAGCTTTTTACTCTTCTGCAAGAGACGGAGCTGCCATGTATTTCTGGGGTTTTAATTTGATTCTACCTAGATAATTTATTAGGACATTCTATTACTGATAATCCATTGTTTTTCACAGTTATGGCTTCATTATTTAAGCTTAAGTCACTAAGCAAAAATGACCATTTAGGAGTACATAAAAAATCACTCCCAAGTAATTTAAGAAGTGCCCTGACATACTTCAATCATGATAAAATTATGATTTGTATGACTGGTTTTTATGTTTTAATTTTTCAGGTTCGATAAAGGATTATAAATTAGAGAGCTCAAAAAATTTTAAAAACCCATATTTAGTTCTAACATTGAATTCCTGCAAGAATCCTTGTTTTAAATTCAGCAAGTTACTATCAACCTCTAAATAATTATCTTTTCTTAATTATGCAAGTTTTGCTACCATATATATTAAATTTGAGTTTGAAAGGATAAAAAAGGCACTTGTTATATCTAATAATTCTACATCTTGCATGTGGTTCTAATTTTTTGTTGTTGTTACCAGGAATAGAACTCAGGACCTTGCACTTGCAAGGCAGGCAGAGGAAACACTGAGCTAAATCCCCAGCCCAGTTATAAATATTTTTAACCAGAGTTATTGTTATAATTATTATTATTATTGTATAACCACAAATAACATTTTTTAAACTTCTATTGGACAGCTGTTAAAATGAAGTATAATGCCAACAGGTAGAGAAAGAGTGAGAAAATATGATCCATGAGTCTTAAGGAGAAGCCTCAAATACTCTTCAAGTCACCCTCTATCTCAACATGCAAAATACAGTGTCCGTAGACATAAATTGACTCTAAGTAATAATAAAGCATCCAATTCACATTAAAATTTTTTGAAAGATGACTGTATTATCATAGTACCATGTAAAATGAAGGTTAAATGATTTTTTCTCTCTTTCCAGACTAGTTAATATTCTCTAGATGAGTCAATGTATGAGTACTTACAAAACTGAAAAATTTGGTTCAACCCAGGGAAAAGAAAATAAGTAAGACATCTACAGTCACTGTTATAAAAAATTATTTCTATTTTTAGATCCAGTTTTGTTTGGGTTTTTTGTTTGTTTTTTGTTGTTTTTGTTGTTTTATTTTGTTTGTTTGCTTGTTTTTTTGGTATTGGGGATCAAACTTGGGTACCTGCACTTGTGAGGCAGGCAGCAGCACCACTGAGCTAAATTCCCAGCCCTAAGAATTATTTCTATTTTTAACTGGCAAAATTCACCTGGGTTCCTAGGTTGAATTCTGTTCTTTGGATTCAGTGAAATTAAACAATGCATTTGTATGAATGAATGAACCTGAAAATTTTTATAAGACCAACATGAAAGATCAGATTTGCGAAGAAACAAATACTCATTTGAGATCATTGTGTTTGTCAAATTACAGACTAGCTATGTAGATTCTTTAACTTGTTTTTGATAATGCATTTGTGATTCAGTCTGAACCATCTCTTAATTACTTCAATCATAAATTCATATCACCAATGTTCATAGAGGACTTTGCATATGAAAGGAATTTTATGGTTTATTACAGAGGTTATGAAGATGAATCAGAACACTACTTTCAAAGGGGCACTGAATCGTTAAAAGAAAAACAAGACGGGCAAGTCACTAGTTTTCTCGATGGTAAGAGGTTAGAGTGTGATCTCAGAGAGATACAGAGCAGAAAGAAGGAAGAAAAGTTGGCATGGTCAATGAACTATCCATGAAAGAAGTATTATTTTACTATTAATCTTGAAAATTTATTGAGATGTGGTGTCAATATATCACAGTGTTAATGAACCACAGTCTAACATCTGAAGTCAAACTACCTGGTTGTAAATCCAATACCTGCCCACTTCCTAATTGAGTGACTAGCCAAAGTTTTTTCATCTGTAAATAGGATTCCAACAAGCATTAATTAAATAATTCTCTTAGTAAAGTGTGTAGCATGAAGTAAACACCAAGTAAATATTACCAGCTAGTACTGGGTTTACAAATTTGCAGTTGGTGTTGTGAAAAAGGAGAGCCTTTCAGGTATCATGTTTGAAACCAAGGAAAGGGGATGGCATGAGTTGTGCCATGAAAAGGGTATTCTTGTGGTTTTCTGGGCCTCTAGTGTGAAAAGATGTCAAGAACAGGTGGAGTCCTTGAAGCCAGACCATGGGAAGCTATGTGCCAATCTAGAGCAACAGATTTAATGCTTCATATTTTAATAATAATGGTAATAGTAACACGAATTCTTACTTCTCAAAGAGACTCCAGGAAGGTGCCTTAGGAATTTAGATAAAAACTCATTATTCTCTTTAGTAAATTAAGAATTTTAAAAATGTATAGCGGGTTGGGGATTTAGCTCAGTGTGGCTCCACCACGTGCCTCGCAAGCTCAAGGACCAGAGTTCGATCCCTGGTACCAAAATAAATAGATAAAATATATATTATGTTTACCAACTGAAACTTTACAATAATTGACGTGCCACAAAACACAGTCTATAATCAGACTGTATTTTAATTAGTGCCATAAAACTTTTTTCAAAACATTAATATAATCATTACAAGACTTTTGAGTTAAATTTAAAAGTCAATGGACCAAAAAAGCTGTAGTTAAGACATGTTTCTTATAAATAGAGACTCTGAAAGTACAAGCTTTTCATCTATAGCAAATGAACTAAGGTTCTGAGAAGTCAGTTTGATTATTTGACCTAAACATGTGGATATCTTTTTACAAAGTGGCTTTACAAAGAAGTAGTATCTACATAAAGGATTTAAAATGCATGTGATTGATACTAACATAAAGCATTTCCAGTCAGTATCTCATAATCAGACAAGGTGCTTCCAGTGACTAGTCTAAAAAATTGGGTGGCTGGAAGGAAGAAAAAACACCTATCTATCTATAATTTCATAGAGAAAAACAGCCTTATGTTGCTTTATAACACTTTCTTTTCTTGATTCTTTGTGACAGCTGCTTAGTCACATAATAAAATCACAAAATCAGAAAGCATAATTGTTAGAAGAAAATGAATGAGTCATTGAGTAAACTGCTTTGGAAAACACATTCATGAAAATATAATCAATATGCAAGATTTGTTCAGAGTAAAATTAGGGTTCTTTCCAATTTATTGTGTGAAAGTTGCTTTTCTCAAAATATCTACAATGTGAATGGGCTGAATTTGGTAGTACTCAAATCCATGATTCCCTCACAATTTCATATTGTTACTCTATGTTCTCATTTGTAAAATCTAAATATTCAGATGATGGTGCCCAGAACAAAGTTTTATTTAATGTGCATCATGCTATAAGTTCATCCATTTATATTGAAAATTTATCCTCTAAATTTTAATGTCATGACAGAACATTTCAAAGATTAGATTTCCCATATGTAAATAAAAAGGCAGTCTTTTAAGTTATTTAAAGTGTTCCTTATCTAGTGATTTAAAATTTGAGTGATTTTATGGCTTATTTTTTAAATGAAGAGTTGGTTTGTATATCATAATATTATCTGCTTAATAAAAGTGATGCTTTGTTTGGGTGAAACTTACAGCATAATCAGTGCACATATCTATTCTGTAGATCTAAATTCACCATGGCAACAATTCAGCCAGTTGTAAGATTTCACTGAGACACACTTTTGTACATTCTCATCCATAGTACAGCAGCACAAATAAGAAGCTTTATGTAAATCATAATAACCATAAATATCATTTTAATATTTAAATATTAAATCTAATGTTTAAATAACAAAGCAAATTGTGTCTTTAGGGTATTTTTATTGCTTGTGACTTAATGTTTAAATTTAACATTTAACTTAAAAATAATAAAGTGAAAGAAACTTTCCAGTTACTTTAAATGTGCACAATTTGAAGCTAAAATGTCTCTATCCAGGTATATATCATATTCTCCAAAGCTGAAATACACGAGACTTACACTATTTAGCAAAAGATGAAAATTAGCATGAGATGTAAGCACTGCCTCTATCTACAGAAAAAAATATAAACATGATTGTGTCCTGTTTTAAAATTAGTTTTAATTTAAAATTTAGTTTTAATTTTGTGAAATTATTCTCCCAGTCTTTTTGTAGCATAAAGTCTTTTTCCTCATAGCTCATCATTAGTCACCATTATCTTGTTATATAATATTAGAGATATTCCTCTATGCATAAATGGGTTTTGAGGGGCATGTAGCCCAATTGTTACCAACTGGGATATAATTTCTGAATATATTAGGCCATTCATAAATTCTGTTACCACCCAGGTAATCTCTTGCATGACTCATCTTCTCATTTATGGTCCAGTGCTACAGATTATGTACTAAGCTTAGGCAATTAAATAAGTTAAGGAAATCAAACTACTAAGAAATGCAATTATTATTCAAGGAAACATATCATATAACAAAGGAAGAATAAATGTCTATTTCTTGTATTGATTGTTGTTATGGTGTAAGGAAAATGGTGGTTTGGCCAATATGTGGTGAGATTTTTCTTAGTCTCATGTAGTATGTGTTGGGATTTTTATGCAGTCTGTGACAAAAATCTACTTTGGAATATCAGCCCTTATCCAAGGATATAATTTATCATAAAGTCTTTGTCTTAAGAACTTTAGAAAATAAGTGATATTAAGTTATGAATCATCTACTTGTTGATTGTTTTCTTCTCTGAGTTTGGATGCTTTTTCCTAAAATCTTTGTTGGTTCTTTTTAGCTAGATGATGCAGTATTTCCAATTTTGTCAAACAATTTAACTTTTGACTATATTCAGTTATTCCTTATATAAGATTTAATTATTTTGCTAGGTGAGAGATATGTCACAATCATTCAACTCCAAATATGCATCTTTCACCTCGATAAAACTAAAATAGTTTTGTGTGTATTAACATACACATTGAACCCCAAATTCACATCTGCCCTAAAGACACACACAGACAAAGATGGATAAATCTCAACAATGTAATATCCACAGGATGTTGAATCAGAAACATCCTTTCACTAGTGTAGTGTACCAAGCTTCATAACTGCATTAAAAATCATACACACACACAGCTGAGTACCCCTCATCTGAAATGATTTGAGATGAAAAATGCTTTGTATTTCAGATTTTTTTTTAAGATTTTTTGAATAGTTGCATATACATAATGATATATTTTTGGGAAGAAACCCAAGTCTAAGCCTAAAATTCCTTTATGTTTCAAATATACTTTATATACATTTCCTGAAGGAAAATTTATATGATAGTTTTTGTGTATCAACTTGTCATAAGACATAAGGTGTGGAATTTTTCACTTATACTGTTATGTCAGCATTCAAAGGGTTTCAGAATTTGGAGTATGTCAGATATCAGATTTTCAGATCATGGATACATACATTTATAGGTATATGTATATTTATGTATATCTTATCCTATTTATTCAAATGAGATTTCTATACCTAAATAACTAGACCTGATGTTGGAGAAGATATTTGGCCTTATCATTTGAATAATCTAGTAAAACTATCTGGTGCCCTTCTAAAGCTAGATGGTTCAATATGCCAAATGAATAGTGCCCAGATAATTAGATGATAGCATATAGATAATCTCATTGAGCATATTTCTAGGAAACAGAGAAAACAATGATGTGGCTAATTTCCTCTGTGATATAAAACAAACACACAATCCTTCTCACGATTGTGTATCTAGTCTACATGTAATTTATTCCAATTGAATGACAATTCAATTGGATTCATATATCTCAATGCATAAACTAAGTCTTTCCACCAAATTGCAGCTTCCTTATTTTTGAAAGAGAGAAATTCTAGTACCTATATAATGCAGCAATCATGAAGCTCAGAAGGCAATACTGTTTAACTGTTGGTGCTGAGTATGGTACAGAGTCTTCCCTACTACTCCCTCCTGCTGTTCCATCACTACCCGAGACCCAGAGCCCACCAGTGGTGATGGCTTCCAACGTTTTCCAGCATCTTTACCCAGCTCTAGTTTAACTCATTGTTGTAATTGTTGTTCTTGTGTAATATGTGTCTAGTTGGATTTTGATTTAATTCAAATATAAGCTTATTAATGTTTAACAACGTGGTCGTTAAAAACAAAATTGTCCCCAAATGTCCACATTAGAGATGTTATATAAGTGCTTAGCATAAAACTGAAAGAAAAACAGCCCTTGGTTCCAAGATGTATATCCTTAATCAGAAGAAAGATTCATGGGAAGTTTTGAGACATGATAGATATGTGAATGTAGCATCAGAAATGGAATCCTATCTTTGAGTGTCTCTCCTATTGATGGTGGATTTGTAAGTTCATAAATTCCTTGTGTTCAATTGTTCTCATAGATAACTGGCATATAAAAATAGGAATGTATGCATTTAATTGGCAATATCAACATAACAGAAAAAAGATAATTGTCTGGGGGAGTTATTAAGATCAAATTCCAACTTTAGCATTTCCTAGTTGTTTGAGCTTGAGGGAATTACATTATCTTGCCAAGAAACCAGCTACCTCATCTGCAAAATAGCAATACTATTCATTTAACCTCAAACTTCTCTTAAAAAATAAATGTAATATTTATACAAAAATGTTTGATATATATGTCAAGTATTCAGTAACTATCTTATTTGCTTTTCTCATTATTGAGACAAAATATCCTACACTGAAAGTTAAAAGAGGAAAGGTTTACTTCACTCACAGTTTCAGTTCATAGTCAACTAGCTCTAATGCAGTTTGGGCATCACAGAAGAGAAACAGTCCATGGTGTTGCAGGGCAGTCAGAGGCAGCAAGCAGTGCAGCAGCAAAACAAAAACAGCAATAGAAGCAGCAGAAACAGCAGTAGCAGCAGATGTATTTATATCCCTTTATATTTCATGAAGGCTACCTGTCCTTTGGGCAGTGCCACCCACACCCATGGTGTGTCACCCTTAATTCCAGCATTATACATTTAAACCCAGCATCACATCTTTAATCCCAGCACACACACACTAATCCAGTCACCTTTGAAACTCCCATCCATGACTCCATGATGCTTTGGGGTACATCTAGATACAAAACATAAAAATAACCATATCCAATGCCTGGCAACGATTACGTATTTTGTTATTTTTCTGAAAAAATACATATTCGGCATATGGTTTCTGCATATTACAGGTAGATTTTATTTTTATTAATCTCTGAAGAGGATCTTTTTGCAAGACCATTGATTAAATTGTCTTTGAACTCTGGATTTACTAATATTTTAGTTCTTTACCCTCTAGTAGAAAATATATTTTCATCACCAATTTTGTACATGGGTAATAGTTAAGTTAGTATGCATGTTCCACAGTCTGAGAAATAATTATTTTAGGTAAACGTTGAGACAAAGAGATATATTTTTGTTTGTTTTACCAAGTGCAGATGTGGGCTTAATTTTCTCATTATTTTTGGCTGGAATTTTGGAATTAAGAATTTTTCTTTAGTTATCTCTTGACAATTGTTTTCCTACACAAATTATTCTCAGGAATTAAATAATGGTGACATTAATAATAATATCAATATCAGTTATGTTTGTAATATATGGTTGCCTAAAAAGTCTAATTGCTTTGTTTTTTTTTTATTTGTTTTCATTGTATAATTTATCTCATCAAAAGACAATTCTACATTTAAGGATGGCTCCTAAAGGATTTAGAAGGTGGTGATTTAAGATCAGAAAGTGAAAACAACAGCAAAATAGAGCAAAAATATAAATCACATAAAGGTGTGTGTGAATGTGGATGTATGCACACTGCTGCATGGAAGGTAGAAAGCTAAGCAGTTCCTAGAGTTGACAATTGTCACCGATACCGTATGTAGTATACACTGTATTCAGACTGCCCCTGCCCTGATTTGGGGATGATTCAGAATACCAGGAACTTCTGCACAACTGTAGTTAATTTTCATAAGTGGCTGCTTTCAGGAACTTCCACTTATGTTGGACGGACATTTCTCTGTTCTGTTAATGATGTTTGGGAAGAGCATAACCTCAATCCACATATCTCCTAGCATTGCTGGCTCTTTACAACTCTATAAACGCAGGTAATACATCAATACATCAATACATCTATCACTTATATTTAAAGCTCTGTTATAGTTTCCTTACTTATCAAGATATAGATATTTTATTTGAATATTGTTCTAATCTACTACAGTACCCCACTTTATTTTACTTTTTTGGGGGGGTACTGGGGATCTAACGCAGGACCTGGCTCTTGCAAGGCAGGCACAGTGCCGCTAAGCTAAATCCCTGGCACATTTTACTCACATTTGACAAGAATCTCAAATATAAAATACAAACAAAATTCATGTAAATTAGGATAGCATATTAATATTTATTACATATAAACATACTTATTAAATTGATGTTACAAACTACATAATATAGAGGTCCTGTGCAATATATACACCAAAGTTTAAACTGCTTAATAAATAGAATGTTATTGATTATATTCTCTGTACCTGATACTCTTCAGTATGGTCACATCCACCTTCACTTTTCTCTAGAATTAATCATCATCATTTTTTCTTCTTCTTCTTGTTTTTATTAGCATATGTTGGTGATACACAATAAATGCAGTCATTGTGGGAAATTGGTGCACAACTTGGCCTTTTTACATCCCTCTCCCTTCACCTATCTCCTGCCTGCCCTGATCCTCAGGTCCCCTTCACATCCCCACAAAGTCCATCTCCATGTTTCTTATCATATTTTTTCATTTTGCTTCTAAATTATTATTTTAAACATTAATGTGAATTCAATTTAAAAATTCATCATCTGTTGTGTTTGACCAAAAATAGAAATTGGAGTTCAGAAGATTAAACTCCTTGGATTTTGTCACTGCTATCTATGAGATTGGTTTTGTTTTGTTGTAAGGACTAATATGAATAGTGACTATAAGATTTATTTGGACAATTGACATTTGAATGTACTGCAAATTCAAAGTCTCCCTCATGCAAAATTCATAAATTCAGTTATAATTGTCCTTGCCAGTATTGGAGCAGAAACAGATCTAAGATCAAAAATCTTATTTACTTAGCAAGCTCCAAATATTCAATAGATTATTTTTAAAAACAAGAAAAACCATCTCACAACAGAGCAAAACAAAAAACAGTGCATAATATATTAAAAACAAGAAAGATCATATTACTGAGAGGGAGGTATGAAATAGCAGCACTGAACAATTTGGGTCCCAGATCAGTGAGATTTTTCTGAGATTCTTTTGGATTGGTATTTACTCAGAAGTTCTTGGCATGCCTATTACCTCTGATGATTTCTTTGGGAATTCATTCTTGTGCCCATCTTGCATTCAGTTATTTTACAGTCTCTAAAAATGCTTTCCCCTCAGCCTGTTGTACATTCTCTTCCACTGTGAGGTTATTCTAATTCTTCCCTAAGTGCTTTTTTTTGAAAACTTTCTGAATTTTCTGTGGTTGCCCCTTATCTGTTCTGATAAACACTAAAATGGCCTGGTGCTGAGGACAGTTTATCACATCAACATATCCATTGTGCATTTCATCCTGCTGGTGTTTTATTTTTCCTGTGCTGTTAATTATATTTGTGAAAAGTTGTAGCTCTACCGCTAAAGATGTTCGCTTGCCCTTTTTTTCAGTTAAACTGAGTGTGAAAGTTTCTGGAGTGGAAGAAATATGATATATGGAATTGTCAGCACATCATTCTGTGGTAGAAAATAAGAAATTAGTTTAAGCTTTAGGGGAAAAAAGAACACTGCATAATTAGCAAGGTTTTCCATGGACTAAAAAAAGAAAGAAATATAAATAGAAAAGTAGAAAAGTGGCTTCTTTTAAAGATGAACATTGTGGTTAAAAAAAAAAGAAGAAGAAGAATTGGAAGTGGGCAGAGCCACAGCCATGGAGAAGATGTACAAATCTAATAAAAGCAGAGAAAGCTCGGGAAAGCGTATCGTGAGACAGAGCAGGTCAGGGCCCAGAACCTCCAACAGTTGGGTTTATTGAGATGGGCCCGGGCCGTGCAGAGGTGGGTGGAAGTGATACTCAGTAGGCTTTGGCCCCATGGTCTGCACTGGTTTGAAATGGATAAGAGGTGAAATGACAGTGAGTTTGGAAGAAGAGAGCTGTTGGAAGTTGGTAGAGCTGGGCAGCTGTTATTATCCCATGACCCAGCTGGCCACTCTCCTCAGTTCTTTGTCCCTATTAGTCAACAAATAGTGGTTCCAGATCCACAGTCTATATCCTTAGTTAGGTCCCAAGGATCTAGCAGTGAATAAGAATGATCCCTGTTTGTCTGAAGCTTAAATTAAAAAGGAATACAGATAATGAATACATCAAGTAAAGATTAAGATTATACGTCGTTCCTTGTTGAGCAAGAAGGATTTATGGAGAGTATAAAAGAATGTTATTAATAATAGAGGAATCAGAAAATGTATCTCTAAATACAAGTGCAACATCTCCTTAAGGATGATAAAGTGTTACACAGATGAAGAGGGGAGAAACACTGTCCCAAGCTGGGAAACATCATGGATAAAGATTGTTGAATTCATTGAGTTTCAGGGAAAGTTCACTAAATTTCAGAAAATGAGTTAAGGTCCAAGTGATTGGAGTATGGAACACCAGGAGGATGTGGAAGGCACTGGGGGACACAGAGAGTCAAACAGAGGTAACAATCGCGTAAGGCTTCCTCCACCCACTCATTCATGCATTTTTGTGTCTAAACCTAGAGATTGAACCCAGGGCCTTCCTTATGATAAGCAAGATTTGCCTACAGTCTCAGCTCTTCACTTAAGGCTTTACACACAAGCTATCAATCTGATTTTGTACTAATGTTTAAGAAGATTCAACAAAGATTTTAAGCAGGAAAGGGGCAAAGTTGTATATGTGCTCTGTGGCTGCTGTTTAGAAAACGAACTGAGACAAGTTAGTAAAGCACAAATGTACAAAGGAAACTACAAGGGCGCATAATATAGTGTTGCTAGGAGGATAGCGGAAGTAGTAAAAATAGAGGAAGCGATGTTGGTTTTTGTTTTGTTTTGTCTTAGCGGAGATCAAACTTGGGAGCTCGTGCTTGTGAGGGAGACGGGGGAAACCACTGAGCTAAATCCCCAGCCCTGAGGAAGCACCACTATTGCAGATACGCAGTGAGAAGACTTTTGTTTGTTCATACTGCTGTTACAGAAGGAAACTGTAAGGATGAGCCACAGATTTTGAGAACAAACTATTGGCAGGACACTTTTTCACTTACTCTTCTGAGTAGATGAATAGAAAAGAGAAAGATTCTTCATCAGTACTTGTGGGGGTGGGTGGGAGGCATGTATGTGTTGGATGAGAAAGATCAAAATCTTTTTGGGACTAGTTACGATTGAGGTGCCTTGAGATGTCAGAGTTGAGAGATGCTGTAGTAGGGTCCAGCATTCAGAGGAAACAACTGTGCCAGAAATCTAAATGAGGGAGTAATCTGTAAATATAAGGGATTTGAAGCCGCATAATTGGTTGAAGCCACATAATTGGTTGAAACCACATAAGCAAAGCCTATCATTGCTACTAGATTCATGCCAGGTATGGTGGTGCACTGCTGCAATCCCAGCACTCTGGAGGCTGAGGCAGGAGGATCACCATGAGTTCACAGCCAGCCTGGGCTACTTAGTGAATTCAGGGCCACCCTGAACTACAAAGCAATAACCTGCCTCAAAAGAAAAAACATTATCAAAAGATTCAAAGTTTTGATACCAACAAAGAGGAAATAAAAAGAGACAGTTGTGGCCACAAAAATATGCTAACAACAACAGGAACATGGTATCAGAGAAGTCTGAAGGAGAAGCTTTCCT
The DNA here is from genome assembly GCF_012274545.1 of Fukomys damarensis. Lineage (NCBI taxonomy): Eukaryota > Metazoa > Chordata > Mammalia > Rodentia > Bathyergidae > Fukomys > Fukomys damarensis. The sequence continues at coordinate 22,050,620 of NW_022900916.1, read as the reverse complement.
TATAAGATGAGACTAAGATGCAGTCCTAGAAAAGTAGTTGAAGTAGAGTAGAAATATAAGATAGTCTATAGCATGCTGGATGGATAATGGTAAGTAAAAATACGGAAAGAGTAGAACAGACTCTTCCAAGAGGTGATCGCATCTATGTATGAAGAGGTGGTAATAAATATAAAATGATTTTTAGTCAAGGAAGCTCTTCATTTTTAAGGGAGATTTGGAAACACTTTAGCCTACTAACATCAGCAACCAAAGAAGGGGGAGAATGTAAATTTGTGGGGAGTGGAAGTCTTTGATTAGGAAAAGCATGACTGTAGAAGGAAGAAAGGACAGAGGTAGCAAGGGAAGGAAGAAGGGGCGGAGGGAGGGAAGGTAGAAGGGCAGAGAAGGAAAGAAAGAAGGAGGGGTTATGAGTTAGTATGCAAAGTGTGTTACACTTACTGCCCAGTGGTGAGAGGTTTTCGGTGCCTTCTGCTTGTTTTATCTGGTCTGAGGATCCAGTAGTCAACAGCTGATGTTAAACAAAGGATAGAATTCTGCCTTGAAGTGCACTGAATATGTCATGAAATTATTTCTTTCCCAGATGATTAAGTCATACAGTATGTATAAACTGCACACAGACTTAGAGATAATTTCTTGTGAATCAGTCATTTTATAAATAAGTAAATTGGAGTCCAGAAAAGTAGTATAGCTAGTTTTCTATAGAACTAGGTCACCTTAAATTCACCTACTTATGTGTCTAACGTTATTTCCACAATTGCCTCAATACATTAAGTATGCTCAGAATAAGAAAAATGCTGGATGCTACACAAACCTGAACAGAAATAATCCCAAATTATTGGCACAGTTTAACTATGATGGAAATATAGTAAGCATTTTCAAAAGATCTCAGGAGTTCCACTAATATTTGAAAGTTCCCAAGAAACAGCTCATTACAGAAATTATGACATGTCCTTCACTTGCTTTTTCATACGAGCTGGAAAAATGAAGCTAATTTTCAGAAGTCAGTTAATATTTTCAAACCCCAAAGAGCTATTGATCAGTTTAGATAAGTCCTTGAATTGCTTTCAAAAAGCTTTCAATTTAGACTCCAAAGCTTATTTATCAAGCTGTGAACAAATAATTTGGACTGGGAATGTCCAAGTCTTCTAGCTTATAAATACTGCTATTTGTTTTCTTTCTATGTCAAATATGCAGGAATCAAAATTAACACATGACTATATGGTTTGCCGGAAGTGCTTAGGAACAATTATGCAAATATATATTATGCCTTCATATATCCTGTTTTAAAAGTTAATACAGTATTTTATTAAGATAAATGCCTTTTAATAATGCCACATGCAAAAGATGCCCTTTTCCATATATTGATTTTGATTATGGAAATTGCAGTATGATTACTAGTGACATGTTGGACTGAGTTTTCTAGTATGAAGTTAAAATATCATTATGAAAGATAAGCATTGTTTCCACCATTAGGTGACAATTGTTTGGAGGGTTTTTTCAAAGGAATAGTTTTTATTTAGAGAAAGAAATGTAATTTTAAGCCATGATTTTGCTAATGTTTCTGGAACTCTACCCCAAAGTATGATGAACCAGCTGTCTTAGGTCCTCAGACCTTCATAATAGTCTTTTAGAGAAAACATGAGAGGTTTATAAAATAGTAAGTTGGAAGTAATCCTGTGTTACATGACACAAGTTTTGGAAATATTATTCAATAGGTCATTGGGAAACTTAGAAGTTTGAGAATAAACAATTTCTAGAATTCTCACCTAAGTAAAATTAGCTCATTTCGAAAAGCACTGTGCCTCCTAGTTGATGAGAGAGGAAGCTTGTTTTTCCTTGATTTGGGACCATTACTTGAAAGGGTGCCATCCGATTTGCACAGTCAAAGTGTGAAAAAGAGATTGCAAAGTACCCCAAGTTCGTGATGCTGATTACATGGAAAAATGGCAATATTTTAATATCTTCGGTAAAGTAAACTATAGTATTAAATAAATCTCAACTTTTTCTTTTGATGCTACTACTAGAAAGTACAGTTACATATGTGGTTAGTGTTTATGGCTCACGTTAGATTTCTGTTGAATAGCTCCTGTGCAAACATGGTTGGAGGTCAAAGTGACTATCTGGACAGAAAGCTCTTCTGGCTTTGCTTTGTTGAGATATGGACAACACATGAGGAAAGCCTTTATTTTTTTTTTCATTGAGTTTATTGGTACATTCTAGGTACACAGTACAGTTACACTCATCATTGGGATCCTGTACCCTCACATGACAGGTCTTGGTTCTCATTTTTTCCCATTGTCCCCACCCTCTCTTCACCCCCTCCAACCCTCCCTGTTGACAAACACTTTAAAAATGACTAGATTTATTAGTGAACGGGGAAGGCAGGATTGCTTGGCTGCTAGAGACTGGAAAACTGTGTCACCGCTGCACCATTTTCCAAATGGACTCCAGGTGACCGGCTCCCGGGACACTGGCCTTTCCACGTCTATGATTTTATGGAGAAATTTAACTCTATGTGTGGCATTTTATTAAAGGGATTTCAAGCATCATCTAGAAAATACAAAAAGTGTTTGGGGGAGAAAGTAAACACTTCTACTAAGTGAAATTCATTCATTTAACTTTTTAATCAAAAGATATTTGCTGAAATATTTATATAAGGAATCATGGTAATGCCAAGGTTCCAAAGATTGTTTTGAGAAAAGTTCAAAATCTTCCATAAATATATATAATATATATATTCACAGTAAAATATGATCAGTGCATCATTGTTATAATAGACATTAATAATATATTTAGTAAATTCTCATAATAATTGTGTAGAGAATTTAAAAGAGGCTTCAAAATAAATATTAATACTGAATCTCTTGATTCTTAAGGAGTTTTTCTCATAGAGCAAGAAAATAAATATTTATTGACATCTGCCATGTCTCATAGGCAATATTGAACACCCTCACATGAGTTGACTGTTGTAATCCCATGCTCGTGTGACATTACCATTAGTCTCATTCTTTTGAAAAAAATAGAGAATATAATTTCATTATAAATTATGTTTAGTGTCAGAAGCCTATAATTTATGTTATGGTAGAAACTAGACCTATAAATGCTAAAAATGCATGAGAAGAAAATAAGCCCACACAGATTAATGACCAATGAATGTCAGGGGTGGAAAGGACTTTCAGCTCTATCCAATTCAACTTCCTTATCTTAAAGATGAAACCTAGAGGATTCCACTGTCTTGCCTCATAAAAGCAAATGGCAAAGGAAGATAGAATGAGCCGAGGTGTTCTGTTCTAAAGTATGAAATTGATTCTTCATAATACCTGGCTACAACAAGTTCTTTGGCAAGCTCTTAGTCCATAACTGTAGAAAACAATCCCATCAAAAACTGAATTTTGGTAATAACACATATTAAATGCTACCCATAATTTACGATAAGATTCCTTCATGTTTGCACAAACTTCCCTCTGTATTCTACTAGAGTTGTAATTATATTGTTGATTTTTTTACATAATTTTCCTTGTTTTGAAATTATGATAACTTTTAACCCTCTTTTCTCTTCCTTAAGTATTTCTTGCCTTAGTAGAACTGGTCTCATCTGTGACATTTGGGTAAAACAAAGCTTCGAGGTTCACCAGAACTTCCCAGTGACTAGAAATTATTAGGTTTACTTTACATAGATCACTTTGCCAAGAATTTGAAGATTCTGGATTCAAGTTGGTGGGAGAAATATACTTGCAAGCGATAGCAGATATTAAGCCCCAGACTTTTCTAAGTGATTTACACTTTATATTTTATTTAACATTTTCAGTAATTTTATGATATATATATTCTTGTATGTCTGGTTAAGTAGGAAACTGGAGAAAGATAATTTAAATAACTTTTTCAAAGCCCAGAAGCTGGAAAATGGTTGAGTCATGATTGAAAAGCATCCAGTTTGACTCTGGAGGAGTTACTTTTAGTACCTAAACTGGACTATACCCTACTAAACACAAATAGATATAGTTCAATATGGATGAAATGTATTCAAATCCTGGGTATGAACAAAGGAAGGTAAATAGGGAGATGGATATGGTGGCAAGTGAAGGATGAATGGAAGATGGAGATGTAAGAGTAAGTCTAGGTCGGGCAGGTAGAGAGAGGTACAGCCAGAGTGGCAAAGAGAATGTTGGTTTTAGAGCCCAGAATGCACAGGAGGGAGAGAACCGGAAGAAGCAGGTTTGGCCTAACTGTGAGGAACTGGAGTACTATGCAACAAATTTTGAAATTATATGCCATTTTAAAAATGGACAGGTATTAACAATGTTTTAGAGGCTTTCAGAATAGGAGCAACTGGAGTGAACTTATTTAAAAATAATTGGACAAGCAACAATGTAAAGATTTAGAGCCAACAAGATTATGCATCTTTTAATATTAAAATGAAGTCAGAATCAAGGCAATACCCACGGGAATGGCAATGAAAAGGGCTCATGCTAAGAAACTTGATAGTAGCAATTCAGTAAGTCTTGATGGGAGTCAAGCTATGAATATTGCAGCAGAAAGACTTTGGAAATTGAGGCAGATTTTCTGCCTGGATCATAGAGAATGAGAGACTAAATTGAAATCAAGAAAACGAAAGTAGGGTCACTTTTCAGAGAAGTAAGAAAACAGATTAATTTTAAACAAGTTGTGCCTCTGTGTTTCCTTTATTTATGAAATATCCATCATACATTCCACAATTCTTATGGTTCCAAATGAATTTTTGGATTCTTTTTTTCTTTTTTCTAGTTCTGTGAAATATAATGTTGGAATTTCAATTGGCATTGCATTGAATCTGTATAGCAGTTTCGGTAGTATGGCCATTTTCACTATGTTGATTCTTCCTACACAAGATCAGGGGATATCTTTCAATTTTCTTATATCCTCTGCAATCTCTTTTTTCAGCGTGTTGTAGTTTTCAGTGTAAAGGTCTTTTGCTTCTTTCCTTAGAGTGATTCCTATATACTTCATTTTTTTGGATGCTATTGTAAAAGGAATTGTTTCTCTAATTTCTCTCTCAGTGAGTCTGTTATTTGTGTACAAGAAGGCTATTGATTTTTGAGTGTTGTCCTTGTATCCAGTTACTCTGCTAAAAGTGTCAATTAAATCTAGAAGTCTTTTGGTACAGTTTTTTGGGTCTTCAATGTAGAGTATCATATCATCAGCAAATAATGACAGTTTAACTTCTTACTTTCCTATCATTATTGCTTTAATTTCTTTCTCTTGTCTGATTGCTATGGTTAATGTATAAATTAATGTTCAGTCATAATGCTATGAAAGGAAAAGTGGGGTGCCAAAGGAGCTTAAAATAGAAACTCCATCTACAAAGTTAATGAATGAGATCTTCCATGAAAAAGTAAAGTATAGGCAAAAAGTTGAGTCATGCATGTAGTTATTCAAGTAGAGAAAACTAGAAATATTTTAGGTAAAATAAACAATGCAAGCCAATTCTTTGAGATGGGAAAAATTGATGCGTTTCAAGAAGTCAGTGGAGTAGCCAATGAAGGCTGAGGCTGGAGAAGGCAGATTATGAAATGCTTTGTGTGCCACACAAATATGTGAAATAACATGGAGAGATTTTTAAATATGGAAGCAACATGTTTAGAGGAAAGTAGATTTGATGATGATAAAGACAGAAAGAACAATTTGAAGGCTTCTGCTGGAACACTGATGCTAGATGATAGGGCTGGAATAGTTGCAGCAGTGGAAGTGAAGAGGTACAGATACGCTCCAGAACTATTCTGTGTGGGCCACTGAATATAGGCCACAAGGGTCTTAAAGAGGTATCTATAAGGAGTCCCAGAAGTCATGAATGAGAATAAGGTAGATAGTTGTGCTATTTCAGAGGTGAAAAATATTGGAGGAGGAAAATGCTGTCAGGGTAAATATGATAGATATTAGAAGAGCCTGAGGATGAAGGATTTTTTTTTTTTGAGATATCTCAGTGCCTGATTCTTATAGTTGGCTTTCTTCTTTGTTTTCCCACTGTGTCCCTTAGCAGCTCTGGTGTCATGCCAACTCCATACCTAGGGCTATTAGAAAACACAGTCTGCTTCCACAACTAATGAGTCACACTTTCAGAAATCCATTCTTTTCTCTTGATTGACTTTGTGCCCTGAGGTCATAGCTGAAGCAATTATTGAAACAGGGAATAAACTATCCTAATGCATTAAGCCTTGTTCCAGGGTTGTGGGAAATAAGAAGTGCCTGACCAAGAGTAAGGGATAGATGGTTCCCTTTGCAGAAAAAATAAAACATAATTGCCAATAGAAAAATAAATACATTCTGAACAGCAAAATTCCAGCTTTGCTCCACCACATATAGTAATTGATACCACCAAAGTAGATAAAAGATACAAATGTATAGGCGCTGCTGCGGAAAATACAGTTGGAACTCTGTTTCTGAGCTTGAATAGAGGTCAGTGCTCACTAAGTGGGTGTGAAATGTTGCTGTAAGAGAAGTGATAGCTAAAGCCACAAAGTGCATGGACTAAGCATGGAATGCCTGCTTAAAGAGAGAATTGGGGAGAGAATCCAACAAGAGGAACTGAGAAATGATGGGAAGACAAATAGAAAATCAAAAGAAGGGTGCCAGGGAGGCCAGTGTGGACAGAATTTCACAAATAAGAGAATGGTCAAGAGGTTATCACTGATAATCTTTAGTTAAGCAATTTTAGTGGAATGTAGGAATTAAAAGTATTTATCACCTTATTTATCTATTGCTGATAATCTACTGATTGTTAAGTACCATACCAAAGATCTTACCCTTGCATTCCAACAGTTTAGTCAGTGCCTACTATAAGCCTACTGTAAGATTGAAAGAAGGAATGTGGTGCTAAAAAACATACTTAGGATGAACCTGGAAGGGTATTAAAGAAATGCATGACAGATATATTCTCTTGCAGGCACCTAGGTAATCCAGGTGGAGGGTGGTTAGGCCCAAAATAAAATAAAAGTATCACAGTGGATAAAGAGTGAATGGCTCACAGTAATTAATTTGATGGAAATGATATAGGAAAAGAAAGACTAATTGGTAATCTTCCTGAATTTTGAGAGGCTAGAAATAAGAATAATAGGCAAAGGAAAAGATTGAGTACAAGAAGCACTGAGACTCATTTTGTGAGTTTTTGAAGCTGAAAATATTCCTGCTAGATTTCTTTCATTGACATCTAGCTGCATGCACACTGAATTACAAAGTGATTGTAGGCTGAGCTAAAAATAGAGGAAACTGTCATGATGACCAATATCCTGTGTTATTCTCTTGGTCTCTTGGAGCATGGACACACTTTAGACATGATATTTGCTTTAAAATATCACACTATGTTCATAGGCAAGTATATTGATAGCATTTAAAATTGTTCTTTGTATTAAGTAGGAATAAATACAGTTGACAATTATTTCCTTGGAATTAGTTTACTTACAAGCCTTGAAGTCTTGCTAATTGCAGCTCAGCATATAAGGTTCAGAGGTTGGAAAAAATAATGCTGATGAAATTTTGGATTATATTGAAAAGATATAGGAAATCTCATCTCCCCAGAGGAGGAAGCAAGAACATTTTCAAACAAACTTACATAGGCTACATAGACTAAGGCACAATTCTGCAAATGAGGAAAAAAAAAGAATGTATAAAATATTTCTTATAATTCTAACCAGAATTCATACAGTAGTGTATAGCCATCATATGCTGTAAAGTATTACATAATTTTAATTAGTATTAAAAAGCTACCTTTATAATTTATTAGAAATATAGCCAGAACATCACAAGCATTATCTCATTCCTTTTGACAGAATTATTACCGAAGTATTACAAGTGCAATATATCTATTTTACAGGTACAGACTTTGACATTCAGAGTTTAAGTACCTGCTATACATCCCAGTAGTCTCTGACATAGTTAAATTTAAAGCTCATGCCTGCCTGACTTTGAAAAATGTACACTTAACCATTGTGCTATACTCTATGCATTTTATTTAAAACCTGGTTACAATTTTTTAAAATTTTTGTTTACTAAGTAACTGTATATATTCATAGGGTATAATATGATATTTTGGCATATAGATTGTGAAATTATTAAATCAATCTAAATAGAGTATCTATTACTTCACATACTTATTTTTTGTTGTGAGATCATTTAAAATATTCTATTTTAAGGGAACTGGAAAAGTTGCTAAGTTTAAAAGAGAAAAGGAGAAAGAAAACATTTAGGAGACAGGAATTATGAAAATGGCTGCAAAGTTATTTTTATAGCTAAATAGTATTCTTTTGCATACATGCATCACATTTTCTGTGTATAGCAGTTAGAGGACACTTAATTTGTTTCCATTTCTCAGCTATTGAGAGTAGTACTTTAATAAACATGAGTGTGTAGATTTTACTTTGACATATTGACGTCTTTTCCTGTGGACCTATACTCAGTAGTGGATTGCTGGATCATATGGTGCTTAAGTGACTTACTCTGGCATTATGTTTTGACTCCTGGATTATTATTTTTTTAATTTATCTATTATAGAGTTTTGCTTTGTGGTTACCATTAAGACTTACAATTATTTTTTATTCTAACAAGCTATTTGGAAATGGTAGCAACATAACATGATAATACGGATAAGAAAAGAATCAACAAAAAAGGCAAACAAAAAAATACACAAAAATTCTCAAACCTTGCACTTCATTTCTCCCTACACTTTAAATTCTTGATGTCTCATTTACAATCTTTCCATATTGCCTATCTACATAAATGTTGGTATTTTAATCTTCATATTAACAATATGAATGCTTTTAACACCACAAATCAGAATATTAGCGCGTACAAAATGTATTTGTATAATTACTCTTACTAGTATATGTGATTCCTTCCCATGTTACCATTTTCATCAATACCCATCTCCTCCCTTCAGAATTTGTTTTTTAATACGTTAAGTTTATTGGTACATGTTAGGTACACATTATGATGACGTTCATCACTGGGAGTTTGTAACTTTACATGATGTATCTGGGTCCTTATTTTTTCCCCATTCCCCTGCCCTCGCTTCAACCCCTTCACTCCTCACTATTTACAAACACTTTGTTTCCTTTTTTTCTTTTCTCATATTTATTCTTCTTCCTTCTTTCCTTTCCCCTATTCTTCCCACTTCCGCTTTCCTTTTGCACCTTTTCTTCCTATTTTACATTATCTGTTATAAATTTTGATTCTTATTTACACTTTCAGTTTCTCATATCAGAGACACTAGTTGGTATTTACACACGTGTGTCCTATTTATTTCAATTATAAGTATGTGTATCCATTTAGCTATAAATGTCTCTAGTTTCTCATTCTTTATGGCTAAGTAATACTCTATTAAAAAAAAATACACCTTCTTCATCCAGTCTCTAGTTGATGGGCATTCAGCTATTACAAATTGTGATGCTATAAAAATGGGGCGAATATATCACTGTGGTGCAATTCTTTTAATTCTTTTGGAAAGATACCCAGCAGAGGAATAGCTGGGTCAAATGGGACCTCTCATTCTTAATGTTTTGAGGTATATCCATACTGATCTCCACAGTGGTTGCACTAGTCTACACTTCCAAAAAAAAACAGTGGAGAAGTGTTCCTTTTTCACTATAACCCCACTAACATTTGTTATTGGTTGATTTCTTGATAGCAGCCATTCTTGCTGGTGTGAAGTGGAATCTTAGCATCGTTTTCATTTGCATCACTGAATGACAGTGATGCTGAACTTGTTTTCACATGTTAATTTGGTATTTCTACTTCTTTGTGAAATATCTGTTCACTTCAGGTGCCCATTGTTGGATTGGGTCTTTAAACAAATGAGGTCTGATTTTTAAAAATTTCTTTATATATTCTAGATAGTAGACCTTTGACTAAGGAACAGTTGGTAAAACTTTTTCCCAAATTGTGGGGTATCACTTCATGTTCTTGGTGGCTTCAATTGCACAGAAGCTTTTTTAAAAGATGAGATCCTAGTTGATGATTCTTTGTGCTAGTTCACATATGACTGAGGTTTTGATTATGAAATCTTTTCCTACACCAATGTTTTCAAGACTTATATCTAACTTCTCTTCAAACTGGTTTAGTGTTTCTGTTTTAAAACTTAGATTTTTGATCCATTTTAATTTTAGTTTAGTGCATGGTGAGAGATATAGGTTTGGTTTTCATCTTTGACAAGTAGAAACACAATTTTTCTAGCATCATTTATTACAGAGTCTATCTTTCCTCCAGGGAGGGTGTTTGGCTCCTTTGTCAAATATGAGGTGGCTGAATGTGTCTGGAGTTGTTTCTGAATCTTCTGATCTGTTCCACTGATCCACTGGTCTGTTTCTTTACCAGTACCACACTTTTTTTTTTTTTTTTTTTTTAATCATAGTAGATTTGCAGTATAGCTTCAACTTGAGGATTGTGATACCCCCTACCTTGTCTTTGTTGCCTAGCATTTCTTTTGCTATTCTAGTTCTCTTCTTGTTCCAAATGAATTTTTGGACTGTTTCCTCAAGTTTCATGGACTGTTTCTGTGAAGTATGCTGATGGAATTTCAATTAGGATTGCATTGAATCTATATAGCAGTTTTGGAATTGTGGCCACTTTCACCCTATTGGTTCTTCCTACCCAGAAATAAGGGTTATCTTTCTGTTTTTTGATATCCATGTTTTTTTCAAGCACTGTAGTTTTCACAGTAGAGGTCTTTGATATTTTCCTTAGTTTTATTCCTACATATTTCTTTTTGGGGTTGCTACTGTGAAAAGAGTTGTTTCTCCAGTTCCTCTCTCAATGAGTCTGTTGTTTGTATACAAGAAGGCTATTGACGTTTGTGTGTTGACCTTGTATCCAGCTACTCTACTGAACTTGGTTATTAAGTCCAGAAGACTTTTGGTGGAGTTCTTAGTTTCTTCTTTATAGAGTATCATGTCATCTACAAGTAATGACAATTGAATTTCTTTGTTTTCTGTCTTTATTCCTTTTATTTCTCTCTCTTCTCTAATTGCATTGGCTAATTTTCCGAACTATATTGAACAGGAGTAGTGATGGTGGACATCCTTATCTTCTCCCTGATTTTAGTGTGAAGGATTTCAGTTTTTGACCATTTAATATGATGTTGGCTGTTGGTTTTTCATAGATGGCTTTTGTCAGGTTGAGATAAAGACCATCTATTGTGATTTTTATAGGGGTTTTATCATGAATGGGTGTTGGCTTTTATCAAATGCTTTTTCTGCATCTTTTGGGGTGATCATATGGTTTTTGTCTTTGCCTGTGTTAGTATAGTGTTAATTACACTTATAGATTTGCATATGTTGAACCATTCTTGCATCCCTGGGATGAATCCCATTTGGTCAGGGTATATGATCTCATTGATTATCTGCTGCATTCTATTTGCCAATATATTATAGAGGATTTTGCTTCTATGTTCATGAGAGAGACTGGCCTATAGTTCTCCTTTTCAGTTGGGTCTTTCTCTGCTTTTGGGATCAAGGTGATGTTTGCTTCCAAGAATGAATTTGAGAGTATTACTTCCCTTTCCATCTCACTGAAGACTTTAAACAGTAGTGGCAATAGTTCTTTAAATATCTTTCAGAATTCAGCAGTGAAATCATCAGAAGCAGTGCTTTTCTTCATTGATAACATTTAATTATATTTTCAATTTTGTTGATTGATATTGGGTTGTTTAGGATTTTTACGTCTTCTTCATTCAACTTTGGTAATTCATATGTATCTAGAAATCTGTCCATTTTGTCAATGTTTTCCATCTTATTGGTGTATAGGTTCTCCAAGTAGGTATTGATGATCCTCTGGATTTGTGCTGGGTACATTGTAATTTCACACTTTTCATTCCTAATTGCATGGATATGTAACTTTTCTTTTCTTTTTTTGATAAGATTGGCTAAGGGCTTGTCAATTTTGTTTATTCTTTCAAGGAACCAACTCTTTGTCTAATTGATTTTTTTGTGTCATTCTCTTAGTTGCTAGTGCATTCATTTCTGCTCTCATCTTTATAATTTCCTCCCTTCTGGAGTTTTGGGTTTGTCCTACTCTTCTTTTTTAGAAGCTTGAGGTTCACCATTAGGTTGTTTATTTCAGCTCATTCTGCTTTCCTATTATGAGTATTCACTGCTATAAATTTCCCTGGTAAGACTGCTTTCATTGTGTTCCACAAATTCTGATATGATATACTGGCATTGTCATTTAATTGTAGAAAGTGTGTTATTTCTTCTTTAATTTCCTCCGTGATTCACTGATTGTTCAGGAGTGTTTTGTTCAATTTCCATGTGTTTATTAAGTTCTTGCAGTTTCTTTTCCTATTGATCTTCAATTTCATCAAACTGTGAACTGATAATACACAGGGAATAACTTAAATTCCTTTCCATTTACTTAAACATGTTCTATGAACAGGTAAGTGGTCTACATTGAAGAATAATCTGTGTGCAGTCAAAAAGAATGTTTATTCTGATTTTATGGGGTGGAATAATCCACAAACCTCTGATAAGTCCACTCATTCAAGAGTTTGACTGAGTTCTATAATACATTGTTTAATTTTTTTGTCTAGTTGATCTATTGGTGATAGTGAGCATTGAGGTCCTCCACTACTATTGTATTAGTGCTTATTTGATGTTTTGTGTCTGTTAATATATGTTTTATATGTTGGATGCACTAGTATTTGGTCCATCTATATATATGATTGTCATCTCTTCCCTTTGGATTGTTCCCTTTACAAGATTGTAGTTATGGTCTCTTATTTATTCTGGGTTTGAAATCCATTTTATTTGCAAATAAGTTGGCTACTCCTGCTTTTATGGGGGTTCCTGTTGCATGGAGTATTGTTTACAACCATTTAACTTTCAGTCTATGAGTTTCTTTTTAAATTAAGTGTTTATTTTTGTATGTAGCATATTGTTGGATATTGCTTCTTGATGGATTCTGTCAGTCTATTTCCTTTGATTAGTGAATTGAAACCATTAACATTAATGGTTATAACTGGTATGTATTGACTTATCCTTGTCATAACCTTTCCCTATTATTGTATTCTGTCCCTTTGCACTTAATTTTTTGTCTTACCTGATGGAATCATGCTATTGGTTTTTTTTGGGGGGTTTGTGATCCTAATTGTCTTTTCCTAGGATATTGTTTTAAGTTTTTGGAGTTTTGGTTTGGTATTCATGAAGTTCCTCTGGTTTTCTTTGTCATGAAAGTATCTTTATTTACTACAGATTTTGAAAAATAGTTTTGCAGGGTACATCAATCTGTTTTGGAGATTGTTTTCTTTTAGGGCTTGAAATACTTTACTCCAGGCTCTTCTTGACTTGAAAGTTTGCTTTGAGAAGTCTGGTATGATTTTGACGGTCTCTAGTTTGTATGTGATTTGTTTCTTTTCTCCAACTGCTTGTAGTGTTTTATTATTCTGCTGGGTTTCTGGAATCTTGACTATTTTATACCTAGGTGTAGATTTTTTTTTTTTTAAACACAGCTGGTTTGAGTCCTATATGCCCCACGTATCTGTTTGTCAAATCCATTTCCCCTGCTTGGGAAGTTTTCTGCCATTGCTTTTGTGAACATTTTTTTCTTTCATGCGCCCTATCTCCTGTTTCTTCATTGACTCTGTTCACTATTATGTTATTCTTCTTTGCATTATCTAACAGCTGCTTAATTGTCTCATGGTCCTTGGTATTTTCAAGAAGTCTTTCTTTTCCTGGTCACTCATCCTGTCCTCTCTATCTGATATTCTGTCCTCACATTGGTTCATTCTTCTGTGTAAACTTTCAATGGATTTTTTAAATCTCCACGATATCTGTTTGCATCTGTTTTATGGATTGCACTTGTTTCCATTGCTCGGATTCAATCATCCTCCTCAGCTCCTCTTTTTTTTTAAATCTATGGCAGTTATAGAATTATTACTTATGTCTTTCACTATGAACACAATCTCTGCTGTTATTGAGAAATTATTTCTGGTTTTATTTTTTTCCTGATCCTCTTTCATTGCCAGTTCAGGGACACCAGCTGGTTGAGTTTCAGATTATTCCATCTTACTGCCCCTTGAGGTTGCCTTTGGTGAACTGGAAGTCTGGCTTTAAGACTCGTCTAGGTGTCTTCTCATTTCAACCAATGAAGTCTGCTGCACCTTTATTGATGTGTCTTTTTGCTCTCCCAGTGGGCTTCTGTTATCAAGAAGTCCTAGAGAGGCCCTGTCTCTGCTGCTCACCACTGAGCCAGTTCCTGGTTTCAGAATAATGGCCTTCTGGATCCCCATGCAAGGCTGTTGTCTGAGGGGGATTCTGGCTGGGGCCTGTGAGCCTGCACAGCTGTTTTCCAGGTGGGCCTTCTGCTGGGGCCTGTGCACCCAAGCTGCTAGTGTCTTGCTGGGATTCTGGCTGAGACCTGCATGCTCAAACCACTGGTGTCTGGGCAAGGCCTGCACACCTGCACGCTGCTGATTTTCTTCTGGCTGGGGTCTGCACTGCAGAGACACTGGTGTCTTGGCAGGCTTCCCAGAATTTCTTATAGCACAGGTCAAGTAGATATATTCTCTCAGCTTTTGTTTGGAAAAGATTTTATCTATTTCTAAAGGGTAGCTTTGCTGGGAACACTATTGATGGTTGATAGGTTTGTCTTTCTTTCTTTCTGTCTTTCTTTCTTTCTCTTTCTCTTTCTTTTTCTTTCTCTACTATGAAAACTTCATGCCCCTCTCTCCTGGCCTATAAGGTTGAGAAGTCTGCTGTTGAATTAAATCAGACACCATTATATGCTGTGAATTTTTCTTGTGCAGCCTTGAGAAACTCCTCTACATTGTTCACCTTTGAGAGCTTAATCTCTTGAGGTATATTTAGTTGAGTTAAATCTGAATAGTGACCTTTCACCTTCCTGAACATAGATACTGTGTCCTCTAGGTTTGGTAAATTTTATTGTTTTTAACTCTTTGAATGAGCTTTCTACTCACTTATCACTCTTAGCCTCCATTTGAACCTACAATAACCTGAGGAGTCCTCTTTTGATGCTGTCCCAGAATTACTGTAAGCTTTCTTTATTCCTCCTTATTCTTTTTTTCTCTTCTAACTGTATATTTTCAAATAGACTGTCTTCAAGCAAGATAGTTTTTCTGCTTAATCTAGTGTGCTACTCATGACTTCTATCATGTTATTTCACTTAATATGTTTTAAGCTCAAGAATTTGTTTGATTTTGTTTTACCTCTCTAGTAACTTTCTCTGTCAGAGTGTTGAATCATTTCCCTGCATTCACTTGAAGTTTACTAAGTTTTTAAAACTGTTTTAAATTCTCCATGTGAATATTCATTCATATTAGTTTCTTGTATGTTTAATTTTTTGGACCATGTTGTGACTGTTGGATGAATTCACGATTCCCCCAAAAGTTTTTTATTTTTATTGGTGTACAGAATAATCTGGACATTGAAGAATTCAGTATTTATTCCATTCTTTCTAATGTGATACTATACATATCTTTTCAGAAGTTAAAAACAGCCCCTCTATTGGATCACTGGAATCTTGCTTAGCTACCCTCTTGTTCTGCCTTTGATGACAGTGTCATAAGCATTTCATTATACCATTTATCAGTACTACATTATAGTAATATTTCCTCTTCTGCTTTCATATAATTTGATGCAATTATTCAAAATAAATATCATCTATACATCCTAAAATGGATTCTTTCTTAACTCATTTTAGTATATCACTCTAACTTTTCATCTATCTTTAAACAAAATGTATTCTTTATATATTCTTATAAACTAATTTCTATTTGTCTAGGAAGTAGAGGTAAGCATCCTTAATATTTTATAGTTCCTTTTGAATTTACAGGTCTTTTGATACTGCATCTTTCATTAGGCATGGTGATGCCATAATCACAGCAGGAATATGAGAGAGCAAAGAGTGCACACGCTTCAAGTCATCCAGCTCTCGACTTGAGTCCTCCTTCTGTAGTTTGCTAACTGTAGATATTTTCTAAGTATTCTCATACAAAATCCCTTAATCTCTTCTAAACCTATTTAGTCTTTTGTGAAATGAACTGATTATGAAGATTGTTGCAAGATGCCTGAAACTCCTTGATTAGTATAAAAACAATACTAAGTTGCCAGGGATTTAGCTCAGTGGCATGGCACCTGCCTTGCAAGTGTAAGGTCCTGAGTTCAAGCCCCAGTAAAAAAAAAAAAAAAAAGTTAAAGCTTAATGGTTCTAAGTTGCCTTTCCATTCTATTTTCAGAAACCCTCATTCTTTCCAAGCTATGTCATCACCGTGTACTTCATCAGCCACCCAATGAAGGTCCATAAAGCTGTGAAACCGAATGAAGGGAACTTTTCTGTTATCATTATACGTGGGTCATGTTATTAAGAAGAGAAATCCAAAGATCTTAATTTAGGAGCAGCAGGAAGACATTGCTGAGTTACGTCCAACACAAAAATGATAATGAGCAAGGAGAAACCCAAGGAAATAGATGTATTATGAGAAAGTGTTGTTTAAAAGATTCTAGACATAGAGATCAGTGTTGTAGTTATGAACTGGAAAACAGTCCTGCAAATTAATTGGTGGCTACTGCCACCAAGTGGCAACAAGTTACTTCTTCAGAAACCAAAATAGCTTTCATGAAAAGTTCCCTCATCACATTCTGCACTCTAATTTATTCCAACCTATCCCTGTGCATTACAAGCAACCAAGAGCCGATCTTCATAAAATGGCAAAATTTATTTGGTTTCTATAACCACAGTATCAAAATAGGATATTGTCAAAAGATAAAACTTACAAGTTTATTTCAGTCTGTGTTCCAGGAGCTTCCTGTAATATAGAAATTGAAAGGCAATATAACTGCAGTAAATAATGAGGAAGATGGTAAAGTCATAATCAGGAAATTCTAAATTGGTCCAATCTCTAGAGTTAGAAAGGCTCATGTTTGGATATCAACTATCACACTTACTTGCTGTATAGTATAAATAAAAAATTAACTGAAGATCAGGGATTTTATCAGAAATATTGAGATCAATTTAGATTATATATTTGCATGTGCAAAAGGCTTAACTGGAGCCTGGTAAGTGCTCATTAAATGTTAGCTGACTCCTTTTTATTATTAAACTGTTTTACTATATTTCCCTTCCCACAACCTAAATGAGTATTTAGAGTCATCACAATTATTACTAATATACAAACCAAAACCTATAGAGGTACAATTTAAGAAGGAAAATCACTGTAACAACAAACTTTGCCAATCATGAGAAAGATACCTTTTGATTTCCCTAGTTCTAAAGACAGAAGCACTGTATGAAGACAGAGGTGAAGAAATTCCTTAAATTCTAAATGTTGATCAGCAGTCATGGCTCCTTGTCAAGATTATTCCTACTTTTATCTCTCCTGACTCACAATAGTGCTGTAAAGAATATGAATCAATTAATGTGTGTGCAAAGTGGTCTAAAACCTAAAATCTGGGTGTACCCTAGAACAATAACTTCATATAAAAGAACTATAAAGGGTCTTCTTATTATTAACTTTATTTTTTTAAAGGTAAAGATCCTGTGGTTACTTCTTCAATTATAATAAATGGTTATGTGGCATACTGTAGTCAGTGGTCTCAATTAATCAGTATATGCATACATTTATAAATTGACTTGACTAATGTGAGCTCATAACAATAAATAGCCCAGGACACTTAAAGTGCCTAAAATGTCTTCTGTTTCATCAAAAATACATTGCACAATAGCACATATATGTCACGACACTCCAAGTATTTAAAAATTAACCATTTAATCTGTGGTAAATGTTATCAACTAGAAGATCAGTATATTTCCTAGAATTCCATCTCAACACTTGACAGTATTATTCAAATCACTGGACTCCTAACAGATGGCCATCCACTGTCTCCCCAAATATATCTAGCTAAAAGAACTTCATTTGTGTTATAAAGGAACCCAAGTGACATTGGACCTAAATATTTATTGGAGAAATGTTTGTGGTGGTGAGCTGAAATCTCCTTTATATAACTCTTCTCCATTGTTGGAGCAAGCTTTAAAATCTAGAAATAACAGACTACATTTTAGATTACTTCTATTTCCTAGACAAGTCAAATTGAGAGCAGTAATAGTTCTATATATGAATATCCTGTACCACCAGAACTTGGCTAATTCTGCATGACATCATTTAGAATCATATAATGTCATGCATTTTTAATAGCCTCAATACTTTAAAATACATAAAAGACAGGTCTGAATTATTTGATTAAAAAAACTGGTAGAAATCAAAATGAAATGTAAAGCAATCATCCTTTTATTAAAATAAAACCACAGAATATACCAAAAGTTAGTTCCAATTGGAAGCAAATGACCACAGAAATATTCTCTATCCTTTTGTCTCCTGAGATTTGAACTTTCTTGGGATCTTTAGTACTGAGTCCCTAGACAGGATGTGGGATGAAGTGGGGCATGGATATTATGTGATATTAGGAAAGAGACATATCTCACAATTCCTTTGTTAATTTTCCTTTTGTATCTCCTTTTTTTCCTAATACTCTTAATTCTTTGAAAATATCAGCTTGTTTTAGTTGTGTTAAAGAATAAGTAGAAAGGAAATTATTTGATGTGATATTTTATTCACAAATGGTCAAGAGATGCAGTAGAAAACCTGAGATTAAATAAGCTAGTGACTGCAAAAAAAAAGAGAAAAACAGATCTCAGGGGAAGGATTAACTCTAAAGTGATGGGCATACTTAGATAGCTGCCTTTTCTGCCGGAAAAAAAAAAAAAAATCCATCAAAAACCTTTCACTGAGAACATTTTATGATTTAATCTATTGTAGAGAATATTTTTGAGAAGATATTCCTGATATATTTAGATATATGTGAAATGGGGTAAAACTCACAATCAGTTATGAATTGAGAATCCCAGCCTTAAGTGGTCCACTTACTTCCTGTGTGATTTCTCGTCATCTTAATTTCTCTAGTCACAAAATGGAGATGCAAAAGAGATTTTTCAGTTTCACCAAAATGTTAGGAAAAAACCCCCCAGAAAATAAGAGTTGCAAACTTTGAAACAAGTAGACTCTGGAAATGCAGAATTTACCCAAAAGAGAAATTGAATCCTTTCTGAGTTCTTTAAAAGGAATCATAATAAAGGGACTGAATGGTGAGGGTAAAGGTTCATCTGCTAAGACATTCTGTAAATTTTCTAGCAAAGCTAGCAATTGTCATGCTAAAGGATGATGGAGATTTCAATATTTAGTGTTTTCTCCAAAACCTATAGTCCATATTATTATTTCTTCTTGAAATCTTTGCAGGCCTTTCAGTAAAAGCAAACTTGACTCTAGGAAATAGAAAACCTGTAGGTTTAATCACTTTGCTTTTCCAGGAGCCAACATCTATTGTCCTGCTTTACTGAGTATAAACTCTTTCTGAGTCGTTGAGTATCATAATATTACAAAGACTTGCAAGTATGACGTCCTTAATGCACCCTTCACTGGCATAATGATATCGCTGAGCCAAGAAGATATGAACCAGTGAAAAGCTGGAAAAAAAAGTTCAAACGATTTTATGATGCTCTTCTTTAGAAGAAGCTGAAAGCTATCATTAATAACATAAATCAATGGGTCTCAGAAACCACCATTCAGAGCTACTCTTAAAAAATTTGGAAATTCAGCATCTTTCCTGGATCCCTTCGTTCATTAATCATCTGCATTATTATTAGACTTCAACTATAGTACTTCCTTCCAGAATCCAGTTCTTCAAAATTGAATCTCATTTCTTAAAAACTGAATCCTCCCCGTCCAGAGTCATTTCCCAGAATCTGCTAGTCTTAACAGCTTGATTCACATTCTGATAAGGTCTTACGTTAGACTTTTTGAGGCAGTGAGAAATGTATAATTTCTTTTCAATTTTATAATTCTCTTATTTCCCTTTGAGAGATTTGATTTTCCAGTGTCCCTGTTGCCCTTTTGAAGTTTTTAGAGCTGTTTGGAAATCAAATTGAACAAGGTTCTGGGAAGATGCCAGTACATTTGTTTAGTGCCCTTTAAAACTAATTTGAAGTTCACCAGACAAATGGCTAAGAAGAAGAGACCCTTCCCCTCAGGAAATTGCACAGGAGTTATAAATAATGTTCTGCAGCTTATTGATTTTCCATTGGATGTGGAAATACCTCATTCTAGTTTACTTTTTCTAATTTCTTACTTTTCATAGTCCAATTATGTATACTAATGGGCTCTGTCATAAATATATTCCAGAAGAAAATTTAATTTTATACCTGATCCAAAACATGCATCATAAAATTGTAAGAAATGGAAACAGCAGGATTAAAGTTAAATTGTTTCTTATGTTTATTTTGCAGGCCTCTAATCAACTGCTCCAGACTCTCTTAAAAGGGAGAAGGAGGCAGAGAAAGATAGGTACAGAAATGTTGGGTAAGAAAGCATTCACTTTGTTAATGTCCCTTTAAAAACAAAATTTTCATTCCTTAGAAGCTCTATGTAGAATACTGATAGCCTCAGCTTCCCTTCAACATGAAAGTGTCTTGAGCTCCAGAAATAATGTATCTTCATAAGCAATAAAGGATCCAGGATTGTAAAAGCTCAATAATACCACCTGTTCTTTGAGGAGGGAAATCAACCTCAAAAATAAAACATGAAATTTACCATACAAAGAAACAAAGAATTCAAAACAGAATCTAGAAAGAAAGTATTCATTTCCTTCCCCTGTATTTGATGGAGATAAATATGGGAAAGTCATTTAAGTCCTGCTGTAGTCATTTTGAACTCTGCCTGAATACTACAAATGGAGTTATTGGTTCCCTATGAAGAGTGTAAGCTCTTCAGTAAGGTGAAACACGTCCATTCCTCCTGTAAGTTTTTCTGACTTAATATTTTAGACATCGATTGCTGCCTATCTTCAGTGAGTTACTCTTGGCTACCCTACAATACAACTATCCCTCATCAAATTCCAAATCTTGCCAGGTCATGATAGGGCCAGCCAATCCAAGCCACAGTAGATAAGATTCTCAAACCATAAGGAACGTTACAGTTACCTTGGGATTGATCCAAAATGCAGATTCTTAGACTTCACCTATCACAATCTGATTTAATGGGGCCCAAACTTCTACGTTTCTAGGTATCTCAGTGTTGTTCTCATGAAAAGGATCTGTTGAAGTCATTCTTGAGAAAACTATTGCCAGTGCTTTGTAACTCAGTCATTTGGACAAAGTTAGGTGCAGTTGTCAAAATAAACAAAAACATAAGAGAAGAAACAGGTGGGTATACTATGCAGCCTTTGTTTCCTTTTCTCATATTTATTCCTTTCCCATCCACTACCCCGCCCAGTTCCTCCTCCCCTTAGGGCCTTATCTTCCTAATTCATATTATGTATTCTACATTTTGACCCTTTCTTTACACTTTCACTTTCTCAGGCCAGAGAAATAGGACACATATGTGTCCTATTTATTTCATTTGAGTATGGCTTCAATGTGCATTCAGTAAGCTAGTTTCTCATTCTTTATGTCTCTAGTTTCTTGTTCTTTATGGCTGAATAGTACTCCATTTTATGAAAAAGAAAACCACATCTTTTATATCCAGTCACCAGTAGATGGGTAATTGGGCTTTTTCCAAGTTTTAGCTATTACAAACTGTGGCCCTATGAACATGGGTGCACATATATTGCTGTGGTATGATTCTTTTAATTCTTTTGAGAAGATACCCAGCTGGGGAACAGCTGGGTCAAATGGGACCTCCAATCCTAGTTCTTTGAGGTAGCTCCATACTGATTTCCACAGTGGTTGCGCCAGTCTACACTCCCACCACAGTGGAAAGTGTTCCTTTTCCATATAACCCTGTCAACATTTGTTATTGGTTGATTTCTTGATAGCGGCCATTCTTTCCAGAGTGAGGTGGACTCTCAGCTTTGTTTTCATTTTCATCTCCTGAATGACCAGTGATGTTGAACATTTTCTCATATGTTTATTTGCTGTTTCTATTTCTTTATCTGAGAAGTGTCTGTTAGTATCAGGTATCTATTTTTGGATTGGTCCTTTAAATTTGGGGTGTCTGATTTTTAAAATTTATTTATATATTCTAGATAGTAGACCTTTGTCTGAGGAACATCTGGTAAAACTTTTTTCCCCACCTTGTGAGTTGTCTCTTCACTCTGTTGGTGGTTTCTCATGCTGTGTAGAGGCTTTTTAATAAGATGAGATCCCAGTTGCTGATTCCTTGTGCTCTTTCACATGTGACTGAGGTTTTGTTCATGACATCTTTTCTTACGTTAATGTCTTCAAGAGTTCTACCTAACCTCTTGCCGCTAGGTTAGCATTTTTGCGATAATATTTGGATCTTTGATCCATTTTGATTTTACTTAAATTCACGGTGAAAGATAGAGATCTAGTTTTAATCTTTGGCAAGTTGAAACACAATTTTTCCAGCACCATTTATTAAAGAGGCCTTCTTTCTTCCAGGGATAGTGTTTGGCTCCTTTTTCAAAGATGAGGTGGCTGAGTGTGTCTGGAGTTGTTTCTGCATCTTCTAATTTGTTCCACTGATCCTCAGGTCTGTTTCTTTGCCAGTACCATGCTGTTTTTATCGCAGTAGCTGTGTAGTATATTTTCAAGTTGGGTATTGTGATACCCCCTGCCTTGTCTTTGTTGTCTAGAATTGCTTTTGCTGTTCTACATCTCTTCTTGTTCCATTTTCTAGTTCTGTAAAATATGCTGTTGGAATTTCAATCAGGATTGCATTAAATCTATATAGCAGTTTTAGAAGTATGGGTATTTTCACTATATCAGTTCTTCCTACCCAGGAGCAAGGTATGTCTTTTCATTTTCTGATATCCTCTTTGATTTCTCTTTTCAAAGTGCTATAGTTTTCAGAGTAGAGGTCTTTGATATTTTTTGTTAGGGTGATTCCTACATATTTCATTATTTTTTGGGGGGCGCTATGGTGGAAGGAGTTGTTTCCCTAGTTCCTCTCTGTGAGTCTGCTGTTAAAGTACAGGAAGGCTACTGATTTTTGTTGTTGGCCTTGTATACAGCTACTCTACTGAATTTGATTATTAAGACTAGAACTTTTGGTGGAGTTTTGGGGCTCTTCTATATAGAGTATCACACAAATAATGACAATTTAACTCCTTTGTTTCCTATCTTAATTCCTTTTATTTCTTTCTCTTGTCAAATTGCTGTGGCTAATGTTTCCAGAACTTTATTGAAAAGGCATGGTGATGTTTGCTTCCAGTAATGATTTTGGGAGTGTCACTTCCCTTTTAATTTCATTGAAGCATTTAAAGAGTAGTGGCAATAGCTCTTCTCTACATGTCTTTCTTGTAGAATTCAGCAGTGAAGCCATCAGTACACAGGCTTTTCTTCATTGTTAAGTTTTTAATTATATTTTCAAATTCGCTGGATGATGTTGGCTTATTTTGGATTTTGAGGTCTTCTTTCAACTTTGGTAATCAATATGTATCTAGAAATCTGTTCATCTTTTCTGTGTTTTCCATCTTATTGGTGTATAGGTTCTCAAAGTAGGTATGGATGATCCTCTGGATTTCTGCTGGACCTGTGGTAATTTCACACTTTTCATTCCTAATTGTATGGGTTTGGGCCTTTTCTTTCCTTTTTTTAAAAAATAAGGTTGGCTAAGCATTTTCCCATTTTGTTTATTCATTCTCTCTCTCTCTCTCTCTCTCTCTCTCTCTCTCTCTCTCTCTCTCTCTC
>NW_022900916.1:21961358-22026907 GCF_012274545.1 Fukomys damarensis | reverse complement strand
CTCTCTCTCTCTCTCTCTCTCTCTCTCTCTCTCTCTCTCTTTCTCCTGGGGATTGAATGTGGGACCTTGTGCTTTCAAGGCAAGTATCACCAATGAGTTAAATCCCTGGCTTCATTTTGTTTATTCTTTCAAAGAACCAACTCTTTGCTTCATTGATTTTTTTTTTTGTATAATTATCTTAGTTTCCATTGTACTGATTTCTGCTCTGATCTGTTTAATTTCCTCCTTTGTATGAGCTTTGGGTTTTCTTGCTTTTCTTTTTCTAGAAGCTTAAGGTTCATCATTAGGTTGTTCATTTGAATTCACTCTGTTTTCCTAATACGAGCATTCACTGTTATGAATTTCTCATATGGTAAGACTGCTCTCATTGTATCCCATATATTCTGATATGTTGTACTGGCATTGTCATTTAACTGTAGAAATTTCCGTTTTTTTCTTTAATTCCCTCTGTGACCCATTGGTTTATCAGGACTATGTTGTTCATTTTCCGTGTGTTTATGAAATTCCTGTAGTACCTTTTGCTGTTGATCTCCAGTTTTATCACATTGCGATCTGGTTTTATATATATGGGAAAACTTCAATTCCACTGACTTTACTTAAACATGTTCTATGAGCAAATATTTGGTGTATTTTGGAGAAAGACCCCGATGCAGCTGAAAAAAAAATGTGCATACTGATTTTGTGAGGTGGAATATTCTGTAAACATCTGTTCAGTTCATTTTCTCAAGAGTTTGTTTGAGTTGTAGTATTTTGTCATTGATTTTTTTTGTCTAGTTAACCTACCTATTTGTGACAGTCAGTTATTTAGGTCCCCTACTACTATTGTATTAGTGCTTATTTGATTTTTCATGTCCATTAGTATTTGTTTTATATAGTTGGGTGCACTAATATGTTGTTCATATATATTTATGATTGTCATTTCTTCCTCTTGGATTGTTCCCTTTACAAGGATGTAGCCTTCTTTGTCTCTGTTAATTAGTCTGGGTTTAAAATCCATTTTATCTGCACATAAATAGATACTCCTGTTTTCTTCAGGTTCCTGTCACATGCAATATTGTTTTCCACCCTTTAAATTGCAGTCTATGAGACCCCCTTGGGGTCCCTCTGGTGATGTGGAACTTTGATTTAGAGCCTTGTTTAGGTATCTTCTCATTTCAGTCACTGCAGTCTGCTGTTCTTTTACTGAGGTGACTTTTTTGCTTTCCCAGTGGGCTTCAATTCTCAAGAAGGTTCAGGTGTTCTCTCTACTGCTCAGCACTCTGGCAACGCCTAGGCTTGGAACGATGGACTCCTGGATCCCTGTGCTTTGCTGTTGTCCGTGCCGGGGCCTGAGCACATGTATGGATGGTAACATGGCAGGCCTCCGGCTGGGGTCTGTCTGTATATCCATGCAGCTATTGTCCAGGAGGGCTTCAGGCAGGGACTAGGCAGCTTTCATATAGGTATGATGAAAAAAAGACAAAGTATATTTTAATTTTTTAAAATTTGGGTTTTTTGAGACAGAGTCTCACTTTGTAGTACAAGTGCTATGTAGCCGAGGCTGGCCTCCAACTTGTGGTAATCCTCCTGTCTCAGCCTCCTACGTGCTGGAATTATAATCATTCACCACCATGCCTAGACTTTAAATATTTATTATAGCAACAGACAAACTGCCAAAAATCTCCTTCAAGATACTCCACCTTGCTTTAAATGCACATATCCCATTGCTCTTGCTTCTTTTTGAAGTGGTTCCAGAAGTCTTCCTTAATATCTTTTCACAGCTGCCTAAATGTCTTAAATTAATTCAAAACATTTATGGTAAATTCTGTTAGATATAAACATTGTAGTGTATCCTTATCTACTTTTTTCCATTGGATCTGGCACTATGCAAATTCTACCTATTTCCCGAATTCAAAAGAGCCATGAAAGTTAAATACTTTGAATTGATGCAGAACACCAAGGCAACCATGTTAGCACAGCTGAAGACAGAAGAGAGGACTTCCGGAACTGCTTTAGAAAGTGCTAAGAATGATGGGAAATGTATGTTTGAAGTGAAAAGCAGTATTTTAGGGGAATTAATGGCAATAGGTCTTTTCCTGTAATAAATTTTTAAATGTAAGCATTCACAGTCCACTTTGATCACAGCTTGTATTTAGATGGGATTACTGTGTAAAAAAATAGTTCTCAGAGAGAGAACTATCGAGTAAGTAAGAACTTTCAGTAAGAACTCATATAGGATTTCAAGTTGGGTACATAGAGTCAGAATTATTATTTATATGACAGAAGTTGTAAGGTTTGATTAGTTCTTTGTAGGGGTCCTACACTTTCTGTAACAGTATTTTTTTTTTCCAAAAAAGGATACACAACAAAGATAGCCACAACCTTTAGAGGAAAGGTCATTGATCATAATCAGAAATTGCGTTGCACCTCTTTATCTTTAGAAATTCTGCTTTCAGACAGGCATGGATTGTCAGAAGTAGTGCTCAATGGCTTAAAAGAATCAGAAAGTAGCAAAGCAATGGAGCTCATTTAAACAACCAAAAGAGCAACTATATTCTGATGTTTTAATATTCTGAATATTTTTCTAAATATTTCTTGATTATTTTGTAAATTTTATATCCTGATTGAGTGAAAAGTATCTAGATTTCCTCCAAAGAGCAAACTTTGCAATGGATTGAGATACTGTGTGCTTCAAGGCAAGGGAGGAAAATAAAGAGATTGAACTAGACACTCAGACTAGTGTTCTGGATGGTAGTAGATAATACCATTCAGATGAGAGTTCTGAAACATTGCCCAACTTTTTAGTTTCACCATAGGAGAAAAGCTTTTCTGTGTCTACTCTGAAGCCAAATCCGGTGTTCTAAGAGAAAAAGAGCCAACTACAATTCTGGAATATATATTCAGAGATGATTTTCCTCATTTCTGCCTAACATAGCACAACCTTTTCTAGTTTGAGAAATCACTTTTGCTTCTAAGTAAGAATGTTCTGGAAGTTATCAGTAGGTTCCAAAGTAAAACTTCTCCTCAGTGACTGGTCTAGGAAAACCTGTTAATGAAGACATCTAAAGAGCATCTGAGGGTTGAGAAGGAATTTTATGAAACCCACAGAGCTATGCCTATGATACTTCAAAATCAACACCAACCAATTTTCAAATGATATTCTGCAGAAAAGAATCAATGTAATCTGACTATTTATGAATATTTCTGAAAAAAGTTCCATAATATTGAGGGAAAAGAGGAATCAGTTATGGTTTATAGATGGCTGAAACAGATTACTTTTTGCTTCTGCCAATGAACAATATAATACATTCATCCATCCAGCTATTGATTCGTTTACTTTGAAGTTACATTATGTCATCTAGAAATTTTATTCCAACAGCACAGTTTGTAGGAGAAGCTATGGAAGAGTTGTACATTGAAAATTGATTCCTTTTTCTGTATATGGAGGTTAACATAAAGTTCAGAACTGTTTCTTTGCTCCCTAACTTCTCTTCATTAACTTGTCTGCCATGGAATAAAGTTCCCTTTTTCAATCCATACTTTTTGTAGTGCCTTGAGAGACTATCAAAAAACCTGGTAAAACAAAAACTATAGTTCTGCCATTTTATGAATTATGAAACTAAAAAATGTTTTTTAAATAAATACAAAGTGATGATGGTCACTGAAGGTGAAGCTGCTTCTACTTTAATATGTAGTGGTCTATGTTTCATTATATTTAACTGAGAAGAAAACCACACTCAGCTTTTAGCTTCTATTCTCCATAACAGGCTTCATTTATTTCAAGGATTGAGCTCGAAGTACTCCATGGCACATTGGGGTTTGTGCCTGAAAGCTGTGACCTAGTATTTTCTGAACTCAGTTCAAATCAGCATGCAAACTCAGCAAGCAAAGCAATGATCTCCATCTTGTGATTCAGACATACTAGCAGAGCTCTTTACTCCTCAAAACATGGGCTGCTACTCCATTTCCAAATACACTTCCTGAGATTGTACAGATTGGGGAACTTTTGGGGTGTTGTAAAAAATACCCTATGAGTTATTCATTAGTAAGGATGAATCATGATGGGTTATCTTTTCCAAACATCTATCATAATTTTGCTCAAGCCACTTTCTGTACTTTTTGAATAGGCAATGCCTGGTAATGGCTCAGACATAAATAAAACCCAAGGTATTTCATGAAAATCCTCGCCCTCTCCATCAGGTTGCCATCACTCATCTAAACCCAAGTTATCACAGCCATTTGTTTCTTATGTGATTTTCCAGAATTACTTACACATATATGAACAAATTGATGTAAAGATTTTTATATATTTCTTGTCTTTCTAAAGAAAAGCTAGTGCATGGCATACATGATTCTGTAATTTTTTTCTTAACCACATATGTTGAAGAGCTTTCCATGTCAATGTACAACAGTCTTTCTCATATTTTTAAGTGATGCAGAAAATTCCACAGAATTTGAATAATTCTCTACTGATTGTCATTTGAGATTGCACCTTTTCTGTTGTTACTAATGACACTAAAATAAATAATTTAACATATAGATCATTTTTCACACTTGGTGTTCTGTCTATTGAATTCCAAAATGTGGGGTTGCTTGGACAAAGGAGCTATCCATAAACATATAAATATATGCTTTATATATAATTTTGACAAACGTTTCCACATTCTTCTCAGTAGAGATTGTATTAATTTATCTTTTCACAAGTAATATATACCTGCCTGGTTATCTGGGTCCTTGCCAAGTGATACCATTTATTATATACTTCTTATTAAACTTAAGACTTTCATCCATAAAACAGGTGAAAACTCCTCTCTGAGTTAGTTTGAAGTTGCATGTTTCTCCTGATAGATGAATTCAAACATATTAATGTTCAAAAGTCATTTGTAATTCAGGGAAATATCTGTTCATATATTATGCCTATATTTCTATTGAGGTATTAATGTTTTCTTTATCGATTTTTAGAAGTTCATTTCATTTGAAGGAGATTAGTCTTTAGTTTATAGCTGACATTTTCAGCAGGGTGTCATTTTGAACTTATGCATAATTTTTTGCTATGCAGGAAGTTGTCCTTATTTTCTTAGTTTTCATTTCTTAGCTCAGTTTCTTAATCAATCTCTTTTGTGGTTTACTAGTCATAAGTAAAGTATTTGCCACTTCAGAGTAAAAAAGCAAGTCTACTTTCTTCTAGTATTGTTATGGTTTTACTTGTAAATTAAACACTTATAGTCTATTAAGGCTACCCATATTAGAGATGTAATTTTATTTGTTTTCATTTTATTTTATAATGAATATACATTTTTATATTTCTAGTATGATTCTAGCTCTTTGTTCTTCCTATTAATATACAATTATTCTGTTTTAATTATTGAAGCTTTATAATATTCTTGGAAATTTGGTGTTAACACTCAACAACTTTTAAGTGCATTTTTATATTCTCCACCAGTACATCTTCTGAAAGATGTTTATTTTTAAGATAAATTTTAGAATCAACTTTTAATTTACAGAATGCATGCTGTTTTATTGTGTATAATTACATACTCTTACTATCAAACTTTTTATTTGTGATCACTGTCTTTGTTTGGGATACCATAATCAAATAGCTAAGCCTGAATAACTAGCAAATATCAGAAATGTGTTGCTCACAGCTCTGAAGGCTGGAACGAACACAATTGAGTTACCATCGTATCCAGTGCCTCATGAGGGCTCACTGTGCTTTCAAGATACCACTTTCCAGTGAGTCACAGAGCTGAAGGGATAAACAAGCTCTCAGACCTTTGTTAGAAAGGAACCAATCCCATTCACAAACACTCCATAGGCTAGCAACGTTTAATCTTTTCATTTGTACAAATGCTGTTGAATTTTTCATTTGTACTTCTGTTTACTTCTCACTGGCTCACACCTATACAGTATTACAAAATTTACTTTTGAGAATTCTATCCTAAAATATTAAAACTGAGATTTTTATCTATTACAACTTCAAAAAGTATTTTGTACATTATA
The DNA here is from genome assembly GCF_012274545.1 of Fukomys damarensis. Classification (NCBI taxonomy): domain Eukaryota; kingdom Metazoa; phylum Chordata; class Mammalia; order Rodentia; family Bathyergidae; genus Fukomys; species Fukomys damarensis. The sequence goes on along the minus strand of NW_022900916.1, from coordinate 22,020,928 downwards.
TATTAATTTCCATATATTAATTTATGCCTTACTAGTTTATTAATATACTTTATAGTAAATTTTAGAATTATTTCTCTGAGAAATTTCATATATCAATCATATCAACTACAAATGATGAGTTTGCTTCCACCTTTCCAATTTTAATATTTTTTAATTTCTATTGTCCAGTTGCTGTTTAGCAGCTCAATTCTAATGTTTAACACAGTGATGATAGTGGATATTCTTACTGCTTTCATCTCATCATATCAAAGATATGCATAATCAGTATCACCTGTCACTGTTGGCATTGGCCTTGGTCACACGGCTAATGCAGTGCTTTTTTCCATCTCTCCATCCTACAGTCACTTCCCTCACACTTTCTATATGATGCTCTTTGGAAGGAAATCATTAGGTGCAGCCCATTCTTAGGGAGAGGTTGTTATATTTACCTCCTTAAAAGCAAAATATCTCCATAAATTATTCAGAATTTTCTGAGTAGAAGGATTTCTCTCCCCCCCATTTATTCAATTATTTATTTTTTATCAACATGAGTTCAGAGATATTTGTTATGCACTGTGGGTCATAATCTAATACTTGTTTACTTTGTTGCTCCTATTGATCCATCTTTGGTCATTCAGCGCTACTTCTGTTGGTTCTTTTGCCTCTTTGACAAACCTCAATCAGTGTGTGCTTTGGGGTTTGTTGGTTGTTTGAGCACCCAATTACTTTCAGGAACTGTAGTGTACTCCAAGCTCATCTGGTATATTTTCTGGCACAATTTGAGATTCATCAGTGCTCCAGAGACACGTGGTCACTTTCAATGAAGCGTGGGATTAAAAACCAACATCTGGATGACAGGTGTGCTTGGAGTGCAGCTTTCTCTGCTAGACCTTTCCACTATTCTCTTTCTGGCTTGGAGCCAGTCAACCATTGACTAAGAATATGAGCCAAAATAAACCTTTTCTCCTTTAAATTGTGTGTGTGTGTGTGTGTGTATTTGTGTGCAACATTGAGAAAATAACTAAAACAATTGGTATCTTTTTGCTGCTTAAATTTATATTTCTTAATGACAAACAATTTTGATCATCTTTTCATATGTTTATTTATGAAGTATAATTTCCTTGCTCGGGTATCTTTCCAAGTCTTTTGCCCATATTTTAATTCAATTATTTTCTTTCTTACTTTCTATATTACTTAATTCAATCTATTTCCTTTCAATGTTTTTCTACAATGCTAATTATTTGTGCAGATGTCTTCCTTATGCCCATTTTTCAATTAGTCGGTTTATTCCAGATAACAATGTATTGTGTTAACAATGTAGGCCATCTCTAGATCTAGTTAACTGAAGTAAAACCAAACATTTTAAAAAGTTGAGAAAAGATAAATAGACTTAGGGGAGAAATCCATTAGCAATGATGAAAGGCACTGAGTGGAATAAAATTAAAGGATAATGAAATAATGTTCTCTAAGAGTCTTTAGAGAGCAAACAGCTCTGTTTTACTTTATGTTATAGAGTTGGAGTTTTTCCCTTGAAGAGCACTTTATGTGGCCTTCATGCTTGTCCATATCTCACTGAAAGTAATTAAGGGTAATGCCAGTGTTCCTTAGAGAGCCCGGAAGTATTTCTGCTGGTGAGACACAGTACAACGTGGATGTGAGTCTTAAGCCATGGGATTCTTAGACCTTGAATCCCTGGGAAGGTTTAATAACAATGATACCTCGCTTCCACTCTGTAGATGCTAATTGTTTGTTGATCAGGCATTTTAAATTGATATGAATGTAGCCAATTTTGATAACCAGGGCCTTCTGGCTTGCTTTCCAAATTATATGAACTTTCCCTATTTTTCACAAATAATTTTTATATGAATGTCTAGAGAAAAGAAACGAAATACACAAGAGGGAAAATCCTTGTGAGTCTAACCAGAGTTGATGCAAGAACATTAAAATTAAACAGCACAATATATTTAAAAATATGAATTTCTTTTTAAGTGTAAATGGTATCCCAAACACCAAAAGAATCCTAACATTCTTAAACCAAGAGGTGATTGAAATAAAGTAAAATCATTCAAGAACTGGTAGCAACAAAACAAGTCATACAATCTGTAATCTGGCTGCAGGATAAAGGTATTATATAACCAGAGCTAGATTTTCAAGCCAGTTTTGCAGCATTTAACCTTTGCTCTGTGTGTTTTCCCAATAATACATCCATGCATTTGAAAACTATTTTTTGAAGTTGTATAAATTGTTAATGGTTATTCAAGTATTTGATTCAGTGAGCTCAACACCTAAATGAGGAAGAAAGCAGGAGCCTGTTTCTATTTTCTAATGATAACATCTGTATTGGTTAGGACATTTCTTGACAAGTATTTCACCTGAAAGTGGTTAAATGAAGGGTGGGAAAGATTTTAAGGTGCTCCCTTTCAACAAAATTGGCCCATAATCTTTCATTTGTATTAAATATTGAATCACAATTGCATCAGAGCATTTCCACCTGATTTGAAGACTCACTGCTTTTATCTGCTGCCGTAACTGTCATAGTTCTATAATCTTTCATTACAAAACTCTGAGGAATTTTACAGTAGTCTTTTTTTCTCTCTCAGTCTCTTTCCCCAGGTAAACTTTCTTACAGAGAAGAGAATATTAATAAGGAATTTGTCACTCAGGTCATCAAGAAAAGGAGACAATAAGAAAGAGAGAACCAGGACAAAAATATGAGGTTTTTCTTTCACTTTGGGGGAAGTGTTAGCAAAACTCTTTGTTAGGAAAATCGAATACATTCACTTTTGGCCCAACTGCTTGCTATGGGAATTATTTATGCCAATGTATTGTATAGTCTCACTTTACTCCTTTTCACTATTTTTAATTTTCCTGACATCTTTTGGCTTAACTTTCAGTGTTGTTATTGTTGTTGCTATATTTTTATCTTTATATTTTCTGGTCTTGTTATTATTTTAGCACAAAAATGTATGATTCTACTTTTCTATCAGTATCTAGAACCAGTTAGCATCTCTATTGCTCTGCTCCATAGTACAAGGATATTACAACATTTTGCTGACATCTTCTTTACCTTCCACATCCCATGTCTCATTCCAAAATGACCTGGGGATGTTCATTTTACATGTATACTAATTTGGCCACCTAACACTTTTCCATTTGCAAGATTTGCTGTTTTGTTTTAGTTTGTACTTTTGCTGCTTCGTTCTTTGTTATCTCACGTCTTCCTTTAAGAACAGCTTCTAGTCATTCTTTTGCAGAGTTGCAGTTTCCTGTTGTTGCTGTAACAAATTAGTACTAATTTAGTAGTTTAAAACATCAGGAATTCATTCTCTTAGTTCCAGAAGCCAGAAGTCTAGACGGGCCTACAGGGATGCAGTCTTTTCACAGGCACTAGGAGACTCCCCTTCCTTGTCCTCTCTCATTGCAGAGGCCACCTCATCCTCTACCTCATGGCTCCCTTCCCCTTCTTCAAAACCAGCTTTGTAGCATCTTCAAGTCTCATTCCCTCTGCCCTTTTTGCCAGTATACATCCCTCTCTGTCTCTCTTGACTTTGCTTTCCCATTCAAAGTCATTGTGATTACAGATGTATTCCTGGATAATCCACAATAATCTAACCATATTCAAGCCCTTAAATTAAATACATCTGCTTTTTTGGTCAAATAAGGTAACATATTCAGGCTCTTGAGATTAGAACATGGGCATCTTTGGAGGGCTCTAATTCATTCTATCACTATGCCCTTGGCCAAACGGACACCTCTTTCTTATAACCAGTTTTAAGAAGAGTTTGGCTAGATGATATAAGTTAAATTCATTTTTCTTCCAAAATTACATAGGTATTTTACCTTAATATCTTCTCTCAAGCTTTTGTCATGAGAGGTTGGAGTTGTTTTAGTTAGGCATTACCTTTTTTGTTGTTGTTGCTGCTGCTATGATTTTCTTTGGTGTGCTGTAGTCCTCAAATTTTGCTTGTGATGGGCTGTGGTTGCCTTGTGCTCCAGAGAGAAGCTGAAGTGCTCCAAGTCTTTTCCCAGTGATAGTGCACCACCTTCAGCTTAAGTCCTTGCTCACCTCCCACACAAAGGGGTCCATGTCATGCTCTTGCCTCTCCTTCTGAGACATAGGCTAGCATTTGTCACTCTTACCTGCTAGGCTCAAGATAAAGGGCAGGTGGGGTGTCAGAAAAGGTTCTTCATTGTTCTAGGCCAATCTCAGCTTAGGACATCTTGGTCCACCTGGTTTCCGGATGGTACCCTCTCAGCATCTGTACCCTTCTTGTGATAGCCTTTTTATCTATTTATACAAATTTATATATTTGACAAGCCTCAGTACAAGCATGCATTGTTAAGCCCAAGATGAATTCCTGCCTCATCCCTTTTGTAAATTATTTTTCTTCTGCTTTTCCTGTAGTTACAGTAGCTATCTGTTTCTCTATATGCCCTAAGGAAAAAGACATTGTTACTGTTCCACTGTGGCCTAAGACTCTTGTTCCTTTTTAAAATTATAATTAGCACGCATTAGTGGGTAATATGCGGGCTTCTTTGTTATGTTTTCCTACCTGGATGTGATTTTATGTATTTACCATTATGTGTGTCATTTTTAAATTAAAAATCTGAAAAAGGGATATGGATTCTGAAATATGGATTTGGATACTCTAATAGAAATGACTATTAGGTAGTATTTATACTCCAAGGCAGAGGAAGAATGGAAAAATATTGCCTGATTTCCTTCCTACTCTATCTTTGCCTTCTTCAACTCTGAACTTCTATTTTCTAGATTCATTCAAGTTAAGTGAGACAACAGAAAATTGAAATTTCAATACACTTAACTGTTGTATCCGTAAGGGTGGGATGGTATATATATATTTCAAAGAGATCTAAGGAACACATAACTGTATTATATCAAATTATTTTAAGAACGAACTGCGGGTGAATGGACTTCCAAGCTGAGTTAGAGTTAGTTCAGAAAAGGACAAGCTTGGCCTTTGATCTAGAGTTTGAAGTTAGGAGATGCAAAGATTTGTTTCAAACTGGGATTTGACCATAGCCTTGAAGCATACACATATTTCAAAGAGATCTAAGGAACACATAACTGTATTATATCAAATTATTTTAAGAACGAACTGCGGGTGAATGGACTTCCAAGCTGAGTTAGAGTTAGTTCAGAAAAGGACAAGCTTGGCCTTTGATCTAGAGTTTGAAGTTAGGAGATGCAAAGATTTGTTTCAAACTGGGATTTGACCATAGCCTTGAAGCATACACGATGGAATCAGTAAGACTACACACCAGGACAAACTCTCCTTCACCTGAGGCACAGAAGGAAATGAAAAAATGGTCAGAAGAGTCACTCAAAAATAGGTTTTTAAACCAGGCATGGCAGCACATACTGTCATCCTACCACTCTTCTAGATCAAGGCAGTAGGATCACAAATTCAAGGCCAGCCTGGGCACTAAGTGACTTAAGGAGAGCATGTCTCACAAAAAGAAAAAGAGAAAAAGAGAAAGGCTGAGGAGAACACTTATTCAAATCCCTAGTACCACAAAAAAGCTGAAAATTATATAAGTATTCAATATTTAGAAAGTTCTGAGTTTCTGTCTTCTCATGTGTTTATAGTACTATAAATATTGTGTCAGATCTATTTATGATATAGTAATGTTTGACTTATTATGTGACTTCTGAATATAACTCCAATTTATTTTCTGTCTTTGTGACTGACATTTTTGATTAGTAAAATTAAAGTGTTCTCCATTAGGATTTATAAGTATCTTCTGTTTTGGTCTGTGACTTTAATGCTGTAATTAGAAACCCTTCCCACTCCTCCACAATTACATAACTATTTAACTTCGTTATTTCCAAATGCACTTGTAAATTTTTATACATTTAAATAATTTAGCAGTTTCATATTGATGTGGGGTTATGATGTTAGGGAAGGTTAACAAATTGCATAATTTAATTAATTGAATAAATGGTCCTCACCCTTTCTCAATTAATTTTAAAAGTCATCTATGTTATATAACAAATGCATGTATACCTTAATGTGTCCTCATCTGTTTTCCTGCTCCTTTACCTGCTTTATCGTCCTTTTTCTTCCTTGAGGGTAAGTTGCTTTGCAACTACTCCCCTTAATCATTATTTTTCACCAAACTTTATAGTGTTTATCACAAGCACATTATTAAAAATAATCCTTAAAATATTTTGATATGTATTTTTTTAAAATTCTACCCAAGTGCAATACTTAGGGCCAGATATTTTTAGTGCTGATTTGAAATAACAAAAGTATTTTCACAAACCAAATGGAAACAATTTTCTTTGAAAATCTAGAGCCTTTAGAGGGCTTACTACTTATTAATGAATCTATTACTTTATTTATATGAGTTATCTTAAGTTAGAAGTAGGTACAAGTTTGCACTCAAGTATCCCTAAATGTTCCTTTCCAAATTCAATTATTTACTACCTTATGGTAATAAAATGTCTGTCACCAAATAGTTTGTCAATGGTAGATGATTTGATGTAGCTGCTTTTGCAAAGCAATTATGTCACCAGTGTCCTTATTTACAGGAAGCGATAAGCCATCCATAACTTCTGACATGTTTATAAACCAGCCTTTCTGGTGGAATAGGGGAGGAGTTGTACCAATTTGAGAGGTCCAAAAAAGTCTCTGTAGAGAAATATCTCTTTGTCTGATGCTTTACCATTTTATCTTTCCGGGTTCCTTACCTGTAGTCTAATCTACTGAATTCTAATTTCTTAGTATAAATGAAGGTATGAATGAATTCTTGCTAGTTTCTTAGTATGAATGAATGAAAGGCAAAACACTTTTCTCCCTGAGAAAATAGAAAAGAATAAGAAGACAATGCAAGGAAATAGGAGAAACAAAACTACATTGTACATACAGTTTTTCCTGGTGATAAACTAATCTCAATTTTGTTAAATCCCATTTACCTTTATCAACTTTGCAAGAAGTCAATTTTCATTATTGAGTACAGTTTTTGGATTTTACCACTCTACAATGAGATATTTTCCTTTTCAGTGGGAATTTAAAACTTTTAAGCTTCCTGGAGAAAGTGTCATGAGTGAACTAAAATGAGCTAAAATCTAGGGTGTCTTGTGTGTTTGAATATGGAATAATTTTTCTTCCTTTCCCTTGCAGTTTCTCCTTTGTGGCATATGTGGAATATTGTGCGCCAAAAAGAAATCAGGACTTGTCGTAAGTTTTTTCCTTGTTTGTATTGTACATTGGAGTGTTTGAAATATAAGAATTCCAGAATGAAAATGGTGACTAGCCAACTTTCACATACTGTATGTTACTAATTTAGAATAAAAGGAGACTGACAAATAAATCCTGGCCTTTCTTCCTACAAATAAAAAAAAAAACAGAGAATTTAGAACTGCATAGGAGACTGACAAATAAATCCTGGCCTTTCTTCCTACAAATAAAAAAAAAAAAACTAGAGTATTTGAGACTGTGACAAAACATCTACACAGAAAAACCTTTGATACAGTCCTTAAATACATAAATATACACACTTGAATGTCTGCTGTGTATGACAGTCTCCAGTTTTCTACTTCAAAACTCTGAGGTGATTACCTGAATCCTTCAATGAACTAAGAATGATAATGTTTTAGTCTACAGAAAGCATAACTGATTAAATATGGAATGGGCTTAGGGATTATTGGCTTTCTTTGTGAAGCTAATTTTGCAAAGCAGCAGGACAGCTGTGTTTCTGTGGTTATAATTGATTCTTTAAGATTTATTTTGTTTATTTTATCATGGTAAGAATACATATAAGTACTTTCAGATGTTTTATGACACTAGTATGGGGTTCTGGGGTAGTGAACATGCTCCCAGTTAACTCTGATATATATAAAGGGGAAAAGGAAACGTTGGGGAACAAATGTGTTTTTGATATTTGTAATTGGCATTTGCGATTCTCTCATCACTCTTTAGACGTAGGCTTCCCATTTCTACACCTTTCCTTTACCAAAGGTCTTTAGGGTTGTAACAGAAGAAGAAAAGAAGGAAGGAAGGAAGGAAGGAGGGAGAAGAAGGGAGCGGGGGTGGAGAAAAATTTTAAATGCACTAGTGTCTCTTTTATAAATTTTTTATGTTATAAAAGAAAAGAATCACAACAGCTGAACCTTTAGTGTATCTACCACTAGAAGGTACCTTATGCTCCTGTACTCTGAAGTTCCCGTAGATGGTATTGGGCCTCAAGAATTCTCTACCCTCTGATCAAACTTTGTAAAAATGTCTCTATTCCAAATATCTCTGCAGTCTAGAATCTCTTGCTCCGTGTGATATGAAAATAGGATATACTTATGAATTTGTATGCACAAGTATTTTAGTTCACAGGTACAGTATTCTGTTCACATAATGAAGTATCATGTTTAAGAAATTAATAAGAATAACATTGGGAGAGATATTGGTTTTCCTGTTATAGCAAATTAAGTGTCATCTACTTTTTTGGCTTGAACAACAGGAATTTATTTCCCACAGCTTTTTATTTAAATTAATTCATTTGGTACACCTTTAATACAATGGTCACATTCATTACAGGGAATATGCACCTGAACACCATACATCCAACTTAGTGGTAACTCATTATTTAAAGGCAAGTGTGTAATATCTTTTTATTTGCTGAGAATGAATAAATAAAAAAATACATTCTAAAGAAAGTGCATGTCATCTGAATACTCTTTAAAATCAAATTTGTCTGATTAGCACTGCTTAAAGTTGTGTGCTCCTAGTTGTTACTTGGTGGGATGATTTCATTATTTGGTAACTGATTTTGGTATTGTAATTAATCAAGTATAAAAAATTCATAGTCATCCATCAATGAGTTTTCAACCATGATGATATGTACTATGAGACAGATGCAATAAAAATGCCCAATAAATGAAACAAACTATAGCACTGTAATTCTTTCTGTCCATCAAGCTTTTTATTGTGCTATTCCATGGGCCTGTGCCTGGACCCTCTCTGGGATCGGTAGGTACTTAGCTGAGATGGCACATTCTCAAGGACATTTTGAACAACCCTGTTAAGGCTACCTTCTACTCTTCCCTACTTTTAGGACAAACATTAATCCTCTGTCTTCATATTTAGCATGCCATGTTGACAGGTTGGATCTTGTCATTCACAAGATCTCAACCCACTCAAAGGGAATTACAAGCTCTTCTGGTTGATAATTGTAAGCTATTCTGCCAGCAGCTGCCGCATGCAGGGCGTAGTAGGTACTAGCTGTTCAGTAAGTGCTTGCTAAATTAAACTGACCATTGACAACAAAAATACCTGGTAATTTAAAAGTAAATGCTAATATAAGTTGTAAAGCTTTTGCCATGGAGAATTATAGCAAAGGAGGAAAACAATAGAGTTCAGAAAGGCTTTTTGAAAAAAATAGGACTTTGATTTATGGTTTCCATCTAAAAGGCCCAGGAAAAATCAAAATTATTTCCAAGGAACTATTCTTGCAGTGGAAATGAACAAGCTATGCTGGGGATGTAGTTCTGCCCTGGGTTCAATTGCAGCACTGTAGCCACTGTGTTCTAAAGAATGGAAATAAGATTGGGTAATTAAATTTGCAGCATCCTGTATAGCACCATGATAACCCATCAGAAGATTTAGATCAACGCCCCAAAAGTGCAAAGTTCAAAAGTCCTTGAAATAGTCCATTGGGTTCTGAAATACTCACTGCACAGAAAGCATTGCACTTGGTTCTGCTCAGGATCCTATTTAGGTAGACGAGTATTTTCAACATTTGTGAATAGGAACCCAGATCAAATACTAGTAAAATTAAAAACAAAGCTCATTCTGTGCTTATCCAGAATAAACAAACAGTATTTTTCAGAATATCTATGGTGTGCATTTTATTGTGATGCCACAGAGTAACAAAGAATTAGTCAGGCTCTGGGCCAGTTCACAGAAAGTCCCTAACCCACCCATCGTGGAAATAGATATACACACATTACAATACTTAATAAATGAAAATAAAAGTAATTTAACCACATTCTCTAAATACAAATAGGTAGAAAGACACAAATATCTGAAGTTAGGTGACACTAACAACAATTCATTTAAAGTAAGCTATTTAGATTCTTGGAGAGGACTGACGTAGCGAAACTAGATTTTATTTGGAAAATCTGAGTTCAGTCCCTCACTTTGCATCTTATCACTCATTGATGGCCACTCATTTTCCCAAACTGTGTTTTAGTATCTCTCTCAAAAGATTTCCAGGAGGACTCACTGAGATCAAATCTGTTACAATCAGCACGATAAGACACAGTACATGTTAAATGCATATTGTTTAAATCAGAATCTGGCTAAGAGAAAATTTATTTCAGGATTTTCATAAAACATATTTTTGGCTTCAGCTTCTAAGATACTATGGTCTACTCCCTAGGCAGTGACTCAGACTGAGTAGAGTTTCAGCTGGAAAGCTAGCTCCTCTGGGGAACACCAGGAGTGCCTTCTCCATGTTGTAGGTTAGCCATCCTGCATGCAGCAGCACGTGGCAGTGTGTTCTGGGCATCTTGACCTCCTCATCTTTAACACCCCTCTTCTTTCTCCTTACCAGATGATCCTCTTTTCAGCCTGTTGTATCTGTGGACTCATTGGGGGCATCCTAAATTTTCAGTTCCTTCGGGCAGTCACAAAGAAGACCTCTTCCTTGTATCCTCTGCATCTGGCCTCCATGTCCCTGGCATGCATTGGGATTGGGGGCTGCACCCTGTCCTCCTGGCTCACGTGTCGACTGGCTAGCTATGAACAGAGGAGGATGTTCTCCGAAAGGGAGCATTCCCTGCATCACTCTCATGAAATGGCTGAGAAAGTGAGTTTTGTGCCTTTGCCTCCCACTGCCGTCATGTGACGAAGACGGCAGTCTCCATAGGTGAATCAGTTTGCAGTCTTAGGTGACAGTTTAGAAGGTTTGGATTTTATACATTGGCTCCTATTAGATTAAGAGTAAGAATTTTCACAGTTACATTTTCTCTGCAATTTTGGGTACACCTATTCTCAACATAGCTTCTCTCTGTCTTTTCGAAACACAGTTCCTAAAATAGCATTTAATAAAATATTGAATACCTTATAAATATGGATTATATGTATTATTCTGGGGAAAAACACATAAATTAAACACAACTTCTACTCAATAATGCCGGTTTTAGAAATCGCATGAATTCTCTTTTCTAGCTCAGCCCTTGTGCTTGTAAGCAGATGCATCTGGTTATGTAAATTAGATATTCAAGAATAAAGAAGCTCTTTAATGAGGTGACAAAAAGTCTTGTCCATCAGTGCAGATATTACAGTCCATGTAAAGCTTCATTTAATTCTCATCTAAACTTCATGCGTATTTGGATAGGTTTGACTGTATTTTAAACAATGGTCCTTGCATACTTGTTTCTGGAAACCTATTCAAACAGAAAGTTACATTAATTGATTGAAAGGACAAATAGCATAGAGAGATGCCTATGCTTCTGCTACATCTTGCACATGTTTTTAATTCATTTCCCATATCTCTTAAGGGAAAGACTACTGTATTTATCACTATCTATTAAGGTAAAGATGAGCACCTGTGAAATAAACTCGCTAAGATAATGGCTAAATTACACTTCTATTTATATCATGGAAATAAAACTGTACAGCCCTAGAGTAAAAGAAATAGTGGAAAGAGTGACTGCATATTTCTTTGTAATGTTATTTTTGAGTTAAAAATATTTATATGGTATTTACGTGTTTTTAGTCCGTGTATAATCTATACATCAGCAAATGCTCTTAAATTGTCCCAAGAAAGCCATGTAAAGAGTTCTACGCATGTACTTCAGAGAAGAATTAGTAGGAAAGAGGACTGAAAATTTAAATAATTAGATCATTGAAGCTAGGTGATCATTCTGTATTTAGACAGTGGCTCTTTTGTGCTCTACTTTTATACTAGTGTGACTTAGTGTTCTGTATATATGTTTGTGCAATATTTATTGTATAATTGTTATATTTACATTAGAGATTGAGGGCTATTGAAATAACCGACTTGCCCAGCTGCCCGGTGGTGCCCCGACACCAGAGTTACCTACAAGGTACGCTGACCTCTAGGGAGTTGCCATGTTGTGATGTCGCTGCAGCCTCTTTCAGGAAGCCATGATGTCAGCAGATCAGACGGCTGATGTTGCAGAGTTGTTACTCAAAGCACCGCTCTCATAAGGGCTGCTTTGAGGAACCGACTTAAACCTCCATGGCAGCGTCTTGCAGCTTCACAGTTGGTTGAGTATTTAAAATATTCAGCCTGCTTATAAAACATCCAAACACATTTCTGTTTGGATGATTCACGATTCCTTTTATTCTTTGCTGCATCATGATTCTGACTCGATATCATTCACAGACCAGAGTTTTGCTTTTGATAATAAATGAGTCTGGACAAAGGCAATTGTGTATCTCCATCATGCCAACAATGCATGAACAGATAGCCAAGAGACTGACACCAATACAGAAATTCTTCTATAGGGGAGGTCTAGTCTGTTGAAATTGTGCATTATGATGCATTGGCCATATATTTCCATTTGCTGAAAATAGTCAAAGTTCTTGGTCTATTTAAGCAGTGCAATTAGAAATACATCATATAGATGCTACAATCTATATGCAAAAAGTATGCTCACTTATGAATATCTACATTTTGTCCTGCCCAAACTTAGAGTACAATCAATCGCTCATTAAACTGAACATGTCTATTTGCAAAAATCTGGAAAATTCATCCATTTTAATATTAATTTCCTATCAGTAATTTTCCTATATCCCCATTAGCATGAATTTAGTTGAGAATATTCTTTTATTTTGAAAAAAAATTTTAAACTTTCTTTAAATCATGCACACAAAAGATTGGTAGTTTAGTTTTATGGTTTTTAAAACAGCTTTTTAAAGTTCAAAGTCTTTTTAGAAAAGGTGGGTAAGAATAAGATTGGTATTTCTATAAATCTAGTAAAAATTGTCTTTTTCTTTTAGTAGGATTAGTAAGAAAAGATATTGGATAAATTTTATGAATGATCATTTTGAGGAAATGATTGCTAGTTATCTTGCTGTCTATAGTGAATTCTTACATGAAGCCTCAACGCAAGTTGTTTCTTAACTATAATAAACTTAATGCCAATCCAGTTATCCAATGCATTTTCTGACCTATCTTCACCGTATGTATAGCTCTAGCATGTTCTCCAGACATGTCTAGCAGTTTCTTCAAACAGACACTACATAGAAACGGATAGGAATGAGACAGTTGAGAAATAATTTTACACTTGATAAATTTTTGCTGCTCCTTTGCAAAAGGCTTTTTCAGATTTGGAGAAACGTTGTCAACCTATTCTCAAACAAAATTCCCAACATTATTTATAATATAGTTCACTAACCACAATAAAGGGGAATAGTCCTCATATCTCATCACTTTTTATTGTGTAATAAAATATATAAATTCAAAAATCATAAATGTCTTTAATATATATATTTTATAGCTGAAAATGGAACTTTCAATGTTAGTTTATTCTTTACATTTATATTTTATTTGCCTTCTTATCTACTTATCCTTGTTAATTTCTTAGTAGCTGATCCTTTAAAACACACTATGATGTTTCAGTGCTTTGATTTTTTAATATATGTGATAGTGTCATTAAACCAACCTGTCCCACCGTGATTTGTTAGTGACTCACATGTAGTGATAAGCAAAAATCAATCCCCTGTGGTCCTTCTTCACCAAAAGGCCACACATTGTGTAAAGACTGATGATAAACTGTGAAATGTGTTGGCACTTGGTCAGCAGAGGAGCTTCTACATTGGGAACACATGGACATTTCGCAATCTTCTTTTGTCTAGGCAAAGTTCTTCCAAAATAGATTGGAAGAAAGAAAAGTGAAACTCAGGGACGTGAAGAAACAATGAACTGATCTATGGGTGGAACGGTCTGGTCTAACAGATTGTCACTTCGGCATTTTCATGTGCTCCAGAACGCCATGAAATTTCATTTCCTAAAATGCAGCAACAATATCAATCCTTGTCCTTCCCCACAAAATGTTTTTCAATGCCTTGAAATTTCTGCTTTGCAAATCTATTGACCAAAACAATGTCTTACACTGAAAACGAATTTTAATTAAATCATATTATTTTCCTAACAGGAAATGACAGACAACATGAGCAATGGAGGACCACAACTGATATTTAATGGAAGACTGTAATCAATATCTTAAAAACTGAACATTTTTAGTATTCTCGAGAGGCCAGGAGATGTCAAAGAAAGGAGATAAAACTAAAATAGCTCTTGCAATTTGCTTTATCTCTCCTGAGCAGACACTCAAATTATTCCTCCTCAATTTTGCTTCACTTATTCTCCAGCCTTTTTTATGGGGCAGAGAACTTTCCAGAAATGTTCTAGCTTAGTCATTTCAACAGACTTTTCAGATTGTTCTAAAGAAGACTTTTCGGGGAAAGTGTAATAAAACAAAAATAAGATTCATATTCTACACAATCACGATTTGACTAGCATGAGTATTAGATTTGTAACTATATATTTCATATGAGTAATTAAAAGGTACAAATATTGAGAAACAACAACATATTGATGTCTTTGTTTTGAAAGACAGATGGCTTCCAGAATGCCACAATTCAAAACCTCAGCTATGCCTTGTTATAAAAACATTGTAATTATTTTCAATTTGTGATTGAACTATATTTCATAATTTATTTGTAAATTACAAAAACATAAAGCATAAAGAAGAGATTTTTTAGAGAGATTATTAAACTGTATCATATTTTTGCATTTTTTGCACAAAAGTGAAAAGTTGTAAGTCAATATCATATAAGAGAAATCTACATTTTGGGCATATTGTGCAGACTGACCTGCATGTTCATGAATGAGCCTGAGAATAAAGTATGTATGTATTGATACTGTGAATATAGAAAATATAGACTGCATATATTTATAGTTACATGAATGAATATAAAGAGATGGTACGAAAGAAATCATGATGTTCTGGGGGGATTCTAACAGAGATGAGAAGGCAATTGCTCAAGGCTCTTCTTGCCCACAAAATTACATTTAATTTCTAACAAATTTGTCCATTTTTCTTCTGCTCATTATTATATATAACTATTATTGTTGCTGATATTTATGGAGCTAAGTGATCTGAATAGTATAGTATAAATATAGATTACTTAGTTACACAGTTATTTTACTATGATTATGATATTTGTGTAGTAATTGTTATTAAGATTGATTTATAAATATAACTTCAACTCACATATTTTCATATTTATCATCAGAGATGTTATAAGCAAAGCTTACATTCATGATGTTTATATTTCAAACACTTTGCAAACCATTTAAATTATACAGAAAGACATGATATAACTCCCAGATGAAGTTACAATTAGCTTCGCTGTAATTCTTTTTTAATTTATTTGAAATAATACTCACAGACCATGTTTTGGAAAGCATATATCCAAAGAATCGGAAAAAGTTCTCTGTCAAAGGAAATAAAAAGATAAGCTGACATTCACATAGCTAGATTTAATCCTTCTTTTCCATAATGGAATGTTAAAATAACAACCAACAGTAGGCAAGGAAATAAAAATATTTATGAAAATATAGTATCTGACAACAAACAAAAAACATAATATTTAAAAATATATCTCTTATTTTATGTATATTTTATTATTGCCCAAAGCTAATTAATTTTCAAGTAATTTTATGAGTTACCTACCAAACTATAGGTAAATTAAAATCTTTAATATTCAGAATGAGAACATGTTTTAATTTTTAAACAAGACCTAGGTTTAAATTGTGCTAACAACAACAACAAAAAAACCCTACAATTTGAGCTAATGACAATCTGAAAGTTTTTGTTTTATAGCAATATGAACATAATATAACCTATTTGGATCAACTTATAAAAAATCTGACTATTCAACAAAAATAACTGGACTACAATTGTTTGGTGTGATTTTTGAAGTTTCTCAACTCATTTGGATCACTTCAGTATGTAGTAGAGTACAAGTGCCCATAATTGCAATTTGAAATAGTGAATCAGCATCATTGTTCATTTGGTAAGCAGGCATGATATTTCCCACTGAAAATATCAACTATACAATGCAGAAATTTTTTGTGTTTATGGTTCTACTGAATTTGTGCAAGGATATAGTTTTGTAATGAAAGAATAAATCACAAACTCTAATTTTCAGTGACATTTCTCTGTAGACATGTTTGTACAATACAAAATTATAATACATTAGTAAGATATTTTGATGCCTTTTGAAGTAATTTATAAAATCCCACATTAAAAGACAAAAATAGGCATATCACTGCTTTGACATAGACTTAAAAAGATATGCAATCTTATAATTATCCAAATAGTCTACAGTGTAATTTTAAGCAAGTATAGATATATCTTTCAATGTAATTATTTCATTCCAGTGTTTTCAGGGCTCAATTTGGAGTGATTTATTTGGGATGCGTAGTGATTCTGGAGATAGGTGGATAAAGTTCAGAAGATATTGTTCTACTAATGAAAATTTAATTTTGACAGCACATTGACTATGAATTAGGATTTTTTTAAGTGACTATATTATAGTTTTAGTATCAACCTATCCTCGGTACTAAATTAGGGAAAAATGCCTGCGGCTAATCATGGAGCTGAAGAGAGATGGAGTTATAAGTATAAAAGGATCAAAGTGTGCTCTCACCAGAAATTTTAAAATATGTGTGTGTGTGTGTGTGTGTGTGTTTGTGTGGATATACACACTCAAGATGATTTTGAAGTGGAATGTGGTATGACGACTCTACTGACATGTCTATGTAATAAAATGGTGTGCTTTGAAACCACATATGGTGTCAACTTTCTTTTTATTACAATACAAAAATGCTGTCCTCCAAAAGCTAGATAAATACATGTGCCATTCTGAGATTGGCAGGGTACAGTACTGTGAATGAGGAATAAGAGACTGTCATGGGTAGAAGATCTGATATATACAAAGGATATTATTTGAGATAGGAAAGACTAGAGTGTGCTAACATGTAGAAAAGGATGGTTTAGAGAACAGAACAGAAATGTTCATAATAGGAAAGTGAAGTCCCTCAGGAGAAACAAAGAAATAAGGTATAAATCATATAAAGATTCTCATTTTTTATGCTTGAAGTATTTGGTGAAAAGATGTTGGTTGACCATAATTTGCAACATTGTCTTATTAAAAATAAACTTTCATATCCATATTTGGTAGAACTGTTAACCTAGAAATGTAGTTTGCTAGTAAGATAGAATGATACAAAAGTGAAGTTGTAGCCACAGTTCAACACCGACTGCTCAGAAACATTTAGGTTCAGGGTGGACCTTTATGTCTTTCAAGGTGGGTAGGCCCAGATAAGAGCTCATTTATGATGCAGTGTGGAAAAATTAACTCCACTGTCTTGGGCAGTGATGCGTATTTTCTGTTGCTATGAATATTTGGAACATAAACACATCAAAAAGCTCCCCTTTAAATTTGAGCAGGTCAATGATGGCAGAAATAATTTTAAGGAGGAAAGTATGCTCTTAGTAGTTACTCTAAAATGTAAGGAGCGGTGTTGACCATTGTTGCTTAGTTTTTTTACTGCTGTTAGAAGTAAATTGTTTCAGTGTAAGTTTTATTTGTGTGTATGTATAGGGTAAAGGAACTGAATTTTGATGCTTACAGCACTGAGCATGTGCATTTGTATCAAAATTTGACTGCTTGTTTATGAGGGAGGCTTGCTGTTCACATTTCAGTTTATTTACTGTGAGGCAAGTTGAAATACAACACTCCCATCCTAGGTGATTCTGTGGTGCCATGAAATTTTAAATAATTTTGGAAAACAGGACTAGTTTAAGGAAGAGCCACATCTTTTGAGTTTTTTATTATCATTGTAGTAGCTGACTAAAAATGAGGAATTAATACCTCAATTATTTATAATTTCTAGTTTCTCTAAAAGATTGCTTGGAGGCAATAAAGAATGACTTGAAATGTCCAGTCTCATTTCACAATAAAAGCTAGCATCTTCTAAAATCTCAGAATGCTTGCTTGCAGATACAGGAAAGAAATATTGTAGGGAAATGATTCCTTTTAGAGAATTTTTTTTTCAATTTTGGTTTTAGAAATCTAGGCCTTGCCTGTAAAGATAAAAAAATGGTTTTTACATACTGTTTGTGGAATGTGTTTAAAGGATTGATTCTAGAACCTTTGTATATTTGATAGTATTTCTAACTTTCATTTCTTTACTGTTTGCAGTTAATGTTCATGTTCTGCTATGCAATCATTTATATGTGCGCTTCTTTAACTTGTTTTTAGATTTTCCTGGATGTATAGTTTAAACAACAAAAAGTCTTTTTAAAATTGTAGCAGTAGTTGCAGTTCTAGCAAAGAGGAAAGTTGTGGGGTTAAACATTGTATTTTCTTTCTTATAGAAGCTTCTAAAAAGGTATTTTTATATGTTCTTTTTAACAAATATTGTGTACAACCTTTAAACCATCAATGTTTGGATCAAAACAAGATCCAGCTTATTTTCTGCTTGCTGTAAATTAAGCAAACATGCTATAATAAAAACAAAATGAAGGGAAAAAAATTAACTAGAGATAGAATTGAGGTCACAAATCTCACAAATAAAGTTAGACAATTCTGATGAGTGCTTGAATTTGTCAAATTGGTGACTATAGGCATTTAGGGTGGACAGTGATTCATCATAAAGTCTGTCCTATGCATTTCAGGCCGTTTAGCATTTCTGGTCCCTGCTCACTAAATACTAGGACATCCCCATCATTCCAACAACCATAAATGCCTAACACATTTTCATCTGTTTCTTCAGTAGGGAAATATTAACCAGTTTAGAACCACTGAGAAAACCCTTGAACATGATCCAGAGCAGCCATTTGTAACTCTACCCACAAGTCTAGACAGAAACTTCTCAAAGTCATAAGCTCGTTTTTAAAGTGTTATGGTTTGGATCCTAAATACTCCCTAAAGACTTTGTGTTGAAGGCATGGTCCCTAGCTGTTGGAGCTATTGAAAGGTCAAAAGTTTAGGAGGTAAGACTGGAGAGAGGAAGTTTGGTCCCTGGGGCTGTGACATGAAGGGCACAGTGGAATGCCAGCCCTTTCCTCTCTTTTTTCTCTGCTTCGTAGTTGCTGTTAGGTAAATATCATCCTTCTCCATCATACAGTTCCGACCATGATGTCCTACCTTATTGCAGGCCAAGCAATACACCCAGGGGACCATGGACTCAAACCTCTGCCACCATTAGCCAAAATATATCTTTCCTCTTTATATGTTTATTATGTCTTGTGTTTCGTTACAATAGGGAGAAGTTACAATAATTGACTAAGCCACAAGATCTCCCTATATTATTTACTGGGGTAGCCACCAGCCACCTGCCATTATTTAAATGAAAATACAAATTAATTAAAAGAAAAGAAAATATTGTATTCAGTTTCTCCATCAAATGTGTCATACTCCAAATGCTGAATAGTCACATTTGGATAATTGTCATAAAATATTGCAATCATTTCAGAAAGTCCTATTGGAACAGTGGTAATCAAAAGTACATAAGCAAGAGCTGTGTACTCTCCCTTGGCCTTTGTACAAGTTCTTTCACAGGCATCCAATCGCCACTAAAAAGAAGTGTGAAAAGACCTGGTTAACACTCTGTGGGATCTGAAATTGAATCAGTGAAATCCATGGGCTAAGAAAATCTAGTAAAAAGCAGCAAAAGTAGCATGAGGCCAAACCATAGTAAAGTTGCAAAGTTGCTTTAGAGATTTTTAGGTTTAAAAACAGTCTGTTCACAGACATATCCCCCTACATCACTAAATATTCCACTTGAAAAGCAAATGAAAAACTGTGTAACTTCTGTTTTTGGAGAAATTTACCTGTTGCCACGTGTCGATGCATAATTCTGCATTTCTTAGTATGAGAAGGTGAAACTAATAATCTGTCGCCTTTCACTTTATTCTTTAACTGAACTAAAAAGTGGCATGTTTTAAAGCATTATGTCCCAAACTATATTTTCAAAAATTATCTAGCAAACACGATTCAGAGCTTAAAAGGAACATTTTAAGTGCTGTCAGGTTAGAACAAACACTGTTTTCAAATAAAATTTCAGAAGTTGGCATCACTTCACTCTTTTCTTCTTTTAAGTCATTTTTCTCTTGAAGCATATGCAACACTTCTTACACAAAGAGTATGACAGCCAAATCCATAAATCACAAGTTGTCAGTTACTCATAGCAAAGGAAACCAACTGAGATTGAATGCCTAGTAAAATTACAAGGATTGTTTTAACTCTCTTTGCCAGCAAACTATGTAATGAATAAATAAGAGTCTTTACAGGGAATACTTTTCCCAGAAATAGATTGTGGAAAAACTAAAGCCATACATCTAGAAATTATTTCAGTATTGTACTAGTTCAGTATTATCTATACCAATTAATTTTCACGAAAGGAAATTTATTTTAGGCAGTGCCGTTGTGTAGTTGGAGTTCTAGAAAAATTAGGAAGCATCTTCACTTTCATCCACATTAACTAAGGATTATTGAATTTAAGGGTTTTCTTCAATAATGACCCAAGGCTGGACATCTTTAGCCACAAATACACAACAAGGCCTCCCCAAAGTTAAGATGCTACTGAAAAATTAATGCTGTAGAACATAGTTGAAATGTCAAAGAAAAACATAAAAACTTGTCAAAGTTGCACCATATTGTGTTTTAACAACAAGAAATCAGGACATAGCTCCTTAGTACTAACCAATAAAGGTATTGAGCCTTCACTTTTCAGTAGGACAGTAATCAGACAGAATTTGCATACCATCCAGAAGCAGAGCTAAAAGAAATTTCTTGGCCTGCCAAGGTTCCTCCTGAAGAAAGAAAAGCTACAGATTCCTTCTGAGTGGCTTTACCAACACTACTCCTTACTCTGGACCATAAATCAGGCTGGCAGTGTGAAAACATCCAACATTATTTATACTATACAGAATTACTCTAAGAGCCCTACTTACATAGCTGTCTGAATATCCATTGCCTTCACTACTATCCAAGAAGTCCACTGAAATACATCTTTCCTGTCTTTTAGGTATATTTGTAATCTTACATAAATCTCTGAGAAAATAAAATAATACAAAGACTTTATGTCTTCTATAACAAACTAAATTGCTGGAGAGAATGTCCACTTTCTGCATCACAATATAGTGTGCTAGTAAATTGTTTTAGCCTATTGCTACCTATCAGCAAAAAGAATGATCATGCAACAGGTGAAAAATAACTATTTATCAAGCACTATCATAAAACACATTTTTTTTTGCACTGGGGATCAAACTTGGGTCCCCTGCACTTGCAAGGCAAGTGGCAGAACCACTGAGCTAAATCCCCAGCCCTCAATATACATTATCTACAAATGTGAATACTCCTTTATTATATTGATACTGTTTTTGGTACTAGGGGTTGAACCCAATCCTCTTACCTATTTTTTAAATTTTTATCCAGTATCTCAGGAGTCACTAATTTTCCCAGGCTACTCTTGAATTGCGATCCTTCTGTCTGGGAGCACAGTGCTTGGATTGTAGGTGTCCAGTCACCATATCCCAGCCAATGATACCAATTACTTAACACAAAATGAGAAAAAAGTGGATAAACAGCAAGTTTTCACTTTGGAGGAGGAATCAGTACTGGCTCTACCCCTGTATCTCAAAACCACTCAGCCAAATCATGGAACACACGTATGCTCTTAGGTCCACTGAAGAAGCCACAACACTATGCTTTATTTGATCTGCTGTCCTGACTTCAGATCCGAATTTCTGTTTCTGTGATGCTGCCCTGATTTCAGTTTCTGGTTCCCGTCTTGAACCTGGGACTTCATCTCTCCAGTGATTAAGTTTTAGCAGCTGTCCCCACTCCCTGCGGGACTGTCTAACAGAACGCACGCACCTTCTCCAGAATCAGCCAGGGAAAGGCAGCCTTTGTCCTTAAACCAGCAGCAGGAAAGAGAGTGGCTTCAGCAATGTTAGTCACCTGGTCAACAAATATTTGTTCAAATTGGAAGCAGAATCCAAAGGAAGGATTTCAGAAAACTGAAAGAAAACATGAATGTTATTCACTTTGAACATAAAGAGACTGGGAAAACCTAAGAAGTAACTGGACACAAACAGGAGCTATATGTTTGAAACTGAAGCAATATAATTTTCCTTCTGGGTTTCATAGCTATGGGGAATGGACGTGTAAGCTACAGAAAAAAATTAATCTCTTTATGAATGAAATTATTTCCTTATATTCATTTCTCATAACTTCTGCGATGCTCCCTCCTGTTTAACTCTCCGCTTTAGCCTATTCAGCTATGCAAAAGAGTATCAAAAGAAATGGTTTCTATTCAATATCACCCTAAAGTCAACATGGCACAAGACAGCAGTAATCACAGCCACAAATATAAAGGGAAAGGAAAACACAGAAGGACAGATTTGCTCTCACATAGTCACTGATCCATCACTCAGGAATATGCCTTTCAGTGCAAATCCTGGAGTTCCAAATAGTGTATTAACAAATGTGGCCTTTAGGTAATGTTTTTTCTCATAATTCCTGCAGGCCATTCTTTTGCTACAAGGAAAGCCCACTTTATCACTGCAGAAAGAGAATTCGTTACTGAAACAATTTCCAAAACATACAGATATTAAGAGCATCTTGCAGCTATAAGGGATGAATAAAATCTGACATCTTATCCTATCATTTCAGAGTAAACTGTACATCAAAAGGTACCACATCTAAACTTCATTTTTATCTACTCTCCACCCTTAGACTGGCCATACCATGTTCTCTGAAAATATTTAATGTCAAGGATCTTTGAGCTCACATCCATACAACCTCTGTAGTCAGCAGGTATCTTCTTAAACTACAGCTTTCATCTTCAGAAAATAAAAAGAAACACTTTTTTCTATTTTTGTTCTGCATTAAGATGAAGACAGATGGGAGTAAATGCGATTTCCACAGGCATCCCTGTAAGCATGGTTAATTTTATCAGCCAGATTCCTTGGATCTGGAAATGTTGAAATAAGGGAGTGGAAACTTGGTTGCAGTAGGACCTGACTGGAGACAAAATAGACCCTTAGAAGAAATACTAACCCTGGTTTGCATAAAAAGACAGTAGATTAAATAATGATGTCATCACATCACTCTTAAGCGGTCTCCTCCTTTGATACACCTCCTTTACCCCTTTCCATCCTCTGGAAACAATCGCCAATGCTCTAGTCACATGTGTAAATACTTATGCACACTAAAACTTCAAACCATTTTAATTATTTAATCCAATCATCTTGACTAGCGCTGTGCAGGGCTATATAGCTGCCTTCTTGGTAATGGTTCATAGATTCCTGCATAGACACTTATAGCCTCAGGTAGGTGGAGCTCAAAACTGGCATGGGTTTACAGTGGACTCAACTTACAAACTCAATCGGTCCCTGAGGGCTGGTTGTAACTCAAGTTGGGTGTAAATCAATACAGCTGAGATCTAAATGTTTACCTGGGCACCTGCTATACATAACAAGAGGCAGGTGAATCTTCCATTAATCTCATTAAGCCAAGTTGTTCCTACGTCAGGCTGGTTGTAACCTGAGTGTCCACTATATTTTGCCTGTAGTTTAAAGCTGAATTTTAAACACATTCCTCCATTCCTGCCTCCATTTGTATGTTTGCTGCTCTTTTCATTACCTTATTAAGCACCTAATGTGATTTACAATCACTTATTAAAAGTACACAAACTGTATAAACACACACACACACACACACACACATATATATATATATATAATTTATATGTAACCCATATATGTAAAAATCCATATATATTATTGACAAGGATAATATGTCCCTCTAGAATAAGGAAGTTGAACATATACTGCCTTTTCTTGGAAACTGATACTTCAGATGTTTTTTCAGAAATTCTGAAATAATGAAGTAAAAACTAATATATTCAGGTAATTGTGACAAAGTAGCATTTAGGATAATATCATCACATAGGCATATCACCTTGTACACTTTTGCTTATAATAAAGATATAGCCTGTTTGTATTTGTTATTAATTAAAAATGTTTGTGCATCTTATTTTGGTGATGGAAGCATTGTAGGGTGTTTGGGTATGCTTAGGACAAAGGAACACATGTGTTAATACATAGAAGAATAGCACATGTTCTATGGAGAATTGCTTTTCCTGCCTGAAGATTGTATTGTTCTATACCTTTTGGAAATGATCATATTTTGAATTCTAGTTTGCTTCATTGTAAATACCAGAATGTCCAAGATGCTCTCCTTTCCAGTATAACCCAATGGGAGCATAAACTGAAATTCTTCCCTATGTATCAAAGACATGGAAATTTAGCAACGGTCTTCTAGTTTTCCAAATGTATGTAAGTTGTGTACTATATTGTATACATTATTTAATGACTTCTGCTGTGTTTGGACACAAAGTCAAATGAAAAAGCTACCTAGTTGATTATCACCACATTTGCATCAACTATAGCTGAACAAATTATTATTTCAGAGCCTGTACTTGGTATTTCAGGTCTCTTTGGCCACAGATCCTTAAACTTCGCAAGTATTATGATCACCTGAAGGGCCCAATAGACTACATTGCTGACCTCTGTGACCTGGTGGAGTAAGCCAGGGGAGGGCCTGAGAAGTTTCCTTTCTAACCAATGCACAGCTGATTTTGGTGCTGTGGGTCCAAAACCCTGATTTATAGCCCACCAAAAAATCTAATCTTATTAAAGGAGTTGGACCTTACAGACATATTCATTTAAACCATTTAATTTGTAAGTTTTTGCAGCATAAGCTACAGCCTACCAAATGTAAAATCTGTTAAATTCAATAAAATGTAGTATAATATGTAATTAATTTTTTCATCAACTGTAGGCACTGTCTCTGTCAGTTAATATTGATCACTTACGAAGAAAGTATCAGGAACTTTCAGAATCAAAAGTTTATTTCTTTCAGAAGAAGGATCATAGGTTAAAACAAGCCATCAAACAATAATTGCCACAGCATTTTACCGTCTCTGCAGTGCAGTTAAGAGGATGTGAAACATTGCACTTTTAAAACTCATGTTTGCCCTCTGCTGACATACTCGTGAGTTACAAGTGGTCGGAGGCACAGTTGATGTAGACTGTATTGTGTTCAGATTATTTTTGTTTCATTTACAAATGCATTAGGCAAATTTTAAACACGCACTTCCATGAAAAGCACTATATTTACAATTTATAGAACACTTAAGAAACTATTTCCTTAATCATATTAATTTCAAATAACTCCTTTGTATTAAAGCAATTCTAATTCTAAAAATGAAAGTGCAAATTTGTATCTCAGTATCTTTATGTGTATCTTGAGTGAGTTTTAGCAATGAGATATTTTAAATGGATACTGAATTATAATTATTTTTAAGCTGCATAAAATGTTTATATATATAATTTACTTATCATTACACTGTAGTGAGAAGGAGTTGAAATTAATCACACTGCTATAACCAGAGGGGAAAAATTATTTTCAGACAAGTGGAGCCAAAACATCTTCCAGTGTTTATTCATACTCTTTTCTACATTTCTGTCTTATATTCTGATTCTGCCGTGTTATTCTAGAATGTCATGTATAGCTGGTCTCAAGTTCAACTATACAGTCTTAATCCTATTGAATAAAGGATACCTTATCTGAGTCATTAATTATGGATTTAAAGAAATATTACTGAATGCTTAACAGCACAGTCACTTAATATAATGTTGTAGTATTACATTGCCATTGTTAAATCCTCATACTAAGGCCATATAATCATACTGTTAAAGGGTAGGAAGTTGAAGTTTGAAGCACTAAACAAGTCATCCAAGGTGACAGAGCCAGAGTTAGTACCCATCTGACCTGTTGTTGTTGTTGAATTGTTTGGCCTGTTTTTTACTAAATTGCTCTTTCAAAAAAATTTTTGTTTCAATCATCTGTGGCCAATTCAGATCCATCTTCACTGTGAGATAAAATCAGTGACCAGGAGGCTTATTTGTTCTGGGTTTTTTTTATTTTGATCTTCACTAAAGCTTATTAACAATGAGCAAACTGTCTTGCACAACAGTGTTACAAGACTTTGTAATAAAAGTTAGAGTTCCTTGCATTTCCCATTTGTGGACTTAAAGTGTCTCTCACTGGACTTTGAGAACAGTTTCACTGTGTTTCTTTCTCACAATGAATGTGCAAAGAATAATAAAGAAAATGCTTTTTATTTATTTGAACCTCCTATCATCTCTCCAAGACAGGCAGGTTAATACAAAGACAAGTTCTCGATGGAGGTAACGAGAACTACCTAATGCTTACAGGGGAGGAGGAGTAGAGTCAGTAAATTTTGCAGAGGAAGAAAATGTGAAATCAACCTAAAAACTGACATGAGAGAAGCTACTTTAATCTCCGAGGGAAGGAACAAGATTGGAGGCTGGAGGGGAGAGAGCTTGTGTAGGTGAGAGTTTAAAGCGCACACAGCAAGGGTGGCGCACAGATAATGTTGTATTTGAGACAGCTGAAAAAGCAGCTGGAGCAAATCATCCAATAGCTTGGTAATTTAGGAGCCGTAAGAAGTTAGTTTGGATTACCTTACCGTAGGAACATGAGGGGCTGCCCAGGGCTTTACACAGGGCGCATCATGATCTTAGTTTGTTTCAGGGATCAGGCTGTTGTGTTTTCTTTATTCTTAAGCTAGCTTACTACAGCCCGAAAAGAAGGCTTGTAGGACAGACAGATGTGTCCAAATAGAGCAGTGTTTCCGCTTTAAGTGGCGCAGGTCTTTGGGCTGATGATTGGTGACATGAGAGAAGTCCTGAGATGACACCTAGGCTGAGCCACTTGAAAAGCAGTGATTTCTCTGATTTATCAATTGCGGAATGAGGAGAAAAGCTGGACTTGAGATATTCAGCTGTTGTAGTTGAAGGATGTGGGCTGTTGCATAGGATCGTATTAAATATACTCCATAAATTATTTTAATTGCTGTACAGTTCAAGCTTGTACAATTCCAGCAAAGCATATTATTGGAAATGGTCAGGGTTGCCAGCCCATTGCCTCTATACTAAATGTGGTGAGGGAGTTTGTGAAAACACTTTTGTCCGCTCTTTATAGAAGAAATGCAGTATGTACCTGTACCATCTCCTCATGATACCGCAGACATGTACAAAAGAAAATAAAGAAAAAAAAAAAAAAGAAGTGGTCGGCCTTGACGTATGCTCCGTATGTAGAAAAGTTCCGCGCTAAATCCTTGCAAGCGCGAAAGAACAGTTGCCCTCTGCTGGTCAGATCTACACAATGCAACGAAAGGAGATAAAATCTCTAGGGGCGTGGTAGCTCCTGCGTGACGTAAACCCCGCGTCCGAGAAGACGCGCTTGTGCTTACGTCATTGATACGCGCCGTAGGAAACCTCACCAGCCGCATGGCTGCTGGTTCCTCCGAGGCTTCGCTGCCCAAGGGGCCCTCGGAAGGACGGGTGGTGGGACCGGCCGGCCCCCTGCCTTGCTTGGAGCTGCCGACCTATGCAGCTGCTTGTGCGCTGGTGAACAGCCGTTACTCCTGCCTTGTGGCTGGGCCCCACCGAAGACACATCGCCCTGTCGCCCCGCTACCTCAACCGGAAACGCACCGGTATCCGAGAGCAGCTGGATGCCGAACTCCTGCGCTATTCCGAGAGGTACCGGTCTCTTCCCTTTTCCTTTTTCCGAGCTGGCGACACCGAAGCGTACCCTGACGCCCCTTCTAGGCACGGGAAAGGGCAGCGGATACACATGCTGATGGTTCAGTAAAAAATGGAAAAGTGGCCCCGACTACCCGGAGTTTGGTCCGGGTGTTGTTCTCAAGTCCGCCGAGCTAGGCAGTGCTGCCAAAGTCGAGATCTGCAGAGGGGCCCTTTCACAGGCAGGGAAGAAAATTTACAGGTGAATTGAGTTGTCAGCGAAGGAACTTGAGCCTAGACCATCCCAGTAGGCCGAGTTCTAGTTAGCATTTAACTTAGCTCCTTCAGGACGATGCTTTCTCATTCGATGATGAAAAGGTGAAACCAATACTTAAATAAATTATCTTTTTCCATAGAATGCACGTAAGCATTTGTAGAACTGATTCATTTTTAAATATAGGCGGTTATTGTTTGGTTCTGATAACTTCCAGGGGTCTCTTGGACATAGTTAAGGTTCAAGGAAATACTTTTTGTTTAAAAATAGTCTAGGCTAATTGGCAAGCCTGTTGGTCTTGGGAAGAACAAGTACATTTACATTAAGTCTTTTAAAAGTAACTTCAAAATTCAAAATTAACAAGTGGAGATGTGTCTTACTATTCCTCTATTAGTGAGGCTCAAAAAGAGTTCAGAAACTTGGAATGGATTCACAGGTGACCCTCAATTCTGTGAACCCTCAGGAATTGCAGGGATTTTTCTTTGAATTTCATTAGGCAAATTATCCAAAACTTCCAGTTCTTTTTCAGTGGATTGTGCCCTTCCATCCCACAGGTGTGTCTAGAATATATAGCTTTCTCTAATCACTGACATATATTTGTTTTATATCTATCGTGCACTAGAGACTTGGAACATAAAATCAAGTGTAATTGAGCTGGGAATTTAGCTAAATGGCACCACCCCTGCCTTGCAAGCTCAAGGCCCTGAGTTCCGTCCAATCCCCAGTACCAAAAAAAAAGGGGAGGTCCTCATTTCAAGGAGCTTTAAGCTGTAGTGGAGGTAATTCATGTAAGACAAATCCGGTGAATTTAAATCGGACAGAAATCTAAATTACAGTAAGAAAGGAATGAATTTGATTTTGTGAACTTCTTTGATGGAAATTTTGTTGAGATGGTAGCATTCCAGGGAAAGAGTAGCATAAATAAATGGGTAGTAGATTTGAACTATTATACAGAACTGTATATAGGCAACTATATAGCTGTGCTAAGATTTATGTAGGGGAAAGCATTGGGTGCCATTGGATTGGAGAGCAAGTTATCAAAGACAAAAGTGGGAGATGGACTCAGTAGTCTTCCTTTCCTGTCTTTACCATTTTTTTGTTTTGTTTTGTTTTGTTTTTGTTTTTAAGTACTGTTAGCTTCATCTTCTTACTGTCTTCCAACTCTGAGATTAGACACACTGGAAATATTAGTATATAATCACAATGCCTTTGAGATAACCAGATTTGCAGTTTAAGAAAGAGCACTTGGTTCTATATGATATTTTAAATAGAATAAGATATTAGCCAAGAATCCCAGTTAAGAGATTGTCACAATTATTTGAGAGAAAAATGATTAGATTGGAAAGATTTAAGAATATACAAGATGGTCATAAAATTTGGAAAGATAGGTCATTTTGCTGCTACTCTTTAATTAAACTATTATTTCCTCCACTTAACAGTCTAGGGGAGTCATTGAGCGCTGTCCAGTAGGAGCCATTACTCAAGAGTGATGAAGGACTGTAATAGGCTTGGATGATATGGCCATGTAGAACAGGCTGTACTCTTAACAGAATTGGTTCCTCTCTTCACTTTTACTAGTGGGTTATACTAATATGGCCTCTTTATACAGCACAGATTAGGCACCACACATAAGTATTACTGGTGAGGGACAAAACATTGAATGTTAGGTATTATACGACTAACAAAGAACTACTTATTGTTTATACTTTGTTTTCAGACTTGTGGGGAAATCCTGTGTAGTATCAGTAGGTCTTTGTTTAAAGGCTGAGAAAAGGGATGAATTGAGAGTCAGATTAGTCATCTAAGCAGCATCTACTACATGACAGACTATCTGCCTTTCCTAGTGACAGGAGTTCCTAGGAGTTGTTTAAAAATCCATTTCAGCTTTGGACTGTCTGCTAGAAAAAATAAGTAGTTTACTAAAAGCACATTTATAACTTCAAAGTTATACCTTTGAGAGGCCATTCAGGGAAAACAAAAAACAAAAACCATTAGGTCTCTTCCATATGACAGGCTTTGAGTGATTTCAAGATAGCAAATGTTCTCTCCTAGTACTAGTTTGAAAGAAGTTTTAAATGTTAAGTGTAAACATCCCTTAAATTTGATGTAACTGTTCCCTAAGTACCTTAAGGAAGTGCCCCTTTGCCTGATTTAAGAGTTTTTGAGAAAACAAAAAAGATATAAAAAGAGAAAGTTATATAGTGATAATGTAGTGTTAGGGTTCCTGTCTTTACATGCTGGATAGTCTTTAGTAAGCTACATACTGACTTGTTTTCCTAAAGATTTGAATAGATTTAGACATTTAAGGGTGATCCTGTAAAGACTTGGTATCTGGTCTTTTAAATGGAGAAGTAAGTCCATCTGTGTTCAGAGATATTATTGAAGGGTATGGACTTGTTCTTGATATTTTGATTTTCATTTACCCTTTTATAAGCAATAATTTGTAGTACCCTATACTCTGTTGTATGTTTCAACATGATGCTAAGCATGGCTGTCTGGGAAAACTAAAAAAGTTAGGTACTTCCTGCACCTCTACAAAGAATCATTGTGAATATGGTAGTTAAAATATGGATGTTGTAGACAGTTGGCACTGACAACTCAGACAACAGTTTCTCTCATCAGTGCTCTTCTAAAATACTTCAATGATTCTTGCTAAAGTAACCATACAAACTAGCCTCTGAATTTCATTCTTGAAAATTTTTAGTAGTTGTGTTTCTTGACATTTCCATTTACTAGCAACAGCTGCTGTTTGGGATTTTTGTTTATTCATTAATTCATTAGCAATAGTACTCCATGTCTTCAATTTTAACTGTAATGCATCCTTTAATATATGCTATCAAGTACAGAAATTGAGAAATGGTGGATGGTAGCTAATATCAAAATTGTCTATGTTCATTCCTACAGAAATAGGATTCCTTGCCTAAGTGACTTTGTTTCTGTAGCATAACTAATTCAAATGAGGAACAAGGCTCAGTTTATTTAACTCAATTAACACATTGGAAGCTTTTGATGAAGAGGAACTGCTAACTGTTGTAATAGACATACAGTATATGTTTTGACATGATTGGAATATTCAGGTGATATATTTTTATGAACTCTTAGACTAAGTATCTAATCAGTATGATAATGGCCTATTTTAAAAGAGGATACAAGGTATCATTTTCTTTTTTTGTTTTTTTAACAGCCTTTTAGGTGTCCCTATTGCATATGATAACATCAAAGTTGTGGGTGAACTAGGAGATATTTATGATGATCAAGGACACATTCATCTTAACATTGAAGCAGATTTTGTTATTTTCTGCCCTGAACCAGGGCAAAAGCTTATGGTATGTATATTATTTTTCCCTAGCTTCCTTTGCATAGTTATGTAACTTGGAAAACTTATATACACTATACACATACTCAGAAATATATATATACATGGGGGGTATTCAAATATTGTAGGCACAGAAAAATTATTTTCTATGGGTATGTTCTGATGGATATAAGTGTAGATGCTCCTGGCTTTTGGATTTCATTTGTATCAAATTTCATTTTCCATTTTTTTTACTTCGAGGTCCTGTGTATGAGGTGACTTTCTTATAGGCAGCATATCGGAATATTGTCGAGTTGCCAGTCAGTGTCTTTTAATTGGAGAATTAAGTCCATTTGTATTCAGAATATTATTGAAGATATGGAGTTTTGTTTTTCCTGTGATTTTGTTGACTTGCTTCTAGTTGTTTTGAATATACTTTGTTGGTGTCTTCCTCTATTCATCTTTGTGGTTTGATGAGTTTACTGTGTTGATAATGCTTGATTCTTATTTCTCTTTAGTATATCTCCTCTTCTAGTGGTATTCTTTTTCTGCTCTTGTTATGGTATCTTTGTTTCATTTCTGAGTGTTAGATTCTCTAACGAATCTATTGTACAATTGATCTAGTTACTATGAATTTCTTTCATTTATACTTACCTTGGAAAGTTCTCATTTACTTCTGAAGGATACCCTTGTTGAGTGTGGTAATCTTGGTTTCCAGTTATTTTCTTTCAGGACATGAAGTACATTGTTCTGTCTGTGCCGTCCTGTCAAGGACCTGGTTCATTTGATGAGTTTGCCTTTTAATATGACATTCCTCTCTTGCGGAATTTTGCATGCTTTTTTCTAGTATTTTTTTGAAAGTTTTAGTGTATGCCATGGAGAAAGTATTTTTTATTTGTTTCTATGTGGGGTTCATGTCCTTCCAAAGATTTGGGAAATTTTCTGCTTCGCTGAAGCAGAACGGTTTTGTATGCTGTGCTGGTAACTTGTTAACTATTGACTGGGTGGACTTTGTTAAGAGACCCCTGGAAAGGTGATTGGATTATGGGGGTATTATACTCAGTGAATCAATCCAGTGCTGTTTACAACTGAGTGTTTGTTAAGAAGTGGGATCCAGGAGGAAGTCACTGGAGGTATGCCTTTAGAGAGTCAGTCTATCTCCCTCTCCTCCCCCTACCCTTCTCTCCTCCTGCCCTATTTCCCTGTCGCCATGAAGTGAGCAGCTCGGTTCTGCCACATCTTTGAATCATGATGTTTCTACTTTGGAGCTGATAACCATGAACTGGGCCTTCAGAAACTATGAGCCAAAATAAACCTCTTTTCTTTTGAATTGCAAGTTTCAGGTGTTTTGTTTATCAGTGGGAAAGCTGACCGATCTTTGTGCCTTTTACTTTCATCTCTTCTTCAGATTGTCAGTTATGTAGATTTTCCATTTTTTAATGGTGTTCACAAGAACTCAAATGCTCCATTCTTTTTTTTCCGTTTTATATTTTTCTATATGTCCTATTGCTTAACATATTAATGTAGTTATTATTTTAATTGTTTTGTTTTCTAGTCTTCATATTAAAGGTATGAATGGTTTAAATATCAAATTTAAAAATACTAGAGCATTATACATTTGTTTCTATGTTTCAAAAGACCTGTATTGCAGCCCCAATAATCAGTATAAACTTAGACAGCAGATCTTTTCTGCTGCTGATGGTGCCCAGCTACAGTGCCTTTAGTTTGATAGGGTGTACGGGGCAATGCATTCCTTCTCTGAAGTCAGCCCACTGTGAAGACAAAACTTAGCTATTTATGCTGTAAGTCTTCAGGATGCTGGTTTCTGGGTATATAGAACTTGTTGAGACTCACTCTTTTTCACCTTTCTGTTGCAGTGTGTAGGGGTAGTCTACCCTGGGTCCAGTTGATGGATACTAAAGTATTTTATTTCTATTGCTGTGAGGTTTTCTTAGTTCTAAAAATCATGCAGCATACCTTTTGGTTTCAGTGTTTTTGTGATTTAGCCAAAAGGCCTTGCTCAAGATTTATAAAGGATAAACTGTCTTCTATATCATGCTAAATTGAATCATTAAAGAATGTACTTTTAAGCTTTGAAATTTATCCAGAAATATAATGTGGATCCCAGTGATAAAAAGCATATGCTTCTTACCTTGAGGTCTTTTTGTGTGTAGGTTGTAGTATTTTCTGCTTGGTTTTACTGCGGTTATACTTTATAGAGTAATTTAGTCCCAAAGGAATCCTGTTAGAGGGGCCTAGGTATTTTTTTGTTTGTTTGAAGACCTGTTTGAAGCAGGCCAGCTTAATTGATTAGTTTATCTAGTTAAATAATTGACATTCAATCACCTAATAAAATGAGCTTTCTAAAAATTCTGTAGTACGCCAAAGTTATATTTTGGTATGGCATATGGTAAATTGTAATTGAATTAAAATTTTTCCATACTAAATAGTACGATTAATTTAATGTATTCTCTGTAAAGATCAGTTTGAATCTTATAGTTTTATTCACCTTTTAATTCTTTTCATCTCTTCATGATGTTCTGTTCCTATTCTTTCTTCCCAGGGTATAGTTAATAAAGTGTCTTCTAGCCACATTGGCTGTCTAGTACATGGATGTTTTAATGCCTCCATTCCTAAGCCCGAGCAAATGTCAGTTGAGCAGTGGAACACTGTGGAGGTAAACGTGGGTGATGAACTAGAATTTGAAGTATTTCGTCTAGATTCCGATGCTGCTGGAGTATTCTGCATTCGAGGAAAACTAAACATCTCTAGGTTAGTGCATCATACTTGAAAGAAGGATTGAACTATTAGACAAAAAAACTCCATTGCTTTGATACATACAGAAATTATATTTCTTCTTTATCAAATGTTTCTTGTTTGCCTTATAAGCCTGAATTTATTGTCTTTGACAAAGTTTTTCTAAATCAAACCAAAATTTAGAAATCATGTTTTGATGGGCCGGGAATTTAGCTCAGCAGTTCGGTGGCCTGCCTTGCAAGTGCAAGGACCGGAGTTCAATCCCTGGTACCAAAAAAAAAAGGAAAGGAAGGAAGGAAGGAAGGAAGGAAGGAAGGAAAGAAAGAGAAAGAAATCATGTTTTGACTCCTGGAGAAATACTGTGGAAACAGAATTTAACAGTTTGATGGCCCATAGATCTGTCATTTTGGGGAGGGATAACAGGATAGAATATTTGAAATTCATGTTGTTGTTTTGTATCTTATAGTGTTGTTATTTGGAAAGTTTTTGTATATTGATATACTGTTTATCTCATTTTTCTTATTACTGGTAATTTTTTAACTTTTTATAGTTTACAATCCAAGTGCTTTGAAATTTCTGAAGAAGTAACAGAAACTGTCACAGAGGAAGCTGTTGAAAAAATTGCGAAGAAGAAAAAGAAAAAGAAGAAAGCCCCAGAAATAGATGACTTGGATGTCAGTGTCACAGAGCTAGCAGATTTAGTAGATATGACTCCAAAGGAAGAAGACGACCTGCAGATTAGTAATAATGTGAATGACCCTTGGGAAGAAGGGCCAAAGAAGAAGAAGAAAAAGAAGAAAAAGGACCAGGAGTATCAGGATCAGGACCCTGTTTTCCAAGGCAGTGACTCCAGTGGTTACCAAAGTGACCATAAAAAGAAAAAAAAGAAAAGAAAACACAGTGAAGAGGTTGAACTTACCCCAGTTCTGGAATGCTCACCTAAGAAGAAGAAAAAAAAGTAATTTTCTTTAGGACATTTTAAGTATGATAACATTTGTCAAGATTTACACAGAAAAGATAAATAAATGTTTTGAATGATATGAAATGCTTATATGTACCAATAGTTTATAAAACAGGGTACACTCAAGTAGTAGTAGTTGGAGGATATTTGTGCTAAAATCACAAAACTGACTATAAATTGGTTTAGGTAATACCAATATTAAAGTGCCATTTTATTGTATATAGAAAATGATGAGTGCTGCTCTCATTCTTGATTCTTACATTCTTCCAGATGTTACACTCTATATAAAATTATTTTTATACCCTCAAGATTAGCAAAAGACTTTATGCGATACTCTTTTTTTCTGGTAATGGGTTTTTGTTTTTGTTTGTGTTTTTTTTCTGTAGTTAAACATTGTTTTTAGTTTGCTTTTTTGAAAAGACTCAGTACACATCCAGTGATGTAGCTCAGCAACACAGCATGTGGCAAGCATGAGGTCCTAAATTCAAGTTTGATGCCCAGTTTTCTTGTATCATAGCTACAGTATTTCTGTTGTTTTAACATAAAATAGATTGCCAAAGGAGCCTCTGGAGTCTCTAGACCTCATAACTACTATGCCACTGTTGAATGTCTGGTGAGAAACAGTATTCACTATTATAGCTCTCCATGTTTGTCTTATCTGTTTTAATTCTTGAAAGATGGATGTAAGCAGTTCTTTTACTGTTCATTTGTGCCTCATTCTGATTTTGTTGTGTGTTGGAGGAAGAGAATGTGGTGAAGACAAGATAAATAACATTCTGACTAATGGGAAATTGTTGTGTTTTTTTGTTTTGTTTTGTTTTGCAATACTGCAGATATAACCCAGCACCTTTGCACTGAGCTGTATCTCCTCCCTGCTTTTTGATACAAGGTCTTGCTGAGTTATACAGGCAACACTTCAACTTGAGATCCTTCTGCCTCACCCTTCCAGAAAGCTGGGATTACGGGTGTGTGCTAGCACATCTGGATATGATTACTTTTTATTGATTGGGGTAGGCTACTAGAAAGTGTTTAACAAGGAGACAGTCATTACTGCTCTCACTAAGAAAATGTGGACTATGAGACTGTGTCATGACTAACTGGAAACTACAATGATGAAATGGTAATACATGGCCATGCCTTTAATAGATATTTGACCTCATTGAAGCCTGGGTACATAACAGAAAATAAAGTAGGTATACTTCTTACCTTTGTGGCGTATAAAAGGAGAAACATGCATTTAACACATACATGCACATGCACAGTATAAGTACAGAAACACAGAAAATTAGTAATTGTGCCACATACTATGAAGAAAAATAGCCTCTCCTGTTACCTATGTTTGTGTCTGTAGTTGGATGAATGACCTGCCACTTTTGTTGCTGTTTAGTACCAGACATAGCACCAATCTCAGTTTAATGTTTGATAATGAGCAAATTGTGCTAATAGTATACTTCATCTAATCTGTAAAGCTATGGTGGAGACATTGAAATTGGTTGACAGCTCATATTTGTCTATAAGTAGATGAACCAGACAGAAATATGCAAGCTAGTGTCTTTTCTTTCAGTACAGTTAAGAATTATGTGACTGTCCTGTGTTTGAAATGTCTTGTCCAAATTGGGATGTGTTGTTAGTAAAAGGTACATACAGGGTTTTTAAGATGTATGAAAAAAGTAATTTGTCTCAATATACTGGTGAAATAACTATTTTTGTATAGTCAGTTAAGTAATATACAAATTGTAGCATGTTTTCAGTTTATTTTTCTACAAAGGTCAAAGATTGCACGTGATCTCTCACATTACCTCTCTTTGGAGTCCTATTTAGAATGAAGTATGTGTTGAAAAAAAAAGTTGAAACAAAAAATATTACCAAGATTTAATGTAGTGAAATACCCACAAAATGTTTATTTCAAATCTGTGATTGTTGGACAATATAGAAAGTTAATTTGAAGTCAAACAATTCTAATTACATTCTGTGCCCCTAGAAAGATAGCAAGGTTATGGTAGTTGTGGAAAAATACATTACAACTTAACGAAATGAGCAAATTCCTACTCTTTATTTTGCTTCACCTGATAATTCTGCCCTGTTTTATTTTAAAAGAATTTGCCACTTTGAAGAAAGAAGGGATGGCCCTGAGATTTATCATCTTAATACTGATGACCGAAGATAAAATTTTTTCTCTGTACCTACATTATGTCACATGGCACAAAAGTTTTAGTAAAAGGAGAAGAATCCATTTGGGCCTAACCTGATCACATGGAGCTCTTTAAAATAAGAAAATTTTATGCAGCTGGTGGTAAAAGGGGAAGTGAGAGGGTTTTGAAACATGAGAAAAACTTGATAGAAGGGAGAATCTTTCTTACCAAAGATGGGGAGAGGTATGTGGCATGGGCCTGAGATGCCGAGCTACCCCTGCCAATAGCGAATAGGAAAATGGTACTTCCACAAGGAACCAAGTTCTGCCAGTAACAAGAATGATCCAGGAAGTAAAAATTTTTTTCCCAGATCCTCCAGGTAGTACTTTAGTTGACACCTGAATGTCAGACTTAATGAAACCCCCACCTTGTTAGGCTCCTGACTGACATAACTGAGCAACAAAATAGGTGTTTTTCTAAGCCATGAGTTAGGTAACTTCAAATATCCATAACAAACTAATACAGTCATGTGCTGTGTAATGTTTCAGTCAGTGACAGACCACATCTCTGATGATAGCCATAACAGGTAGCCTACATGTGAGGAAGGCTTTGCTGCCTACCTTTGCCTGAGTGCATTTACATAGGTACACAACAGTGAAGTTGATACATTTTTTATAATGTATCTTAGTTGCTAATATATGACTGAAATAGCCTTATGGTACAGTTTGGTTAAAATATTGTGCACTTTCAATGCTGTATCTAACTTTGTAAATGTCTTCTGGATTTACTGAAAAAGTAGATTTCACCTAGAAAATGCTTTGGGGGTTTTATTGGGGCTGTACTAAGTTGAAAGCTTTGAGGCTCAGTTGTATTCTCTATTCACTTTTCCTCGCCAATAAACATGTTAAGATTCTTCAGTCGAGTCTACTGCATTCTTCAGTAGCACTTAAGTTTTCATCTTTGAAAGCTTTTCATATATCTTATTTCTCTTTTATCAGATTTTGTGGAATTATATGTCCTAACTACCTCTTACTGACAGAGTAACCATCTGTCCTACCAGACATTCTAAACCATGCTAAAAGTTTTGTTTGGTTTATTGACTATGGATCACCCTGGCTTTTTTTTTTTTTTTTTTTTTTGTGTGTGTGTGTGTGTGTGCCTGGGATTGAACTTGGGACCTTGCATGCTTGTGAGGCAGGCGGTAGAACCACTGAGCTAAAATCCCTGGCCCGTTTCTGTTTTTCTTGTGTTCATCATTAATTACTAGTTTTTACTAAATCTTACATGTTTTTGGTTTCCACCCCTCACCTTAGCTTCATAAATTAAATTGTTCTCATTTCAAGCATTCTCTGTAATGCATGCATTTGATTGTAACATCTTCCTCTCAGATTTTTATGTATCCTGGAAGTTGATACTGTAGTAATCTTGTTTGTGTCTAGATACTCTAAAATTTCACCTTGAAATTCTTTCACCCAGGATTTATTTATAAGTGTATATTTAAAAACTTCCCACAAATTTCTAAGTTTCTATTATAATTGTTATCTTTTAATTGTTTCTTGTATTGGGAATTGTCTTTGTACTTTTGAAAGTTGAAAATTTCTTTGGTGCCAGTACACATTGCATTTTTTGTTTGTTTTGGGGGGTTTTGTTTTTGTTTTTTGTTTGTTTATTTTTTTGTGACAGGGTCTCAATATGTAGTTGAGACTGACCTGGAACTCACTATGTAGCCCAGGCTGGCCTCAAACTCTCAGCAATCCTCCTGCCTCAGCCTCCCAAGTGCTGGGATTACAGGTGTGTGCCAACATGCCTGACACACATTGCATATTTAAAAGAACACATTCTTTAGGCAATTAAAGATAATGTATTTTTAAAAATGTGCAAAGCACTATTTTAGATACTACAGACCATGTAGCAAGACAAAACTGAAAACAAACAGATAATTTTGTACTTGGTATGACTGTTTTTGGTATTTTTACTAAATAATTAATGAAAAGTTTGACAAATATTCAACTCAGAATATCATTGGCTCTCCTTCCAAAAACAAAATGGCATGACACATGGTCTAAACTGTTTTCTCTCTCAAGCCTCTCCCTTGGCAGAAATAGATAACTTCATGGTATTGTTTTGTCTTCTGCTTTTTGTAAGTAAATACATGGCACATCATTGGATAATCTTAAAGCCAATAAGTTGTCATGAACATTTGAAAAATTTTAGTAAGGCATAAACTTAGTTATAAAAATGGAATGATTAGGAATAGAAGCAAACATAAATCTGCATCCAGGATTCCAATAGCAAGTAAGCTTGAGTTTAATGTAGTTGTCAGTAATTAGTTCCACATTCATTAGATATAATTAGAAATTTCTCTGTAACTTACTGATTCAAGAAAAAAAACTAGGACTGGAAATTCTCAATAATTCTTAGCAATATCTGGAAATAGAAGGTAAAAAGATTTATCAGAGACGACTATAATTTAGAATTTAAAATTAGAATATATTAGTAAATAAAATGACAGGATTTTATGATATTATGACCAAGAAAGGGAAGATATAACTAAATGTGCCGATATAATAGAAATTCCTGTTAATTCTGCCTCCCACCCCAGATAATGGTTGATCTAACTCATTTACTCCAGGCTCTTGGATACGGATGAACAAAGAATTCCAAGTGCATAGTCATATGGCAAGTGAAAAGCAGCCACGTTTACTGACAGTGGTGGGAATGTGTGCTAGGGGCAAATCTGCATGGTTTCATATTGACATGTAAAATCATCATGCCTAGTCGTCTGTCCCCATTTGACCCTTCCCCATGAATCATGGGTCCTGAAATAGCCAAGTGATTAAACAGGTAGATGGCAATGGAAGCTTTGGGAATAGTAATTTTGATCCTGTAGGACAGTAAGTTGTGTTCTTATCTCGAGTCATTTAACTGCCATGAGAATGAATTTCAAACTTTCAAACAGGTAGCTTAATTAGCTTTGGGCTGTAGATGCTTCATTTTAAAGCCCATCACATCTTCACAAGGATATATTACCTACTGTTCCAAGCCAGTGAACACAGGCAACACAGATGTGAAGGCAAACCTGTTCTGGGAGACAAGACTTCCAATGATTGACTTAACTTGAGGATTCCCAATGGTCCTGTGTCAAAATTTCTACACCTACCCTTCCTTCTGTATTTTCTTCTCGGTCAGAAGCTTAACCTGCCTATTGCAGTTCCCTTCACATTTTCTCTCAGGCATTTTACCTAATAAAATCGCATTTTTAATTATATTTAAGTATCTTGCTTCTCACAGAAACAGACTAATAAAGATCACTTGATTCTTGAGAGGATCCAGAGATGATGGTGATTACTTTGGCCATCCTTTGCAATGAGCTTATTAAAAATCAGAAAAGCACAAATACAACAGAGCCAGAGAGATAAAGTGAACTAATCATTTTTAATTCCTACAATCAAGTGGAATCCATAACTGTCTTTGTAGATTTCTATAGGCCATAAACCAAGAAATCCCTTCCCTCTTCTCCATGAGAACAGGAGCGCAGTGGATCCAGTTGCCTCTGAATCCACAGCACAGTGTGGTGTTAATAGCAGTAGGCATTCAGTACTTATTTGTTGAATGACGTTTTTAAACAGCACTGATTTTTTTTCTCCTTGGAATCTCTTAACTATTTGAAGGCTGGGGTCTGGAAATACAAAGGATGTCCATGGAACTAAGTGTACTTTAATCCAAAAGATCGCAAATAGAAAGCATCTTTGTTCTGTCCCCTTTGGAATTAAGGGAAAGGATCAAAGTAATCCACTCTCAGGAGAGAGGAGAGCTTCTTAGATCTACCTTAAAATTAGAAAAGTGTAGTCATGGTCACCAATATTCCAAAGTTGAATTTTTCCCAAATAGAATTTTAGACTAAATTCAAATCGCAAAACTTACTACTCTAACCTTAAATAGAGGACGTTATGGTTCTTCATGTCACAGCTGAAGAGTTTATCAGTTTTTCTTTGGACATCTCTTCAATGCCAATAAAATTAAAGGGTTTTGCTGTTAATCTTTTTTTTTTAACTAGAAATTTATTTTCTGTTAATTTTGGTTTCTGGCTGTATATCCTTCCTATTTGATATCACATGGCAATTTATGGGAACATACAGACAGCAGTCTCTGATGCCCCCAGATAATTTTGTGAGGTCTGTGTGAATATAATCTCACATTAAAAAACCCTTTGCTTTCTTTCCTTACAAAATTTTTGTTTTTTCTATTCCTCAGCCCACCAGTATTTACTGAATAGTTAGTGTATGTCAAACTCTAACTCGGGCACTGAAATTATATTGGGGAACAAAATATAATAATTACCTATCAGTGGATGGCATACGTGCATAACAGAAGGGAGATCAAAACAAAAACAGTAGGTCATAAGCTAGATAATGATAAATGCTATGGAGTAAAGTAAGGCAGGAAACACATCAGTGTGTTGAGAGCCACAGTTGCAAATTTTATTTATTCATTCATTTAGGTACCAGGGATTGAACTCAGAACCTTGCACTTGGAAGGCAAGCAGTGGCACCACTGAGCTAAATCCCCAGCCCGATAGTCGCAATTTTAAGTAAGATAGTTAAGGAGATGGATTCTACAAGAAGTGAATTTCAGGGGGAAGGCAGAGTTAGTAAAGAGGTCCAAAAACAAAAAGAAGCTTGGATGTGAGACTTCTGAAAAAGTAGAACTGGATAATTCTGTGGTTATAGCAGGGCGATAAAAGTGAAGAATAAGGCATGACTTCAGAGCAAATTAATTTATGTCTTTATTTCTTTAGTCATTTAGCTTTACCAATATTCTGAACAAAGTACTTTGATGCAATTAATGTTTCAATAATTTTCTGGCTATCAATTATATCAAGGAGAACTTGAAGACATAATTGGAAAATATATTTTAAATATTTCTATATTAAGATGCATATGAAATATACCTAAGAATATACTTAAGGTTTTTTAAAAAAATGTGTCATACTTAAATCAAATAACCTTATTTCTGTTTGATAGGAGATACACTAGTTTCCAATGTTAATTTTGGTTATTTTATCTCCTGTAAATTTAAATTACTGATTTTTGTTGTGCTTTCTTTTTATACCCCCAAATTTATAAAAATACCAACTTTGACTCTAAGAGCACATAACCTAATAGCATAAGGCAGTGAGTATATAATTTAAAATCTATATCACATGGGCTAAAGGTGTAGGGAAA
This sequence comes from Fukomys damarensis, assembly GCF_012274545.1. Taxonomy (NCBI): domain Eukaryota; kingdom Metazoa; phylum Chordata; class Mammalia; order Rodentia; family Bathyergidae; genus Fukomys; species Fukomys damarensis. The sequence goes on along the minus strand of NW_022900916.1, from coordinate 21,978,618 downwards.
ATGGGAAGGGTAGGGAAAAGGTAATAAGGGAAAAGAAAAAAAAATGAAAAAATGGAAATAAAGTATTTGCAAATAGGGAAGGGAGGAGGGGTTGAAGGGAGGGCAGGGACAAGGGGAAAAAATGAGAACCAAGACCTGTCATGTAAAGGTATAAAATCCCAATAATGAATGTAACTGTACTGTATACCTAAAATGTACCAATAAACTCAATTAAAAAATAAAATTAGATCACAGATGAAAGGTAAGAGAAAAATACTTTAGGTGTAACTAAATACTAGCCCTCTCCATTTATAACATCTGTATCGGTCAGTTTTTTGTTGCTATAATAATAAACCTGAGGCAAGATAGTTTTATAAAGAAAAGAGGTTTATTTACCTCCCAGTTTTAGAATCTGGACGTTCAAGATCAGGATGGTCCATGGCATCATAGACAGAGTGCATTATAAGAGAGAGATCATATCACCAAACAGGGCCAGAGAACAATTCAACATTCAGGCTTGTTCTTATAATAAACTTTACTGTCGCAAGAACTCACTTCAAGAGACTAGCATTGTTTTAGGGGGGCAGCACTCCTGTTTCATGTAAGGGCCTCTCACTAAGTCCTATCTATTAAATGTCCCATCACCTTTGGCATTGACACACTGGAGATCTAGCTGGTAACACATGAACTTTTAAAGGGCAAATCACATCCAAACCGCACCATCCTATTTGAACCAAGTGTGAACCACAGCCCCAGTAATGGAAGCTTTGGTATTATGCAGCTACATTTTCCAGCCACCATTAGTTGATCAGGATGGACAATCACTCAAAATAGAATAATCATGTTCTCTTTCCAAAACACTTGGGATATGAAAAACAGAGCCTGAAACAATACATTACAGTGGCACCTCAGTTCACGAACTTAATTCTTTCCATGATTCTGGTCACAGAATTCGCTCCATGATTCTGGTTGCAAAAACTTGGGTGTTAGAAAGATTTTGATTGCTGTGGTTCCATCCCATTTTAAGAAAATTAATTTAAAGGGCTGAGGATTTAGCTCAGTGGCACCATGCCTGCCTTGCAAGCACAAGGTCCTGAGTTTGATCCACAGTACCAAAAAAAGAAAATAAAGAGGTTCATTATTTTGGCTCATGATTTCAGAGGATTCACTCCACATTTGATTGGCTCTGTGGTTTGAAAGCCTGTGCCAAGGCAGAACATGATGGGTGAGTGTGATAGAGCAAATCTGCTCACCTCATGGAAGTCAGGAAGCAAAGAGAGAAAGGATCTGGATCCCAGTAATCCCTTGGAGGGAACAACCCCAACTTTCTTCCTTTCACTTCCTCCAGGTACCACCACCTTCCCTTAGCACAAGAAGATGGCAAACAGGCTTTTAGCCTATGAGCCTTTGAGAGAGATTTAAGATCCAAACCATAGCATTCCACCCTGAACCCCCAAAAGCCACGTGTCTATCTCACAATGAAAAGTGCAGTCCATTTCCAAGAGTCCCCCAAAACTTCCAACATTGCTGAAAAGTCACGAGTCCTCTTCTGAGACTCAAGGCCAACTCCTGCTCTGAAAACAGAAAGACAAGTTTCCAAGATACAATGGTATAGGACAAACATTCATGTTCCAAATAGGATGAATAGGGGTAGAGAAAGGAAAGATTGGGCCAAGGCAACACTGAGATCCAGCAGGGCAAACATTAAGTCTAACAGCATTCTGGGCACACAGTTGCTGAACATGATCTCTGAAAAGGCTTGGGAAGCTCCACTCCCATGCCTTTGCTGATTGCAGCCCACATGGCCATTCCCTTGGGCTGGTCCCACAACTGTAGAGAATTTCCTCCAGCAGGTTCCCTGTTCTTGGCATCTCTAACTTCTCATATATGCGGTCATATATCACCCTGCCATAACCCTTGCAGGGATTCTGACCTAGTCACACACTGGCCTGCCATGCATTCCTGTGAAATCTAGGAGGAGGCTTCCATGGCCCTGTAGCTCTTGAAGTCTACATGCCTGCAAAATCAGCAGGATGTCAAAGTCTACAGCCAACTCAAGCTGTATCTGGCCCCACTTGAACCATGGCTGCAGTGGCCTCATGCCAAGCTGGTTAAATAGCACATGAGTCCCTAAAGCACCTTGTGTCAGCACCATGGGGCCCTCTTCCCAAATGGAATGTCTTTGAAATGAGTTTATACTTTTACACCCTTGAACTGGAAATGAGTGTCACCTTGTTAGTAAAGTACCCAAAAGGAATCTTTCCTATTGTGGTGTGAAGAATTTAATTTGGCTTTAACGGTACTAATATTTGTGCTACCTTTTAGCTTCAACTTTAAACATGCTCCTTTTCCATCTAAACTGCAAATTTTTCTTGCCTTTTGCTTCCATTTTCATAGTAAATCTGGCTAAAAGTAACACTAGTATGAGGTATGATCAAGATAAATGGTTAAAGTTTAAATTTTAAAACATTTGTTACAGTGAAAGACACATTGCAATTAATCTCTCAAATACTCTCTTTCATACACTCTTGTATCTTATGACAGGTGCTAAAAAAATACAGCCAATTCTGCTGTTGGTTGTCACGCTCCCCCCTCCCAAAAGACAGTGTGTCTGTATCTACCTTATTCACTGGATCTAGGGCCGTACTGCTTCTGGCTGTTCTGCAAAGTCAAAATAACTATCAGTGTTTTCAACTGGTTCAAGATGTAGAATCTCACAACTAAAGACATGCACAACTTCCAAAACTGCTTCATAAAGTGTCTCCATTCTTTTCAGGCAAGTAGTAAGGCAGACTGTGGTGAGGGTACATGTTGGAGCAAATCTGCTCACTTCATTTTAGCTAGGTAACAAAGAGAAAGGGAAGGACTAGGATCCCAATATCCTTTTCAAGGACACCCCTTGAATTCTCTTAAGTTCTTTCCACCTGGTCCTGCCTTCTAAATATTCCACTACCTCCCAATAATGCCAAAGACAGGTTACCACAGATTTAACACATGGCCATTTGGAGGATATTTAAGACCCAAACCATAATATATTGCAACCATAAAATATAGGTTCCACAAAATTATATTCTCTTTCTGATAAATGTGCCATTAACATGAGCTTTTTTTGTTTGTTTTGTTTTTGTACCAATGATCGAACTCAGGCTTTGCACTTCATGAGCCTTTTTGAGGGGGTCCATTTCTTTCAGCTGAAGACCCCTTTAATGTTGTTAGGGCTATTTAATGTTGTTAGGGTTAGAGATAGTACAGATCTAATTTATGTCAGTAAGCTTATTGAAGTTTTTAAAGCAGGCCTTTAAGCTAGTCTTTAAATATAGTAGGGCACTCAGATTTCTGCTAGATATCTGTAGGTGAAGCCTGTATGTCCTGCTTTCCCCACTGCCCAGTTGCATTAGACCACTCTAGAGATACACTGGTGAGTATGTAGCATATTCAGAATTCGGGGGAATATATCTGCCCTAATCTAGATGTTTCTCCATGTGCATGGATCTCATTTTTTCAGTAATTTGAAGATACAAAATCTTTCCTTCTAACTATACCTTTTTTCCCTTTTGTGTAACTTGATAATTGTATAACTTGATAGTTACTGAGTGACCAAAGTATATGGTGAATACTCGTAAGGGAGATCTTTTGTACTATATTTCTATTTTAAAACTTTTAAAAAAGGTACACTGAGTGCTTATAGCTGACAGGTTTTCTGTTGTGTGCTGAGTGCTACAGATGTGATTATCAGCTAGTAAATGTTTACATTGTCACATCCTACATAGAGGAACTTTTTGAACTAAAGAAAGTCTTTTCAAAAACTACAGGCCACATTCCAGATTGTATATTTCAAATCAAGTTTTGTTTACCAGGGTGGCCAAATTATGCAAATCGGTTAACTTTCCCTTATGGGGAAGCCCCATCTGGAGGCAGCTAATTATGTTATGTTTCTCAGAAAATAGGCAAGGTTTTATAGGGTAAACTGGGAAGTCGTTACTTTCCTAAAACGTTTAATAAATCTTTCAGAGAACCTAAGAATGTTCTCATTCAACAGTAAGGATTAGATTGGCCTTTTAAAAACCAAAGAATAAATCTTAGATATATGTGTAAGGGAAGAAACGAACAATATCTTCAATCATCAGTCAGACAAAAAATGCATTAGTAAATGATATCACAGAAATGACACATGCTTTCCGAAGTGGAGGATAAATTAATCTCAGAGAGTAACAGTGTTTGCAATTATAGTCACCTTCTCACTTCATTAAGAGTCATCAGAGAGTTAGTCCGTATCCTTTCTATAGTTGAGTCTTAATATTTTGTTACTCACCTTTCAGTTTTATGAACAATAAATATAGTGAATGTGGAGCAGAGAAATATTTTGACAAATGAAATCACAGAAATGCCACATGCTTTCAGAAGTGGAAACTCTAGTTTCAGTTTTTTGTAGAATCTCTATACTCAACATTGATTGTACCAGTTTGCAAGGTGGAAAATTTTAAAGAGGACTCATAGGAATGTGTCTTTTATGTAATAATTACTTTAATTAAACATTCATCGTATATATTGATTACTCTTATACCTATATGATCCAAGTTTTGTAAATCCTTTTCACAATAGCAGTATTTCCTGACTCATTTTATATGAAATTAATGCTATTCTCTTTTTTGTAAAAATATCTTAGTTCTCATATCATTTGTGAAATTTGCTTAAGTAAACAAGCTACTTTGCCCAAACTGAAGGGCTGTACAAGGGAGTGAGTAGATATATACTTTGAAAGAATTAAATTTTTAAATCTTTTTTTTCATAGAGTTTATTGGTACATTTTAGGGATACAGTACCATTACATTCATTATTGGGATCTTGTTTCTTTACATGACAGGTCTTGGTTCTCATTTTTTCCCCTTGTCCCTGCCCTCCCTTCACCCCCTCCTCCCCTCCCTACTTACAAACATTTTATTTCCATTTTTTCATTTTCTCATATTTTTTTCTTTTCCCTTACTACCTTTTCCCTACTCTTCCCACTTTCCCTACACATTTATCCCATTTCTTCCTATTTCACATTGTCAATTATCTCATTAGGATCTTATGTACTATTATAGTTTATTCACACCAGAGAAACTATTCAGTATTTACACATGTGTGACTTATTTATTTCACTTAGGAGTATATCCTCAGTATGTATCCATTTTCCTATGAATGAATCTAATTTCTCATTTTTTATGGCTGAGTAGTCTTCCACTTTATAGCAAAACCACATCTTCTTTAACCAGTCTCCAACTGATGTAAAAATGGGCTGTTTCCAAGTTTTAGCTATTACAAACTGTGCCGCTATAAACATGGGTGCGCATCCATCACTGTGATATGATTCTTTTAGTTCTTTTGGAAAGATACCCAGCAGAGGGATGCCTGGGTCAAATGGAACCTCTAGTCCCAGCTCTTTGAGGTATCTCCATATTGATTTCCATAGTTGTTGCACCAGTCTACACTCCCACCAACAATGGAGAAGGGTTCCTTTCTCCCCACAGCCCTGCCAACATTTGTTATTGTGTGATTTCTTGATAACAGCCATTCTTTGTGGGGTGAGGTGGAATCTCAGTGTTGTTTTCATCTGCATCTCTGGAATGACCAGGGATGTGAAACATTTTTTCATAAATTTACTTGCTGCTTTTACTTCTTTGAGAAATGTCTGTTCATTTCAGATGCCCATTTTTGAATCGGGTCTTTATATTTAGGGGGGCTGATTTTTTTGAGTTCTTTATATAGTCTACATAGGAGCCCTTTGGCTGAGGAGCAGATGATAAAAAACATCGTGGTACTGGCAAAGAAACAGACCTGAGGATCAGTGGAACAGACTGGAAGATACAAAAACAACTCCAGATGCACTCATCTATCTTATCTTTGACAAAGGAGCCGACCATCCCCACTGGAGGAAAGATAGTCTCTTCAATAAATGGTATTGGAAAAACTGGATTTCAACCTGCCAAAGATTAAAACTAGACCCTTATCTTTCACCATGCACTAAACTAAAATCCAAGTGGATTAAAAATCTAAATATTAAAAAAGAAACACTAAACTTGTTGGAAGATAATTTAGGCAGAACTCTTGAAGACATTGGCATAGGAAAATACTTTATGAACAAGTCCTCAGTAGCACGGGAACTAGCAGAAAGAATCAACAACTGGGATCTCATCTTATTAAAAAGCTTCTGCACCGCAAAAGAAACCATCAACAGAACTAAAAGACAACCTACAATGTGGGAAAAAATTTTGCCAGCTGCTCCTCAGATAAATCTTTGATCAGATCACTTACACTGAGCCCATTTGTTCATCTCTCAAGTAGGGACAAAAATATTTGTCTTGCAGGATGTTGAAGTTTTAAAGATAGCATGAGACAAGCAGATGGTCACTGGTTGGCCCACAATTAATGCCAATGACTTAAAACACCAATACGCTCTGCAACCCACAGATTCTTTTTCCTAAAACAGATCTCCTTATAGGTATTCTTTGCTCTAGCATACTGCTATGGTTTAGCTCTTGACTGTCCCTTAAAGGCTCATGCTTTAAAGGCTTTGTCCACAGTGTGGCTCTATTGATAGAACTTTAAGAGGTGGGGCCTCAATGGTTTTAGGACTCTGGTGCCACGTTGCCAATAGGAAATGTGAGACCTTTGTCTCTTTGTGTTTCTTTCACCTCCTTGCCATGAGGTGAATGATTTTACTACCCCATACGTTCCACCAGGATGTGTCACCACATGGGACCAGTGGGTCCTAGACTATGAACTCTAACTAAAAACATGAGCCAAAATAAACCTTTATCTCTTCACAAGGTGATTTATCTCAGGTATTTATTGCACTAACAGAAATCTGACTAACACATACTTTATAGATTTCTTCTTTGAAAATGAAAAAATTAAAAATAAGTGTATTGAAAAATATAATCTTAAAATTTAATATAAAATATCTTTAATGTTAAATTTCAAAATGATTATGGTCATATTTTAAATTGTAAACTATAAGCATATAAGCTTATAGCTATAGGCATTTTAAGGATAACATTTTTTTCTTTAAATATTACACTTCTTTTCAATATAATGTTTTTATTATCAAGCATGTTTTCTCTTTTGGCATGTAAAATCATTTATATCATAATAAATACTAACATAATTTTAAATATTATTTAACTTCTCTTATAGTTCATAAAGTCTGTGTCCTGTTTCTTGGTTAGGGAAACTAATTCAATACTCATGTTTTAAATTTTAAAAAATGTAATCAAACTATGCATATTAAAATTAGTTACTAACATCACCTAGAGAGTTTTAGTCTTTGCAAGGGTTCATTTTTTCTGACTTAGATGGAAATTTTTCTTTTGCTTGGTCCTTTAAAAATATAAAAACTATTTTCCAAATTGAAGCAGAAATAAAATACTTTCATGACAAAGAACATCTGAAAAACTTCATGAATACCAAACCAGAACTCCAAATACTTTTTAGATATCCTAGAAAAAGACAGTGAAGGCCACAACTTCATGAGGCGCAACAGGGCAAATCCAAAAGGCAAGAATTTAAAGGGAGGGGGAGAAAAATAATAAAGAACCAACAACAGGAAAATAACATGACAATGATAAGTCAATACATATCAGTTATAAACAGCTGTTCCTCAAAAGTCTACAATCTAGAATATATAAAGAACTTTAAATCAGACCCCCCAAATATAAAGACCCAATTCAGAAATGGGCATCTGAAATGAACAGACATTTCTCAGAAAAGAAAGTCAAAGCAGCCAATAAACATGAAGAAATGTTCAACATCACTGGTCATTTGAGAGAGATGAAAACAACACTGACATTCCATCTTACCTCAGAAAGAATGGCTGGTATCAATAAATCAACCAAAAACAAATGCTGGCAGGTTTGTGAGGAGAAAGAAGCCCCTCTTCATTGTTGGTGGGAGTGCAGACTGCTGCAACCACTGTGGAAATCAGTATGGAGATACCTTAAACAGCTAGGAGTAGAAGTCCCATTTGACCCAGCTATTTCTCTGCTGGGTATCATCCCAAAAGAATTAAAAGAATCATACCACAGTGATATATGCACACCCATGTTTATAGCAGCACAGTTTGTAATAGCTAAAATTTGGAGACAGCACTATTGCTCATCAAGTGGAGACTGGATAAAGAAGATGTGTTTTTGTTGTTACTGTTTTTTATAAAATGGAGTCCTACTCAGACATAAAGGATGAGAAACTAAAGATATTTATAACTAAGTAGATGCACATTGAGGCCATACTCTTAAGTGAAATTAATAAAACACACATGTAAATACCGAATAGTTTCTCTGGTGTGAAAAACTAAAAGTATAAATAACGATCAAAATGTATAATTGATATTGTGCAATAGAAAGAGAAGGTCTAACAGAGTATAGGAAGAAGGAGGGGTAGGACAAAGGGGAAAAGGGAAAAGAAAAAATACGTAAAAAGGAAAAACACAAAAGCAACATCTTTGTAAACAGGGAAGGGTGGAGAGGGTAAGGGAAGGCTGGGGAAATGGGAAAAATAAGAACCAAGATAAGTCATGTAAAGGTATAAGATCCCAATGATGAATGTGATTGTATTGTATACCTAAATTGTACCAATAAACAATAAAGGTAAAAAAATAAAAATACATTTCCTGTTATTTTTTTTTTCAAAGAGAAAGTCAATTTTAAAATTGACTTACTTGGATTTATAAAATTTGTCATTGGAGGAATTTCTATGCATTTTTCTACTATACCACAGGGTGGAGTATTGCTTTAAAAATGAACCCTATAGTTTACATTCCTAACTAGATTAATTCTACTATGTAGGTAAATAGTGAATTAAAATTTTGGTGAATGTTGAAAAAAATTTTGGATACTAAACTTTCCATCATTATAGGACTCATCTAAATTATTACGTGGGAATGATTACGAACAAATATCAAACATGAATATTTCCTTCAATTTTTGCCAGTAGAAGAAAGTAATGACACTTATTCCAATTATGTGAAGATTTTATGACATTGGGTCATGAGATGATATTTAACTATTGTGTGATTGTGTATTTTTCCTCAAGGACAGAAGTCATGACATGACAGTTTTGTTTTACTTATATTTTGCTTATGTGTATTGTGATAACTTACATTCTGTCTTGAAAAATATTCATTGAATTTCATTGAGCTGTTTTGAAAATATGACTGTCTCTGAATTGCTTTGGAATCATCATGCTGAAATCCACTCACTCAAACAAAATTTGTTTATTGATATTAAATAATTGTTAGCTGAGGTAAAGGCAAAGGGTGATCTTTCAATTATTGAAGGATGATCAATAAATTCAAAGCAGGCAAAAATGGCCCCCCAGAAGTTAAGGCTATTTGATAAAATTTTTATGGACCTAGTAGTCATGAAATTACATCTCCATGATATTTCTCTGTGTGATCACCTTGTTTGTTATTCAGTAGACTCATGGCAGGAACTAAGACTGAGCAGCAATGAAGATATAGCACAAACACTAATACAAATTAATTAGGAAAATGAAGAATATTAACTTAAATAGTAGGCAGTGGCTCATATCTGAGCCCTCATAGAAAAGGCATGAAAATGTTTGAAGTTCTGTGCATGACCTATACCAAAAGTGTTTCAGATTCCCCTTCTAGATACATCTATCCTGTTAAAAGATTCTAACTTTTGAGCATTGGATGAAGCAAGTACAAAAAAAACAAAATACTGCATAGCTCCCTGTCTCATCCCAAGCATGGTTGTAGAATTAAGAATAAGACATTAATGAATGACAAATTCAACTTTTAAAAAATCTATTATTAAAGCCATTATTTCAATACCAAAATTTTTTTTAATTTTTCTGTTTGTAATTATTGAGTAGTAAAAACTAAACATTTATGGAGTTAGCCTAATGTCTTAGTTTCTGAGGTGTAATTCATATAACACAAATTCATCTTTTTAAAGTGTACAAAGCAGTGACTTTAGTGCATTTGCAATGCTGTGCAACCACCAATCTCAATTTTTTAAACAAATATACTATGCCAAATACCAGTTCATGGTAATAACAATTTTTCAGTCTCCACTGCTCTCCTCACAGCCCTGCCCCACAACCAGTAATTTGCTTATTTGCTTTCTATCTCTATATAGAGAGATATTCTGCTCTGGGTATTTTATTGAAAAGTCAATAAACAATATGTGACTTTTTATGTCAGCCTTCTTTCATTTGGTACATTTTCAAAGTTCATACAGGTAGAAGCATGTCAGACTTAAATTTCTTTCTAAGGCTAATTACATTCTATTGTATAAATGTATCACATTTTGTTAATGCATTCATTTTGCCAATACACGCTTGGATTGTGTCCACCTTTTTACAATTGCACAAAATACTACAGTGAATATTAGCACAAAAGAACATATCTGAAAGCTTCCACCTTCCTACATTTTTGTCAATATTCTTCCTTTTTAAAAAAAATATATCCACTCAAGTAGTTAGGAAGTAGCATCTCATTGTGGTTTACAGTTGGATTTTCATAATGACTAATTATGTTGATCACCTTTTCATGTGTTACTGGTCATGCTATATCTTCTTTGGAGAAGTGCCTGTTAAAGATCTTTGTCCAGTTTTTAATTGCATGTTTTATTCATTTATTGTTGGCTCTTAGGAACCTTTCTATATCTTATCATAGATGTTAAACATTTATTAGATATGTGATTTGCACATATTTTTCTTAATTGTATAGTCTTTGGACATTCTTGATAATGTACTTTGATGTAAAATTTTTAATTTTTATGAAGCCTAATTAGTTTTCTTTCATTGCTTGTATCTTGTGTAAAACCTAGGGATTTATGCCACTATCAGGTCATTGAGAATTAACAGAAGGAATGTTTCCTCCTACTTAGCTTTATAGTTTTAGTCTTACATTTGGATTAGTATTCCATTTTGAGTTAATTTTGTAAATACAATAACGTAGGATATTATCCCACAATGTGGTGGCCCCTCCACCTGATGGTAGAGAACTATACTTTCCCCTCTGTGTGATCTTGGCATTTTTGTTGAAAATCCTTGTCCTTATGCAAATACTACATTGTTTTGAATACTGTATCTTTATATTAAGTTTTAAAATCAGGAAATGTGAACTCATCAAGACCGTTTTTCTGTCTCAGTACCAGTCTATTTATGTTCCCTGGGAATTAGTTTGGAATTTTAGGTTTTCATTTTTATTTCTTCAAAAACAAAATCAGTTGGAATTCTGATAGGGATTGCATTTAAACTGTAGCTTGCTTTGGAAAGTGTCTCCATCTTTACAATATGTTTTTCAATTCATGAATACAAGATGACTTTCAGGTTACTGAGGTCTTTAATTGTTTAGCACCCTTTTGTAGTAGTCAGTAGGTTTTTTAGTTTCTAATAATGAAGTTATGAACAAAAGCTACAGTATTTGCTGTATTTAACTATGTGTTGCCTTGACCAATGTTATTTCTTCTCTGTCACTGCTTTGAATTTTTGTCTTTGACTTTTGCAAGTGATTATTATCCATAACTGGCTCATGTGGATTTAGCTCTTTTAATTTAATCTCTATTGGAGTTAATTGAATCTTGTAGGTTTATAGATTTATCTCTTTCACCAAATTCATGAAGCTTTTACCCAATATTTCTTAAATTATTTTTTTTTCTGTTTCCTACTTTTTCTGGGAATCTTAATAGTGTGTATACATTAGTATGCTTGTTGGTATCTCACACATCTCTTAGGATCTATTAATTTCTTCTTATTATTTTTTTTCTCTTCCTCAGGCTAGGTAATTTCAGTTGAACTACCTTCAAATTCACCAATTTTCTCCTCTATCCAGGGAAAGTTCAATCTTCTCTGCAACCTTTCTAGTTTTTTTTAAATTTTATTCTTGAATTTTTAGCTCCAAAACCTTTTATAGTTTTTTATTATGAAAATTGTATAATTTATATCTCTAAAAAATTATTACTTGTCCATAAGTTATTCTCTTTATTCCCTTTAGTTCTTAGATTCCTCAGTTATTTGAATATATTTATGAAAACGAATGTATTTTTTTCTGATAAGTCCACTATCCAAGTGTTCTCAAGAAGGTTTGCTGCATTTTTTTCCTGTGACCAGGTCACAATTTTTCATTTTTGTATGCTTTTATTTATTATTTTGTTGATGAAAGCTAAACATTTTGAAGGTATCATAACTCCAAATTTCAGATTTGTCTTCCTTTCTAGGAATTGCTATTGTGTAGTTGAAGGCTGTAGTCATTCATTTGTTTAGTGCTACTCTAAATGAGTTTAGCAAATACTATTTTATTTTTTATGTGGTTACTGATGCCTCCATTCTATTATCTCTACAGTCAGCTAATCATCTGACAGAGATTTCACTGAATGTTTGGCCCAAGGGGGAAAAAAAAATTTCAAAAGAAGGGAAAATCTTGTAGTCTCAGCACTCTGGGAAGCTGAGGCAGGAAGATCACAATTTCAAGACCAGCCTGGGCAATTTAGTGACTTATCAAGGTCCTGTCTCGAAATGAAAAATAAAAGGGCTGTGAGGGCCCTGAGTTCTATTGCTGTACTGGGGGTGAGGGTGAGACAGTGGGACAGAGTAGAATATGTCTTTTAAATTCTTTTCTCAGATCCTGCTGAGAAACAACTTTAGTCTGTGGGTAAGGAACCAAGGGCTGGCTTCTGTACAGGTCTCTCAGTGAAGCCATAAGCAGATTCGAATACTGTACTCAACCCTGATAATTGGAGGACAAGGTTCTTATGACTGACACCAGTAATTTACACCAGGAATGTGAACAACTGCCTTTATGACTACATTCCCTAGCACTACAAGATGGTAGTTATAATACAAAATATTGAAATCCACCAAGATGTGCCAGCCTTTTCCTTACCAAGCACCTCATCGGTGTTTTAGGGGTTGAGCTAGACTCCAGAACCTTAAAACAGTTAGTTCTGGTGATCTTGGGAACTCAGTAGTTCTTCTGGTAGAGGGAACAAATGTTGGTTCCCACAAATCCTAACCACTTTTATAATGGACTACCATTTTATAAGGAGAAAAATATGCATTGTGTGATTCTGCCTGAAATCCCTTAATTGAGGTTAGAATGTTTTTAAGAGACACTTAATTCTTGGGTACATTTTTCTTTTTGTCATGGGTTATTTCGGTTCTTTTCTTTTCATAGATGCTAGAGATCAAAGCCAGGCTGTCACACATACTGGGCAAATGCTGCCCCATCAAGCTGAAACCACAGCCCAAGACCTTTCTTAAATCTCTTTGAATGTAGTCGGACATCTCACTGCTTCTGTAACACATGCTCAAAAGGAATTTTAGATATTCAGGGAATGGAAGAGGATCTTTAAGAATTTCATATTTCAAATATGTTTTTTGTAGATGCTAGGGATTTTATACTTTTATACTATTTTTAAAAAATTAATAAATTGTAATATGTAGAGCAATTTTCATTTCACAGTAAAATTAATGAGAAAGTATAGGGAGTTCCCATGTACACTCTTTCCCTCACGCATTCACAATGACAGTAGTACTTTCTTAGAGTCAAGGAACCTGTACTTATGTGTCATTACCATCCAAGAGCCATAATCTATTTTAGGATTCACTCTTGACTTTTCAAATTCTACAGGTCTTGAGCAGTGTATAAGGACATGTGTCCACCTTTGCAGTATCATAAAAATGATTTCACTGTCCTATCCTCTGCACTCTGCTATGCTATTTATTCTGCCCACCCAACTAATCCCTAATTTTGTGGTACTCTTTCTATATGTTTACCTTTTCCAGGATGTCATATAGTTGGAATCATATGGTAGGTAGAATTTTCAGATTGCCTTCTTTTACTTCATAATATGCTAACAAATTTCTTTCATGTTGTTCTGTGGCTTCTTTTCATTTTAGTCTTGAATTATATTCTGTTGTCTAGATATACCACAGTTTCGCTGATTCACCTACTGAAAGTTATCTTAGTTTCCTCACATTGTTTGATCTGGTTTTATTTTCTTATTTTTAAATTTTAGTAGTTCTTTGTATATGTTCAGTAAGAATTCTTTATTAGATATGTTGTTTTCCCAATTTATAATTTGTCTTCTGTCTTGACATTGAATTTTACAAAATGTGAATTTTTAAATTTTAGTTAAGTCCACCTTAATTATTTCTTTAATTTCTCAAACTTTGGTACTATATATAAAAAGTCACCATACCCACAGACATCTAGGTTTTCTCCAAAACTCCCTTTTAGGGGTTTTATATTGTTCAGTGTAACATACTTAGGTATATCATCAATTTTATGTTAAATTTGGTGAAGGTTATAAAACCCGTACCTGTTTTTACTTCTTTGCATGTGGATGTGCAGTTCTTCAAGAACTATTTGTAAAAAACATTCTCTTTGCTTCATTGTAATGTCTTTGCTCCTTTGTCAAAAATAATTGATATTTGTACGTGTCCATTTCAGGGCTTTACCCTTTTTCCCTGGTCTATTTTTTGATTTTTTTTACCAACAGCACACTATCTTAATGCAGTCTTAATGTCTCTATCTGGTTTTGATTTTATAGTACAGTAATGCTGCTCATGAATGAATTAGAAGCATTCCTTCTGCTGTCTTCTGGAAGAGACTGTAATGAATTTGTCTAACTTCTTCCTTAAATTTGTTATAGAATTCACCAGTGATCTCATCTTGGCTTGCTGCTTGCTGATTGGAAGCCTGTCTATTTAATTTCTTTAATAGAAAAACACCTTTGTCAGTTAAAAATAATGTTCACATTGTCTGTTTGTTCCTGTACAAGTTTTAGTGAATTGATTATTTGAAGGAAATGTTCTATTTCACCTGGGTTACTTACTTTTGGTGGCTAGAGCTATCCACAGAACCTAAGATGGGATACTTTCATTACTTATATTTGTAATTTTTATATTTTATCATTTTTTCTTCAACCTACTTAGAGGCTAATTTGCTCTATAGATTTTTTCAAAGAACCTACTTTTGGTTTATCTAATTTTATAAAATTTGGGGTCTCTGAACAACTACTGGAGCAGAGCAGATAAGTAAAATTATCAGTCAAGGAAACCCTCCATTTACATAAAATAAAATATTTGAATTGCTATACAAGAAGGGTACACTAACTGTTAGAGAAAACAAGACAAATGAGTTCCAGGCCATTATATTTAGGGAGAAGAGGACTTTGAATGAGACATCTACATAGCACTATTTTCTAGTACAAGGAAACACCATTGTATTTTTAAGATATTCAAGAAACTATGAGTAAAGGAAATTCTACCCAGTCAAATTGTCCATCATGTTTAAAGACAGACAACCTTTGAGTAATTGTCAAGAACTCAAGACACTATTCCCATTACCACTTTTTGGGTAATCTAAAGGAATTATTTGCAAAACATCTGAGGAAAAATGGAAACACTTCAGAATAAATTCAGGTGGATTTCACTGACCATAACTTCACTATAAAAAACACAACGTAAATAAAGATGAGGGAACTGGACATGGTGGCACATGCCTGTAATCTCAGTACTTGAGAAGCTGAGGCAGGAGGATTGCCATGAGTTCAAGGCCAGCAGAGGCTACATAGTGAGCTCAAGGCCAGGCTGAACTATATAGCAAGACCCTGTCTGGAAAAAACAAACAAAGAAACAAAAAACACCCCAAAATAAAAGTAAATAGGGATGAGGGATCAAATATGTATAAAGTGCTTTGTATTTTGCAAAGTGAATTTATATATGGTATTTAATTTTATTTTCATAATAATTTTGAGGGTGAAGGAGTAAAATATTACCCTCTGTTTTATAGGGTAAGCAAGAGTAATTGACCCTCATAAATTCATACAATCAGGAAATGGCAAAAGGGGCTTGATCGCAAGTCTTCTATTTGGGAAGCTGTAAAGATAGGAATAAAAGTGAGGTCAGGATGGAGAGTGGAATCGCTTTGCCAGTAAGGAGGTTGACCTATGTAGAATGTAAAAGAAAAAAAGAAAAAAGAAAGAGAAAAGAAAAAAGACTATTTTCAAAAGGCAATTTGAACCCAACTCTTTAGGGCTTTAACAACTTGGAAAAATTTTAAAATACCTCAGCAGAGAAGTGATATCGTGGTAGGAATATTGAAGAGGTTAATTTCTAAAGTCAGCTTGCAGAAATAAGTGAACAAGGGACTTTAGCGGTGGCGATTACTGAGAGGATGACTCACTGGCTCTGTCTAGATTGCTTATTTTCTAGACAAAAATAGCAGTGAAAAATTTAAAAGTAAAAATAACTGTCTGCATCTTTATAGCTCACTTCATATGAGCCTATTAAATTGTTGGCAAAATAGCTCTCAACTGTGTATCAGGTAATCTGTGGACCAAAAGAATAAGACACTGAGGAAATGACTTTGGACAGATGTGATCCTCATAGATGCTACCTTTGAGAATCCACAAACTTTATGCCGTGGCAGGATCAAGTAATAAGTTTGATGAACATTGCATACAATAGCAAGAAAACATACAGAATCAAGATGGTTCTAAATGTTTAAGTCTAGGAGTCTTAAGCATGGAGAAATTAGAATCTCTTTGTCACTGTCTTCATTATCAAAAGTAGTGCAACAGTGCTGATAATTCCTCTTGTGTTAAATTTAAAATTCAGCAAAATTCACCTATGGAAAAATGCATAGATATTAAAACGAAAGTAATAGCTATACTTTGAAACATCTTTATTGTAAAAATTCAAGGAAATGAAATATATAGGGAAGTAATTACAATGGAGTTATACATTTCTACCTATAGCTCCAGCAAACAAGAGTAGAAAAAAAGGGAAAAGATTCAGTGTTTGAAGAGACAATGGTCATAAATTTTTCAGGATGAATGAAAGACATTTATATATATATATTTATATATCCTGATAATATACATAATGCAATGAGAAAATATTTCTAATTTTCATATAATTTCCCAATATTTTTCCATTTTAAAGTTTAAGTATTTTTATCAAGGTACAAAATATACTGTTTTGCATTTTTTGAAGAGAAAATTAAAGTACATGATGTGTTTTGGAAGTTACAAATTACTCTATATTTTGAACTTATTTTTAATTCCTTTCTGATACAAGGCTTAGATAGGTTTTAGAAAGATCATAGCAGTCACTCCATGTTCAGCTCAGAGCCTATTTTATGTTAATGGAAATCGTCAGGTCCCTTATTCACTGATATATATTTCTATGTATAAAATAAAAATGGATGGGGCCGGGGATTTAGCTCAGCCGTTTGGTGGCCTGACTTGCAAGTGCAAGGACCCAAGGT
>NW_022900916.1:21873953-21960804 GCF_012274545.1 Fukomys damarensis | reverse complement strand
AAAAAAAAAAAAAAAAAAAAAAAAAATGGATGGCTAATTTCTGGACTCAATTACAATTTGTCATTATGTCTATTGTATTCTCCTAGAGAATAAAGTCATAACGGTACTTAATTTTATCTTATTTCTCCCTTGCCCAGGAAAAACATAGCTAACAAGTATTCAATATTCGCTTGATTGATTTTCTTCTGAACAGTTACTATTGTTATACTTGCCCAATAAAAAAGGAGGATTTATGTCTTTTTCAAACTGCAGGTGACTTAATTCTCCGGTTCTTTTCTTGGTTATTCTTTCTTAACCTAGAAGTGCACAGAATACAGCACATCATGAATCATGCTGAAGGAAAAGCCTGATAAATATTTCCTTTGATTCAACACTCTCATGTGGGAAATGATTTTCTCTTTTTTATCTATTGTACTTTTAGGAATCTGGCCAGAACCACATCTGTTTAATTTATTTGATATATCTTAGTGTCTAGCATGGTGACATGAGCACGCAGACATCTGATAAATGCTACATCATGATATCTGTGGCTCTCTTTATTAAGGGTGGTTATGAAACCTATTCAAAACTTTTGATGCCATGATTTCATGGTAAGATTTGTTTTATTTGTGGATTTCTCCTTTAATAAAAGGTCTTGATAGTACTATAATTGTTTAAACATTCAGAGAGTAATAAGAAGGACTCATGGAAGTCAACAGGTCTATATATGTTATTTTACACAGGAAGAATTCGAAGAGCATATAGTTTGACCTTCGATATGAAGTGTGCAGGTAGTCACAGATCTGGAACTAAAAATTAGGACTTGTGATCCAAGTATCTTATTATAATAAGCCTAAAAGTTACTTTTTCTCCTATACAATGGTAATTTACAGCTCTTACTCAAAATCATGTTTTAGAATTATGCTGTAGAATTCATAATGGAAAATAAAGAATAGGGAAATAAAAATAACTTGGTATATTCCTTCCCAGTTTGGAGATTTTAACAGAGTGGGGGGTCCACTCCATTTTTATCGGGCACTATTGAAAGATAACAAATGCCAGAGCTAAGAGAACACAACCTAAGCAAGGCTAGTTGGGTAGCCAGTTTCAACCTCAGCTGACAAAAGAACCTGACGGAAGGAATTTCAATGAAGAGAATTTTAGGGTAAGTGTTAAGTTTTAATATTTGGAGAATTTAAAAATATTAGAGATAACTCGCCGGTGACCTGGCCAGAGTTGAAAGCAAATTTCCTTTATGGTGATTCAGGTATCAATTTGTTTGTGTGTTGGGGGGGTAATGCAGAGGAAGAATTGGGCATTTCATAATACACCTTTAATAATACACCATATCATATGTGATATCAAAGATGCCCTGTGAGATAAAAATCCAAACATCCCCAGGTAGGTTAGATGCAAAACACAGCTACCACAACAAACCTCAAAAGACGTTTGTTCCTTTGGTTAATTTTGTAGCCAAATGTTTTATTTCATTATTCTGGAAGTTAACCAATTCCTTCTTCCTTTACTTCATTTCAACACTGAGTAAATACTATGCTGGACTTGGCCCATTGAAAACGACCTGCTATCCCTCATGTAGGCAGAGTCACAGTTTCTGAATTGATTTGGGCCTCCTTCTGGATATGGTAGGGAAAATAAACGGACACAATGACTTATGACTGTTTCTTCAGGTGACTTGCACCTTGGCTGACTTGATTTGTGCCGATGGGACCACAAGGGACCTGCAACTGCTTCCCAGCATCCAAAGGTCAGGCCTCTTTTCATGCTTTTCTGTCTCATTTTCTTTCCTTTTGGCATTGGTGCTGTTCTTGCAGGCTTTATATTATTGTCACTTCTACATTTTTAAAACCTACTTTCACTCTTTTGTTATTACAGGTCCTTTTGAAGTATAGTATAAACCTCTTTAATTATTTTTCAAAAGAATTATTACTATGTAAAGCCTTCCCCCTGCTACCAGCCAAGCTGAGCCATTTATTCTTCAAAGTTCTGAGGCTTCTTTCTCTTTCTGCTTTTGTGTAGGCTGCTTTGTTTGCTTAGAATTTCCATGCTTCTGTGCCTGGATGGTGTAAATCACCCTTAAAACTCTATTTTAACTCTTCTTGGCCTATTGGTTCTGTGTTAGATGCAACTACATTGTAGTTTCAATCATCATTCTAGTCCTTACACTATTGCTATTTTATTGATCTCATATATTCCACCGCTATTCCATAAAACAGCTCAGAGCAATCACTGGTTTCTTTTTCTCTCTAATGCCTCTGCAAAGTTCAGGGCATTAAACACATTAGGTATATAATACATTACAGTTCGATAAGTAATGGACGTTTAGAATAAGACTCAGCTTTTTAATCTGTTGAATTAAAGCATACATCTTATATAAAATATGTATGTGGCATTGTGGAGGAAAATTTGATCTAGACTCATGAACTGGCAGATATGACCTAAACAAGAACCTTAATTTCCTCTTATTTCCATTTACTGCACTGTGTAATAAAACCTTATTAAAGGATACAAACAATTCTCAGAGACATACTACCTTTTTTCAGTCTGAGACAATGAAGTATCTTGGCAATTTACAGTCAATTGAGTAACTTCGTATTGAGCCTATAATATGTATTTCTCAGAGTACACAATGTGTATAGCACTTTTAAGAAAACATTCCAACCTGAACTAATATATAAATGTCACTAAATGTTCTTACCTTTATAAAACTTATTCCATAGACAAATTTAAGTGGCAACATATACAGTGACAGGAAGCAACTACTCAGTATGTTCATGAAGAATGGTGCTATGGGAAATGAATTTCAAAATTTAAGGGATGGGGACTGGCAAAGAGTAATAGAATTTTAAAAGTGAATGAGTTCTTAGAGCCTCCTATTTCCTTTGACTTAGAGTAAATTCAGCTGAAGCTTAAGGGATTATTCCCCAAAGAATTCAGAGTCCTGACTGTATTCCAGAGTTTTCAATTTGATCTTCTTCCTACTGTAACATCTTGCTTCGTTTATAATAGACTAAAACTAACAGCTAAAATGACAGGAACACTTGAATTCAAGAGTAGGAAAAAAAGAGATCATCAAGCCGAAGACTTAGAAAAGAACATACAGACTTAAGACTGGATAATTTAGACACAACTCAGATATTTTGAAAGCTACAAAAAGTAAATACTTTTATTTCTTCATGTTGCTTAGCATTGCTTTTTTTAATAAGAAAATTTTCCTTAATGAACTGTCCTTTTCCAGACTGTTTCCAGACTGTTTCCAGATTTTGTTAGTTTAAATTGAATTTCATTGTCTAGAGTAACCATGTTGCTAATCTATATATGTTATGATTTAGATCTGAAATGTCCCCTAAAAGGTTTACATGTTCAGAGGTGAGGCTTTTAGAAGGTGACTGGATTATGAAGATGCTATAGCTGAATTGCTGTTATGAGATGGTGCCTGGTTGGAGGTGTGTTACTGGGGATATGATCTGGAGGGATATATTGTCATCTCTGGCTTCTCTCTCTGCTTCCTAGCTGCCATTGGTGGAGGATGTCTCATTTGCCATGCTCCTAGGCCATCCTGTTTTTGTCTTGGTGCCATCCAACAATGGACTGAAACCATGAGCCAAAATAAACCTCTCCTTTACACTGTTGGGTACCGTGTCCCAGCAACAGGAAAGTAAGCAACACAGATCCTTTATACCAGAGAAGTAAGATCATTGCTGTGTATCTGACCATTTAGTTTAGAAGCCCTGGGAATTGGCTCATGGGAGGTGTTTGAAAAGGTGTGGAGGTGGTGACTAGAGAAGCCATAGAATATTTTAAATCAAACTCATTGAGGGATTCTGGTTGGAGCTTAGAAGACCAGCATGATGATGTAAATTTAGATAATAAAGTCCAGGCTCCCAAGATTTCAATTGAGAACAAAGACTCCATTGGCAGGTGGACTAGAGGCCCTCAGTATTATTCTCTGGCAGAAATTATGTCTAGACTTTGCCCATGTCTTGAGACTTTGCAGGAAACTAAAATTAAGGGCAGCCAGCTAATTAATCTGGCAGAGGAAATTTCAAAGCAGCCTCGTATTCAGATTGTAGCATGGATACTGCTGGATGTCTTTAGTCAGATCTACAGTAAAAATCAGAAGCAAATATTAGAGCCAAAATATGTAAAAAGTCTGCAGTTTCAACAGAAAGGTAGCACTTGAAATTTGGGACCCTGTACAAATTGATTTCTGAAAAGATTAGCCTTAAAAGGAAACCAAATACTTTGCATCAGAATAATAATAATACTTTGCATTATAATAATATTATAATAAATAATAATAATGAGTTGAAGGTGTCTCTAGGAGCAACAAGATCTCACCTTTTTCAGGCTCAAACCTGAAAACCTAGAGTGTAGATACAGCTCAGTGGTAGGGCACCTGCCTAGCAGGGCAAAGCCCTGGGTTGGTTCCCCAGCACCCACACCCCCAAGTGAAAACTGTAAAGTTTTCATTTGAAAAGAGAATCCTAGGGTGCCCTGATCTTTCATGGTAACGGGAAATATTTCCCTGAGTTCAGCCATCCAGGCACTCAGAAGCCTGCAGCTGAAATCCAAGAGGGTCTGGTTACTACTCAAGCTGGTGGCAAACTCTGGTGTCATCTATGTGGCTCTGGTTTTATAGGCATGAAAAATGCAAAAATTATAGGAGGCTTATACTAGGACAGAATATTTCTCAATTTATTGACCCAGAGGCTTGGGGACT
Organism: Fukomys damarensis; assembly: GCF_012274545.1. Classification (NCBI taxonomy): domain Eukaryota; kingdom Metazoa; phylum Chordata; class Mammalia; order Rodentia; family Bathyergidae; genus Fukomys; species Fukomys damarensis. The sequence goes on along the minus strand of NW_022900916.1, from coordinate 21,956,084 downwards.
TGTACAGTAAAAATTACAAAGCAGATAAAAGAATATTCGTCTATCTCACCTTTGGAATCTCTGAAATATGAAGTTTAATATCCCTTCTATAGCAGATATTGATATTGTATTTCAAATAGTTACGGAAGCCTTTTTTTCTACCTCTGAGAGTGTAAAACTCTGCTTTTACCTGCTAAGATAATCTCAAGTATTTAAAACTCACTTCCAGTTCCCTTAAATGCGTGTTTTTTTTAACTAGATTTCTGCTAGACTCTGTTCCATATAGTTTCTTATGGTTCATATTCCATATTACAAATTTTAGAAGTTGGATTATTTTTGAAAATTTGTTTTTTTAATACTGCCTTTCTATTTTATAAATGATTGATGGCTCTGTAGATGGGTATCTTAAGTTCAAATATTTGCTGCATTACATGCTAGCTATATAACTTTGGGAAAGCTATTAAACATGTAAAAGCATCATTTTATTCATTGGTATACTATATAATAAATTGTATAGTGCATGTGACTTGTAAGGCTAATGTATTTGTATAAAATATGCTTAGCAGAGTTCATGGTACTTAGTAACTACTTTATAAATATTAGATAGTAACATCATTGTAATTACTCCAAGCAGTCATTCTTTTCCAAATATTTGTTTCAATTTTGCTCATGCCATTTAATTTTTATACTATCTTAATGTAATAATATAAAACTCAGTCACTTTTTACTCTAAGTTTTCTACAAACTTACTGTTATGATGGCAGCCTTTACTACTCAATTAGTGAAAAAATATTTATGTATCACTAATAGCTCTAAGCACGGTGATAGATTGGTATGTGTTAGTGCTTCTATCTCTATTATATACCACCAGATTTTACCATCCATTTTAAGAAAGGAGTGAGAGCTTGTACATCTATCATCCCCAGCTCCTGGTTTGCAACCTGGCATGCAGCAGGAAAAAGTAAACTAGCAGAGTTAAGAAAAAGACATCAAATAACATTTCCAAGTGTTTTCACTCTAAAGTCTATAAAACAATTTAAAGTCCTGCATGAAAATTTTGTACCTATACATCATCATCACTGTATATACATATTTCCCCATTTAAGCAAAATGCCAAGAAGCTGTGTGAAACTATCCACCTTCTGCATTTCGTTAAATAATAACATATCCAATACATCTTCAAATGAATGTGCTGTTTTTAAAAAGTGTGTGAAAATATAGTGTTTTGTCATATTATTCATGCAAATATATGTCATGTATTCAACATAAAATTACTGACAACTTATTACAGGGCATGCATTATGCTGGAGATGTAAAGACAAATAAAACATGAACCTGAAATTCAATAGTTATGAATTAATGAGGTAGAGGGAGGAGAAGGTAGATAAATTTGATAGAACCGAGCAAGTATGTGATTTGATCAATTAGCATGCAACCTGAGCAGAGGGGAACTGACACAATTGAACATGAGTGGTTACTCTCACGAGCTTTGAGTTCTTTTTGCCACAGCAGAATTTTTAAACTTTTTTGTGAATTAATATTTTTTCTCTCACATCCAAGGCTTTATAGCTACCCAGGAGAGACCTCTCCCTGTATTCCCTTTACAAGGGCACATATATTTTTCTTATTCAATTCTGCCTTTCCTTCTATCATTTCTTTTCTTCCAAAACCGCTTATAAGTTTGTAACCAAGGGCAAAGTCAGGAGTGAGGGCAGGAAAAGACTTCACATGAATGTATCAGACATTACCCTTTTGGTGCAATGACAAGTTCAGCTCAAATTTGCTTCATGCACAATTCCAATGACCTGTGAAAGGACCCTTTAGGTGGTCTAGGGCATGTGTTAGGCTTAAAGTCCTAAAATATGAGTATATTCACAAATGAAGAGTTTTTTTCATCATGTAGTTCAGCTTTCCTATCTTTTTATTAGTCTCTTTTGCAGACTCACTGATCATTTTGTCTATCCGGTGTAATATCTTACTACTTATATCTTCTGTAAGTTTGCCAAATGCCTTATTGATTTGTTTTAATTTGGTTCTGTAGCTTTGGCTTTGTCCCCTTCGAGGCCCCAAGGATAAGTTTTGAGGAAGTTGGAAGTTTTCAGAGGCATTTGTTTGGCTTGTCTTTAACATGTTTCTGTATTTTTTCATTTCTTGATTTATGTGTTGTGTGCCTGTGTGTGTGCGCGCGTGTGTGTGTGTGTGTGTGTGTGTGTGTGTGTTAAGGTTTGTGGGTTGGCTCTAGTGGGAATCTTATTTTCTAATATGAAGATCTTTTCAGTTAACATCTAGTTTTCAGTGATGTCCTCTGGGTGTAGCTAATGTTTTTTGCCTATGTCCCAGGATCCAACACCAGGATCCACCTTACTTGAGATGGGAGGATATAGAATACTTATATACTCCAGTTCCCGGTTTTCCAGGAATGGGCCACAGTATTAATGACCCCAAGGCAATCTATATATTGGCATTCCATGAAAATCAATTAAAATATTTCCACTGGCTAAAACCACAAGTGAAACATGCATGACTGCCCTATCTGTCTGCTGTGCCACCTGATGGCACTGTGCCCTCTGGCGCCCAATGGGACAGTTATACATGTACTACCAGTGCTTTAAACTGATGGGGATATAAATGTTCAAATAAGGTCACCTCACATTGAGACATACAAGTTACAGCCCCAATGTAAACACATTAATACCAACAGATATGTCACCTTGGCTGTAGCAATAAAATTAGCATCAATTATAGTATCAAATACAAACTGAATATTGACAAACCCTATGGACCAATGAAGTACCGCCCTTGTCCTTAGGAAAGAGATCTATAATTATACTATGAACACTAAGCCAAACAGTAAATATCATAAATGGAACAACTTTACCTCTACTAATAATAGCACAGTATTCAACAGCAGTAGTGTAAATTAACTATCTAGAATTTCATAAAGCTTAGTAGTTATACTAGTAAAGGTGGAGAGGGCAGGGAACTACAAAATGATGAAAGCAAAATGTGAAGATGGGATATGAGGAAGAGAGAAGAGGAAGAGCTTTTGGGGAAAAATGAAATTAATAGTGATAGAGAGCAGTTGCTGGAAAGAACAAAAAAGAAAAAGAAAAAAAGGATAAATAGCAAAAACAAATAAAAGAGAAGGAAGAGAAAAATAGTTACAAAGGAGAGGAAAAAAAAAACACAAAGAGTAGGAGAAAAGTTGGAGTAAAGCTCCCAAATTTAAAAAACCAATAAAGGAAAGATAAAAAATACAAAATAGAAAAATAAAAAGATTGAATGAAAGAAAACATTCCTGTGTTATTGAATGAGTGATTTCTTTGTAAGACTTGTAGTCTTGGGATCCAGAAAGTCTTATTATTCCATGCCTGGCTTTAGGGACTATGAGTTTTTGAGGCTCCCTTCTTGCCTTAGGAGTGCCTCTGATTATTCACAAACTAAGGTGTGTCCTCGCTCCCCTCGGCAGACGGTGAATTCCGTCAGCTCTCTCTGGTCTACTGTGCTGCACGTGGGCCGCAGGGTAGGAGATCCAATGGGCTGTTGGACCTAATTCCTCAGTCATGGGGTCTGGTTGCTGTCCTTGCCCGGGATCCAATCAGTTGGTTATTTTTTGCCTCTGAGGGAGGAGCACTGCTCAACCGCTGCGGGTCCACTTCACTTGCTCACCTCGGGAGTGGGGAGCATGACGTCCCGCCCCCAGCTCAGGTCAGCACGCTCCTGTGGGCGAGCGTTCACTCCTGTACTGCATGTCGGCTTGCTCAAGGAAAATAACTGAGCAAAAAATCATGTTTGGAGGATGGATTCAAGAAATGAATCTTTTTTTAAAATTCGTAAGTACAAACAGAAAATGGACAATGATGAAATGCTATTTTTTTTTGTCAACCCTTTTGTTCAAATTAACTGTTAGTTGTGTATCTTCATATCTTCAGAAGTGAACATAAACCCTCTGCTAATTCCAAAGATGTTTTACTCCAAATTTTGAGACAAAGTAAGAATGGCATTGTTAAAAGCAACAAGTTACTTGTGGTTTATAGTCACTGGATTTGGCTATTTAGAGTTCTCCACGGAAATGATCTCTAGTTACTCCTAGATAGTTTCTTCAAAATCTTTAAACCTCTCTCTATTCATCTGGTAAAGGCTGGATCACGCCAAGCTGTCATTATTCTATCATCCCTCATTACTGAAATACAAAAGAAAAGCTCTTGCTAGGGAGACCTGAAAGGAAATACAAAATTGTAGAAATTCTTCAGCAAAGGAGGGTTCTGGCCAGCAGTCAATCAGCATGCATTTGTGTAAAACTCAAAGCACTTCTAAACCCTCTACTGTCTCCTCCTGTGCTGGCTGCTACTTTGTAGCTGGGAAAATGTAAAATATAAACAAATGGAAAGATCCAGGTGGCATGGGAATTTGGTAAAGCAACTTTTATTTCTGGAAGTCTGTGTGGAAAATAATGCCAAAATCCAAATCCAAAAGTGTTGGGTGGAGTGAATCTAATCTATGCATAGTTGACTGTACAAATTCAAAAGCCCTAAGCCTTATAGCCAAGTACAGTATGATTGGCAGTTCACAGAAAAGGCTGGGATGGAAATAGAAAGCATGTCAATCAGGGCTGAGGTGAGTGAACAGAAATGCCTGTATCCCTAGAGAAAGAGTATAGAAATAGGGAGAGAGGAAAAATGCTATTTTTAGCACTCTGGAGATTGCTTGGTTCAGCATATCATATTGAGTAAAGGATAATGTGAATTTGGCAATAGAAATGAAACTTAATGTCTTATTAGTTGAGGTAAATGTGATTCCTTTGGAAAGAAATTATCTCTCAGGTTTCAGACATGAGTAGTTATGTATGTAAAGAATCGACTTATTTAATTATAAAACAGAATGGGGACGAGTCTAAATAGTAGAAAAATAGAATTAATTATGAAAGGGTCTTAGATCTGTACCTTATTATTTAGGCAGAGGTTACGACTTGCTAAGTTCTGAATATAATAGTTGACAAGTATGTGATACAGAGCTCTGCTGCAGTGATTTCTATTTAATCTGAGTTAATATTTTCTCCAGCAAATCATCTAGCAGACAGTTCCAAAGTTAAAGGAAAAATACATGTACACATAGAGTCATGAAAACTTCCTTCAGAACTCTGGTTTACATCTTGAACTCCTAACATGTAGTAATAAACAATGCAAAAGTGTAGGAAACCCAAGTCAAATCAGCAGCACCAGAATTTGACCTTCTAGACACTGTTGATTATCTGTGGTCCTGTGATCCGACATTCATCCTGTATATGCTAAAAGTCTTTGGAAGGAGAAAGCCATTGAGATTGCCCTCCCAAAGCCAGCAGGAAGTGGTGAGTTACTGGAGAAATTACCAGGACAGGGTTGTTTCCCTCCCAGGCTCCCTTCTCTCTGTGTTTCTTGACTGCCGTGACGTGAACAGCTTTGCTCTGTTTCAGTCTTAGAGCGAGTCAAACATAGATTTAAAATGTGAGCCAACGTACACCTCTCAAGGTATTTTGTTCTGTAAGTCCTTGGTGTCTGGTATTTTACCCCAGTAACAAGAAATCAACCATAACACATACCCACCACTAATAAAATATAACTATGTATTATCTAGGGAAGTTAAAGTATTGATTCAGATTATTCTGAGTTACAACAATAGACTGACAATCCATAAGATTCTTAAGATAGGTGTAGATAAAAGTATAGGTATAGAGACAGAGATATTCCACTGTGTTGGAAGATGAGAGGTTTTTTTTGTTTTGTTTTGTTTTGTTCCTTTAGCACTGTAACTCTATCAGCCAATCATGTTGTGGCATCCAAAGTATCTTTTATTCATTTCTCACACAATATATAAATTGGTCCACTGGATGGTGCTGAATAGATCTCTTAGGCTCTGTTCATATTTTTCATCTTTTTTTTCTTTCTGTTCCCCAGACTTACTCATTTTTGTTGTTCTCTTTTCAAGTTCACTTATTCTGTTCTCTGCTCAAATCTACTTTAGAATCCTAATGATGATTTTTTTTTTTTTTTTGCTTCAGTTATTTTACTTGAAGACGCCAGAATTTCGTTTTGCTTTCTTTTTGTATTATTCCAGCTTTCCATTGCTGGAACAGAATACCTGACACTCAGAATCTATACAAGGAATAATTTATTTTGGCTCACAATTTTAGAGGTTTCAGTCCATGGTTGTCTGGCTCCAAGGCAGAAACATCATGGATGAAGGATGGCAGAGGAAAGTAACTCAATTCATGACATTTGAAAAGTAAAGAATAGAGAGACCCCAAGAAGGGGTCAGGATCCAGACATAGTCCTCAAGATCATATTCCTGTGACTCACTTCCTCCAACTGGGCCTTATCTTCTACCAATACATTCAGCTATGAACTCATCAATAGGTAAAGTCATTTATGCGGTTAGTACCTGCATGATCCCATCATATCTCCAGGAATTTATTAATCCAGTCAAGTTGACAATCAAACTTAATAGGCATAGTTTTATGTAGTCTGTTTCTTTATTAATGCTGTCATTTTGTTCATACATTATTTTCGTGACTTTCTCCACATCTTGCCTCAGATGCTTAAGCATCTTTAAGGCAGTTTTAAAGTCTCTGACTAGCAGATTTGTCATCAGATCTTTTTTCAGGGACAGTTTCTATTCATTTATCTTTTTCTTTGAATGGCTTATTCTTTCCCATTTCTTTGTATACCTTGTGATTTCTTTTGTTGAAAACCGGTTTGATTCTAATAATTGTTTGATAACTCTGGATATCTGATTCTCTAACCTTCCATTGATTGCTGCTTTTTTTTTTAATTGTAGGTTGTGTCTGTACCAAAAGTCAGCATGAGATATAAACTTAAGATTTTCTCAGATCTTCTCTGACTCTGCTTTTCCCTAAGCATGCATGCATAATCACTTTCCAATTTTTCCCACATGTATAAATATCTTTTGTAAACCTTCCTCAGAAAGTTGCAAATTTTCAGTTGGCTCCACAGTTCCAAAATAGTTGTTCCAATATAATTGCTATCAAGGAATGGAGACAGATTCAGAATGGTTCCTACTGTGCCACCTTCACAGAATCCTCTTTCACGGCTTTCTTTTTAGAAGGAAATCATCTGCAGATTTCAATTCTTCACTTTCAACATCATGTTGCTTAGACATATATTATACCAGTTTACAGCAACCTTACGCTTGGAAGCAATATCAATGATAAAGAACTCTAAAAATTGACCACTCGAAATCCACAAATCCATTAGAATCTCCCAGTAGGGAGCACCTTTGTGATCCAAGACAGAAAACATTTAGATGTCATCACAGCGAGAATAGCAGTGTGGCTCATGGTAACCTCCAGAAAGTGAATTCTGTGATGGTGGTGGGTGAGGAGATTCCATAGCATTTTATGTCATTTTTGTCTAGAATTTCTGTTATCAAAATATTTTCTGTCTTGGATTACAAAATTTTAATTCTCAAGGAAATATTAGAGATCATGTGATTCACCCTTGTAATATATACACGAGGCCCAGAGGAACTGAATATATTGCCTGGCTCTGATCATATTTTCTAGGTAGTTTCAGATACCAAATTAAAATGCAAGATTTTAGATGCCAACTTCAATCCTGTTTCTCTTTCACTCTGTGTAGCCATGATTAATTCAAAGAATGAAAGAATACCACCCTACATACGTCAAAATTACTTTGCACTTTTAGAAAAGCATGTATTTGTAAATATAATGGTACAAACACACATTTCCTTCATTTTAATAGTAAATGTGATATCACAAAAAATTCCAAACCCACTATAGCTATTGTTCCTATAAAAATCAATATATTCACATAGTGTTATGGTTAGATATTTCATATTTTTTTTCTTACACATTCCTTGATCACTTCTATGGAATTTACTCCTAAAATACTTCACTGTTTGAAGTTCATTAGAATAGATGCCATCATTAGAAATGTTATCTTTTCAGAGCTGTGTCTTAAAATTAATTCATTCTTCATAGTTTCCTATGACATGTATCATTACAGAAGAAGAGAAAACTTATAATGTATTTATTGAAACTTATAATGTACTCCTTGAAATAAATCTTTGCCATAGGGAGACACATTCTTTCAGTGCTGAATGAGAGGGACATGGTTGAAGTGTTACTTTTAATACTAGGATTAGACAATTGGTAACTATCCAGAATAGAGAAAAGTCTATGTCTACCAAGACCCCAACGCTTTTTCTTTTTTTTAAATAGGAGAATGTCCATATTGGAGAATCTCCATACAATGTTGGAGATTAGCGGCAACATGAATTTATCTCATTGAGTGTTGTGTTGTTTAATTTTATAGGCCGCTTTGATTGAACTAAGGGACACCCAGAAAGCTATAAAACATTATTTCTGGTTGTATCTGAGGGTGTTTCTGGAAGAAATTTGTACATTGAGTAAAGCAGGTCGTTTTTCCCAATGTAGGTAGGAAAAATCCAATCCACTGAAGCCCTAAAGAGAACAAGAGAGTGAAGGGAGGATGAATTTGCTCTCGGCTTGAGCTGAGACACCCATCTTCTTTTACCCTCAGACAATGGTTCTCCTGGTTCTTGAACATTTGGGCTGGAACTTGGACTTATACCTTTGCATCTCTTGGATCTCAGGCCTTTTAGTGTGGACTGGGACGTTATTGTTTTCTTGGAGCTCCAGCTTGTGAACTGACAGGAGATCATCTTTCTTAGTTTTTTCTCATTGCTGAGACAAACTACTTGACATCCAAAGTTAAAGGAGGGAAGGTTTATTTAGCTCACAGTTTGTAGAGGATTCAGTCTATAATTGGCTGGCTCCCAAGGCACACGGCAGAGAAGCAATAGTTCATGGTGGCAGAAGACTGCAAAAGCAACGAAAGACCTTAACAGCATCTTTCTGCCTCTTTATCTTATCCAGACTATTTAGGGAAGGTAGCATTTACTCCTTTAATCCTCATGCCTTTGAGCCTAGCACTGCACAATTAATCAATTCTACCATACACTCTACATCCATCCAACTCTGAAACAGTCCCCACTATGACCCCATGTGGCTTTGGAGGGGCATCTAAACACAAGCCATACAAGCCATAACGTTATCTTTCCACTCTTCAGTCATTTGAGCCAAATCTACAAAAATGAATACTACCCCCCTTCCTCACTTCCTCTTGTGTCTCTGTCAGGCTTTTCCATTTCTCTGGAGAACATTGACCAACATAAAAGTAATTATGAGAATTTCATTGGGGCTTTCAAAAATGAAGTGATCAGTTAGAAACTCTAGCTATCTTATTAACGCCATAAACATTTTAAGTTTATGTATAACTTCCACAAATGATATGCTATTCCAAAGATCCAGACTGTGTGCATGAAAGATCTGAGAAGGATAAGGACAATAAGTTACTGAACTCTGGACAAGAGAACTCAGTACAGTGGATATGCAACAATAGGAAAACAAGCAATCTCATGAAAACACAGTATAAAAACAGGTATAATGTTTTATAGGAACTTTTGAACAATAACCAAAGGGCAATACATTGATTTCTGTAAATCAGGTTTCTATACATATGTATAATTTTAGCTATGATTTAATGCCTTCCACAGTTAGCTGACTTACAATTTTCCATTATATTTTTTATGGTACAATGAAAAAAGTCTTCATTTTTAACATAATTCTTATTAGTATATAACAACAATCTGTTGTGGTCTTAACTTATTGAGTACCTACTATGAATCAAGTACTAAGTTAAGTACTAAAAACTTTAAAACCCAGTAATGTCTTTTAGATGTTTACAGTTTTATAATGATGCAGATTTGCAAACATGCAAAATTATAAGAATTGTAAGAGTAATACATATCATTCTAGGATCAAAGAAGAGGAAAAGTTTTTAAAACCAGTGTCTTTTTTTGTACCTCTGACTTTAGGAAGAAGGTTGTACATCCAAACATTCTACAGAAAACCCAGGAAGCCTATTTCTAGACTTAAAATATACTATGGAATGCATTATTTGCTTAAATTTGCACATAAGAAAGAAATATAGGCACATATCTAAAAAAAAGACTAATGTTAATCTAATTTGATAAAGATTTATATTCCCCTATGAAACCAGATGGTAAAGATTATATATTTTGATATAAGATAGGCAAATATGTCACGATGCAAAGAATGGATTATAGCGAGAACTTTGATCTGTGTAGGTGCTAGAAACAATTAAAGATATGAAAGCAGTAAGTATCACCAGTCCCAGATGGAGTCTCCATGAATTTGACTAAGTGTTCCAAGACTTTTTGACAATTCCTGTAGCAGATGTTTTTAATCTTAAATTGAAGGCTCAAGTGTTACCTGGATCCATGAAAAAGCTGCCTTGGAAGTGATGGCAGAAAGAGTGTCAGGATCTTGATTCTGGCCCCTCATTTTGAATGGTGTTCAGGATGTCTGTCCCTTCAGCCAACTTGTAATCCTTGGTGATTTTGTCTACAGAGTGTGTAAGAAAGAATGTGGGTCACTTCAAATCATTTGAAGGACATGATAAGAAGAAAATCAACATAGTTATATGCTACCTGAAAGTAAGCAAAACTGAAGGTTTTAAAAAGGCAAATTAAAAGAAATATAAGCCGTTAGAGTCTTCTGGTAAAGGGAGATTTAGAGGCAACAGCTTGCTCCTCTAAATGGCATATTAGAAGACATCTTATTCTGACGTGATCCAGCCGGGAACTGAGTGCCCAGGCTACTGGAAAATTGCTATAAGAAACAGAATAATGCTGTCATGAGTAAAAATGATAATCTGCTTCAACCTGGTGTTAAGTTGCAAACTAAAAGTTCAATAAACAAAGATGCTTTTAAATTCAATGATATCTGCTTATTAGGCAAATAAACAGGTACTTTCTTACTATTGGGTAATTTACAAAGACATGTATTTCTACAGATGTAAAAAAAAAATGACAAGTAGTCTTTTCATTCACACTACCAAATTTTTCTGTTAGTATTTTTCAATCTCACTTTGCAAAAGTCAAATATATTCTCAGGTGAATGCAAATATGCAAAAGGATTTTTCCTTGAATACTACCAATGGAATTACAAGGCAAATGTAAAGTGTAAATGGCAAACTTCAAAATGGTCAAAATTACTTTCCTTTCATTTTTATAGGTATTAATATTGTAACTTAACAAATTTCAATAGTAAAAATTGATTGTTTTCCAAGAGTATCTGCAGCTCCCTTCTTCTTTCCCTTTCTCTCTGCCCTTCATTTTTTTTTTTTTCCTTCCTGGACTCTTCCACTTAGAGTCCCAGAGAAATAAATATTTCAGAGAGGAATTCCATGCTTTCTTTGGAAGAATAATTCCCCAAGAGTTCAATAAGGCTCTATAGAAACAGTTAGTGGTGGGAGGCCTTCCCTCCTAAATTTAAAACAATATTATCAGGCATGTCAATTAAAATCCTTGTGGGATTGGGTGTGGTGATAGAAGCAACTCCAGGTCTTTACAGAACACAGAGAAAATGTTCAAAGCAAACCTCTACATTAATTTGGGCCTCTTTTCCTCCTATCTTAACAGAAGGATGGCTCATTTTTTTATTCACTTTACTATTGATATAACCTTCATGTTCTGGCAGCATATCTCAGCAAAGACAACCGTGTCCCACCTTTTATCTTGTAAAAGTTGGGGAGATGTTGATCTGGATAAGTTCCCAAGGAGGCACAGGGAAGGTTCATGAACCTTAACATTATCATAGTGTTCAACACCAGATTGTTCCAAGAACAAGTTTAGATAGTTGAGAACACAGTGATTTTCCATTTTAGAACTCTATTCTCTAAGTTTTTGGATAACTGACCACCCAGAATAATAAAGTATTGTTGTATTTTAAATGGTAGGTATTCATGTATTTATGAATCGGTGTGGTTTATTAGCATGTCTAGTAAAAAAATTTAGTGTATAAAGAAAAAAATATTATATTTTCACTTTATAAACTACCTATTTTTACATTTTAATATGTCTAAAATTTGGATGTACTTTGCAAAACTGATGTGTACCTTGGTAGTGAGATTTTTTTTTAAATACCAATAAAAAGCCAGTAAATCAATGATGCATTTTCAGGAAACCTGAGATTTTGAAAAACATCATTATAAAATACCATTGCTTAGTTTGTAATAGTTTTTACTATCTCATTTATAACAGATGGCTATTTGAAAATTAAATGGTAGGTATTCTAAAATTAGATTTGAATGACTCTCTCATATACATGTTTATAATTCATATGCACTATTATGAAGAAATATGCCATCTTCAAATACTAAGGACAGCTACTACACAACACTTCTGGCTATGAAAGCAGGTCATAGGTCTATGAGAATTAGTATTTGGGACCACACACAGGCTCTATGTAAGTAGGCGGATTTCTCCAATGTATGCTGTGCTGTTTTATGCTGAATGTTTCCCTTCTACATTAATATAAATGTAATTGATATAAAGGTAAATATTTAAGGTAGGATGAGGTTGTCACTCATACAGTTTTCACTTTGCCTGCTTTCCATGGAAGCAAAAGTTGGAATCAGAAAGGAAAAGTAGAAGAGAAGAAACAATGATACTCGTGCTAGCTATCTTACTTTATATGTTTTGAAGGTCATCATGTATGGGAATTTCCGCATGCATGATTTTTTCTTAGAGCTCATATACAGTATGTGATTGTTAAGTAAGTCAGTGTTCTTTGATTTTAGTTGTCTTCCTATCTGAAATTTTTCTTCTACCTCATATAATTCCATTACTGTTTTTTTGGAGTAATCAACTCTATAATTAATTGAGTCATTTGTTTTCATTTGACCCAAGGTTTTTCAGATACTGTACCTAATTTGGACTGGGCCCTTTGTAGGCATACAATATATACAAATTTGTTGATTTAAAGCTTCTTGGTGAACTTTGATATAAATGAGAGTAAATACCAAAGATACATTTAACTCTAATGAGCTAAATGGATTCTTATAACTACAGTGGTAAGTGGTCAGTCATGTTAAGGTAGAATACATTTAAATTCTAGAATAACTATGGAAATTATTCATGAAGTCACTCTTCTCCCTAAAATAATATAGCCAATATTTATTGCTGTTCAAAAGTACCACTTTCTGAAAGCACTTAATTTAGGATGTTAATCTTCTCAAAGCAAAAAATTTCTTCTTTAGTTCCTGGATCTCTACGTGTATCACTGAATTTTCTATAATATACAAATATATTTAAAGAAGATTCTTAAGGCACAGGCTAGTGTTTCCAGGAAGCGTATAATAACCTACCCTTGGATACTTTTAGAGTAGAAGGGGGAGAAAAGGCTGTTATTCAAGATGCTAGAATTGGGAAAGGAGAAATGCCATGAAGCCAATTAATTAAAAGTAGATAAATTGCATATCCAATTATCTTAAATGCACATAGAAACAGATAGATGATAGATAGATAGATAGATGATAAACATCATCAAAATGAGTAACTTCCCTGAATACTTGTCATCTGCCTCTTAGGTTTGGCTTCTGAATCAATCATGCAGTTTTCACTTAGGGTGGGGAAGAAGAGTGGTGTGGAGAATAATTTGGAAGGACATATAAAATGTTTTCACATGGTTGGTCATTCTGTTTTAAAAGTTTTGTATCTATTCAATGAAGCTATAAAAACATAGCCCTTGACACACATAAACACACGCACGCACACACACACACACACACACACACACACACACAATCTTGAAATAAAAGATGCAAGGTATCTGTGTCCCCTGCACTTGTTTCAACAGATGCTGCAGATGTCCTAATGTCTACCTCCTTTATGTGTACTGTAAGACCAGGCTGAAGTGTAGTTTGGGTCACTAAGCTTTTAGAGCCAAAGGTGCAAGTCAGCTGGGAGGGAATTCTTGAAGCGCTTGACCACGGAATACTTCTGATTAAATGTCAGCACTCTAAAACCCTTAGTTGAACTACAGGTATTTAACTGATCACCAGCTACCAAACATGCCACAGATAGTTGTTTGACTTCTAGAAAGATAAAACCTTGAAGAAGAAAAAGGTTTCTTATGCAGCTCTGCCAGTCTTGAATGAGAAAAGTCTTCCCAACTCTTACTACTTTTCCTAAAGCCTGACAAAAGTGATATATCAACCCAACTGTGTCAAAGTTACCATGTCAGGATTTCACACAGAGAGCAGAAACCTGTCAACATGGAAACTCTGTTTATTTTCCACTAAGTGTGCCATGGTTTTCAGAAAAGTTTTTAAAGTGCTAACAAATGTCAACAACCCCCCACCCAGATTCTTCATCTTCTGTCAAGAAAATTATTTTGTGAATTTTCAAAATCTGTTTGTCCACTACCTGAAAGCTAACCACTGAACTGCTTAAGGCAGTTTTGAGATTTTTTTTTTAAAAAATGTGCTTACCTTAAGAGCTGAAAATGACCTCAAAGAATGATTAATACCTTGTGGGAGTCGATGACATAAAGCGGCCCTGGTGTTCCTGATACAGGTTCTCGCTGAAGGAATGTTACAGCTATATTGCTCTGGAAGCCTGGTGACACTGAGCAGACCCCACCAGGTATAAAATCTTCAAAAGGCATAACTACTTAACTTGGAGGTGAATTTATGCTTACTTCACTTGTTACTCCCAAAATTGCAGTGAATTATTTTTCCCAGAAATTGTATAAGATGTTGTAATACTACCAATAAGGATACTCCTTTTCCTAACATGCTCACAAGAGAATAATGAGTTGCCCTTCAGACCATATTAATTTCTTAGGTCACTTTTGTAAAATTTTGTGTCTTAAGGAAAGGGGGTAGTGAGGGCAATGAATGGTATGGTATAGCAGGAATCAAATGTTGTTATGTGGGTGTCTCCATTAGATGGTGAAACAGAGCAACAGGTCAAAAATGTGTGGGAATAATTTTTAATGTGGATGAAAGAATTACTTTAGTGGACCATGTATATATAAATCAACTAATAGAAATTAATTTAACACTGTCATTTATCTGGTTTTATCAAGATAGGATATTAACTGAGTGAATGTAACTATAGTCAGAGGAAAGGTGTTGCATATATATAGCTGATTTCATAGTTGAATGTTCAAAAACAAACTAAACTTTTGTAGTAGCACAGTATATGCACTTACAGGATTAAACTTAAATTCAACAAAAATATCAGAACCACAATGGGGGTTAGGATCTTTAAGACAGGAGAGATTTTAGTTGGGATCTAATATGATTTTTCTAGAAGCAGCAGCCAAAAATTAAGTGGCTTTCTCAAGGAAATATGAATTAGTTGCAGAGCTAAGTTTTGAATTCAGGTTTTTTGACTTTGTGTCCATATAGAAAATTCATAGGTGGTTCACAATTTTGGGGTTATAAATATTGGATATTGTTTCATAAAATGATGATTGTACAGTATTTCATACTGTGAGTACTGCTAATATATAGTATACAATATATATTTAGGATTTAAAATATAATTCTATATACTTGAAGAAATATTTTTATTTTTAATCATGCTAGTGATGTTTTCTTATATATCTCACAATCTCATAAGTAATTGTTCTTAAATTTATTTTATGGATGAAGAAACTCTAGGCCAATCTTACACAGGCAGTTTTGTCCAGACTCCCCCAATTAATGAATGTTCCATATAAATTCAAAAAAAGATATCTTGCACCAAAACCCATACATTTCCAGTATTGTGGATGAGTTTACTATTCCATATGTATTTATTCATTATTTGCTTTGACTTCTTTTTTTATAGGTACATTTTTGGTATACAGTACAGTTACATTCATTATTGGAATCTTGTACATTTATATGACATATCTTGGTTCTTATTTTTCCCCATTCCCCCAGCCTCTATTCACCCCATCTACCCTTACCTATTTACAAAGACTTTGTTTCCATTTTCTTCCTTTTCTCTTATTTTTTTCTCTTCCCTTCTTATCTTTCACCCAACCCTCCCACTTCCCCTACACCTTTAGACCTTTCCTTCCTATTGCAAAATATCAGTTATACATTTTGACCCTTGTTTACACTTTTAGTTTATCACACCAGAGAAATTATATGATATTTATATGTGTGTCCTATTAATTTCACCTAAGAGTATGTTCTAATGTGCATCCACTTAGTTATAAATGTGTCTACTTTCCCATTCTTTATGGCTGAGCAGTACTCCGTTTTATAAAAAAACCACATCTTCTTTATCCAGTCTCCAGTTAATGGGCAGTTAAACTGTTTCCAATTTTTAGCTATTAGAAACTGTGCCGCTATAAACCTGGCTGAGCATATATCACTGTGGTATGATTCTTTTAATTCTTTTGGAAAGATACCCAGCAGGGGAATAGCTGGGTCAAATGGGACTTCTAATCCTAGTTGTTTAAGGTGTGTCCATATTGATTTCCACAATGATTTCACCAGTCTGCACTCCCACCAACAATGAAAAATGGTTCCTTTCTCCCCACAAACCCCACTGGCATTTATTAATGGTTGATTTCTTAATAGCAGCCATTCTTTCTGGGGTGAGATGAAATATCAGTGTTGTTTTTATCTTCATCTCTTTAACGACTAGTGACATTGAACATTTTTTGATATATTTATTTGTTGCTTTTACTTCTTTGTCTGAGAAATGTCTGTTCATTTCAGATGCCCATTTTTTAATTGGGTCTTTATCTTAAGGAGGTCTTTTTTTTGTTTCTATGTCTGTTCATTTCAGATGCCCATTTTTTAATTGGGTCTTTATCTTAAGGAGGTCTTTTTTTTTGTTTCTGTTGTTGTTGTTGTTGTTGTTGTTCTTGTTGTTTATATTCTAGTTAGTAGACCTTTGTCTGAGGAACATCTGGTAAAATTTTTTTCCCACATTGTAGGTTGTCTTTTAGCTCTTTTGGTGGTTTCTCTTGCAGCTCAGAAGCTTTTGAAAAAGATGAGATCCCAAATGTTGATTCTTTGTGCTAGGTCCTGTGTTTCTGAGGATTTGTTCATAAAGTCTTTTCCTATGCCAATGTCTTCAAGCATTCTACCTAACTCATCTTCCAACAAGTTTAGTGTTTCTGTTTTAATATTTAGATCTTTAATCCACTTGGATTTTGGTTTAGTGCATGGTGAAAGATAGGGGTCTAGTTTTAATCTTTGGCAGGTTGAAATCCAGTTTTCCAACACCATTTATTAGAGGCTATCTTTTCACCAGTGGGTACAGTCAGCTCCTTTGTCAAAGAGGTAGCTGAGTATGTCTGGAGTTGTTTCTGCATCTTGTATTCTATTCTTCTGATTCTGATTCTGGTCTGTTTCTTTGCCAGTACCATGCTGCTTTTATCACAGTGGCTTTATAATATAGTTTCAAGATGAGGATTGTGATACCCCCTGCCGTGGCTCTGTTGTCTAGAATGGCTTTTGCTATTCTAGGTCTTTTCCTGTTCCAAATGAATTTTTGTATTGTTTTCTCTAGTTCTGTCAAACATACTGTTGAAAGTTCAATAGTGATTGCATTGAATCTGTATAGCAGTTTTGGAAGTATGGCCATTTTCACTCTATTGGTTCTTCCTACCCAGGAACAAGGGATGTCTTTCTGCTTTCTTATGTCTTCTTCAATCTCTTTTTTTCAGAATGTTGTAGTTCTCAGTGTAGAGGTCTTTTGTTTCCTTCATGAGATTGATTGCTAGATATTTCATTTTTTTGAGGATGCTATTATGAAAGGGGTTGTTTCCCTAATTTCTCACTCAGTGAGTCTATTATTTGAGGCTATTGATTTTTGAAAGTTTACCTTGTATCCAGCTACTTTACTGAATCTGTCAATTAAGTCTAGAAGTTTTTGGCAGGTTTTTTTTTGGGGGGGGTGTTAGGTAGAGTATCATATCATCAGCAAATAATGACAGTTTAATTTTTTCCTTTCCTATCTTCATTCCTTTTATTTCTTTCTTCTTGTCTAACTGCTGAGACTAATTTTTCCAAAACTATATTTAACAGGAGTGGTGATAGTGGACATCCTTTTCTTATTACTGATTTTAGTGTGATGGTTTTCAGTTTTTGACCATTTAGTATGATGTTGGCTGTTGGTTTTTCACAGATAGCCTTTGTCAATTTGAGATAAAGACTATCTATTCCAATTTTCTACACTTTTTAAATCATGAATGGATATTGAATTTTGTCAAATGCTTTTTCTGCAACTATTCAGTTGATCATGGTTTCTGTCTTTGACTCTGTTAATATGGTGTATTACATTTATTGATTTCAGTATGTTGAAACATCCTTGCATCCCTGGGATAAATCCAACTTGATCAGGGTGTATGGTCTTTTTGATGATCCTCTGTATTCTGTTTGCCAGTACCTTATGGAGGATTTTTGCATCTGTGTTCATTAGGGAGACTGACCTGTAGTTCTCTTTTTTGATAGAGTCTTTCTCTGGTTTTGGAATCAAAGTAACACTTGCTTCCAGGAATGAATTTGGAAGTATAGCTTCCCTTTCAATTTCATTGAGAAGTTTAAAAAGTAGTGATAATAGTTCTCTATGTTTGTAGAATTCAACAGTGAAGACATCAGGACCTGGGCTTTTCTTTGTTGGTAAAGTTTTAATTATATTTTTTATTTCACTGGTTGGAACTGGAGCATTTATGAGTTTTATATCTTCTTTATTCAATTTTGGTAATTCATATGTATGTAGAAATCTATTTCTTCTGTGTTTTCCATTTTATTAAAGTACAAGTTCTTGAAGTAAATATTGATGATACTCTGGATTTCTCCTGAATCTGTTATAACTTCAGCATTTTCATTCCTAATTGCATGGATCTGAGCTTTTTCTTTCCTTTTTTTGATAAGGTTGGCTAAAGGTTTATTGATTTTAACTATTCTTTCCAAAACCAACTCTTTGATTTGTTGATTTTTTTTGTATTGTTCTCTTAGTCTCCATTGCTTTGATTTCTGCTCTGACTTTTATAATTTCCTCCCTTGTATGAACTTTGGGTTTGCCTTGCTCTTCTTTTTCTAGAAGCTTAAGATTCAGTATTAGGTTGTTTATCTGAGATCACTCTGTTTTCCTAGTGTGGGCATTCACTGCTATGAATTTCCCTCATAGAACTGCTTTCATTGTGTCCCATAGTTTCCTGTATGTTATATTGGCATTATCATTTATTTGTTAAAACTGTCTTATTTTTTCTTTAATTTCCTCTGTGACTCATTGGTTGTTCAGGAGAGTTTATTCAGTTTCCATAGGTCTGTGAAATTCTTATGGTTTCTTTTGCTATTGATCTCCAGTTTAATTGCACTATGGTCTGATAATATATGTGCAATAACTTCATTTCCTTTGCATTTACTTCAACGTGTTCTATGAACCATGTTCTATGTTGTCTATTTTGGAGAATGACTTGTGTGCAGCCAAAAATAATGTATATTCTGATTTTGTGGGGTGGAACACTCTGTAGACCTCTATTAAGACCATTTGCTCAAAGGCTTGGTTCAATTCTAGTATTTCCATTGTTAATTTCTATTTGTGACAGTGGGGTGTTGAGGTTCCCCACTACAATTGTATTAGTGCTTATTTGATTTTTCATGGCCCTTAATATTTGTTTTGAATAATTGGGGGCATTAGTGTTTGGTGCATATGTATTTATGACTGTCATCTCTTACTGTTGGATTGTTCCCTTTCCAATGATGTAGTGACCTTCTTTGTCTCTCATAATTCATTTTGGTTTGAAATTTTCCTTCAAATAAGATAGCAACCCCTGCTTTCTTCCAGGTTTCTGTCAAATGGAGAACTGTCTTCTATCCTTTTACTTTCAGTCTACGAGTTTCTTTTTCAAGTAGGTGTGTTTCTTGTATACAGCATATTGTTGGATTTTGCCTCTTAATCCATTTTGCCAGTCTGTTTCTTTTGATTGGTGAATTGAAGCCATTAACATTGATGGTTATAACTGATACATATTGACATCATCATTGTTTTATTATCCTGTTGTTGGCTCTTTTTAATTTTCCTCCCCTCCCTTTAATTTTTTGCCTTGCCTGCTGGTTTTGCTCTGTTGGGTCTCATGGAGTTGTGATCTTCATTGTCTTTTTCGAGGATATTATTTAGAATTATCTGGAGTGCAGATTTGGTATTCATGAAGTTCTTTGTCGTGGAAGTATCTTATTTCCTCATCAATTTTGAAAGATAATTTTGTAGGATACATCAGTCTAGATGGAGGTTGTTTTCTTTTAGGGCTTGAAATACCTCACTCCAGGCTCTCTTTGACTTAAGGGTTTGTGTTGAACAGTCTGCTGTGATTCAGATGGGCTTTCCTTTGCATGTGATTTGTTTCTTTTCTCTAACTTCTCATAGTATTTTGCTCTTCTGTTAGGTTTCTGGGATTTTGACTATTATATATCTATGTATAGATATTTGTTTGATCATGGTTAGTTGGCATCCTATATGCTTCAATTATCTGTATGTTAAATTCTTTTGCTCTGTTTGGGAAGTTTAGTTTTCTGTCATTAATTCTGTGAGCAGTTTTGTTTATGTCAATTGTACTCTCTCCTGCTTTTTCATGGACTCCTGTCAGTCTTATATTATTTTTCTTTCCCTTAACTAGGAGCCATTAGATTGATTTCTCAGGTTTCTTTACTATTTTTATGAGATCCCTCTTTTCATGGTCACTGACCGCCATCCTGTCTTCCATATCTGATATTCTGTCTTCAGAATGTCTCAGCCTGTTGTGTATACTTTCAGTAGAGTTTTTAATTTCCTGGATATTTGTTTGAATCTATTTCATGGATTCCATTTCTTTCCTATGTTGGACATTCACAGTTTCCATTTCTTTCATATGCTGGGCATTCATGGCTTCTATCATGGTCATGAACTCATGTAGATTTTTTTTTTTTTATCTATTTCTGTTCTAGTGTCTCTAATCATGTTTTTCATTCTACTCACCATCTCTGTAGCCACCTAGGAAATTATTTCTGTTTTGAATTTTTCTAGAACCTCAGTCACCTATTTTGTGATTTCCTGTGCTATTAGTCCAGGGTATCCAGGTGGTTGATTATCAGACTTTTCCACCTCATTTTCCTTAGAATTTGCCTTTGGTGAGCTAGCAGCCTGTGTTTGTCCTTGTGCCTTGCTTGAATGTCTTCTCATTTCTATTTTTGTTGTTACTACTGTTCTTGGTTAAATTCCTGGATTAATACTTCAACCTTCTTGTTATAGTTTGTCTTTAGGTTTTAAGCCTCTAATGACTCTGAGGCAGTCTCTTTTTCATTATACCAGAAGGACAACTGGTTAGATTCATCACAACACCATAGCCCAAGTGATGCAATAAGCAACACAATAGCACCAAGCACAGCTTAGAAAATGACAATTTGTGGTAGTTATTAATCTATTACCTTTACCAGTGTCAATTAATTCAAAATCAAGGCTGGAGCTCAGGATAAGGTCCTTTATGAAAACCTGTGCCTCTGTGGTCCAGGTACTAAACCAGCCATGAGACCAGAGGTGTGGGGGAGGAGGACTGCAGATGCCCATGCAGTTCTGCCTCTCACTGGTCCACTGCTGAGGCCCAGGGGTTAGGGCAGGGGTAACAGGGCCTGCTTTGTCTTCTGAGAACATAAAGACCACTTGAAGATCATTTCTTTGCATGGCCTAAATCTCTTTTACTTTTTAATGTAAAAATGAAGTTTGGATGACTTCCTTTATTATTCAAATTTTTTTACTAAAAAAATTCTTGCCACTAGAAGGATTGTCTAAAGTGCCAATATAATTATTACTAGGAGCTTAGAAATGCTGATTCTAAGCTACATGATTGGAATCTGCTCTATAACAAGCTCCCAGGCATTTTATATGTTTATTGAACTTTGAAAAACACTAATCTGAATCAATATATACCTGTTTATGTCCTGCTCAAATATACATTAGTGATGTTAATAATTGTGGTTTCAATGCTGTTGTTCCACAAACTGAATAGCATTTATTTTTCAACTCAAAGGCTAAATCGATATTTATCTCCTTTACAGAGTCTTATTATTGTTTACCTTAAGCTATGAATAACAATTAAAATATGTCAATTAGTGGCCAGAGGACTTCATATGTCTTCAAAAATAATGAAAGGATTACTAGATTACTAAGGTTTTTTTACATTCTCAATATATCTTCTAGAAAGCTAGGATGATAGAAATAATAGAGCATTGAACCACCATTGATCACCTAAACAGTTAATGCTGATAAAATACCTTAAAGTGAGAGGAAATTTCACACAGGTGATTGACTCAATGTTTCAGAAAGTAGGGAGAAACCATAGTGTAACTGAATAATCCAGAAACTAAGGTATATGACAGATTTTAAAAGCAATGCAACCCAATTAGGAAATTTTCTCCTAAATATTGCTAGGTACTACTACTAATAGTTTTATATGTCATATAGTTTGTTTGTAGATCTCACATTAAATATTATTAATACAGTAAAATAATTTTTTTAATTATATTTCAAAAAATAAAACACTATAGCTAAGTGGAGGATAGATTCTAGGAGTGTGAAAATAGAAACGGGTTACCTGTCAGGAAAAATGTAATTCTCAGGACTGTGGGTCAGATCAGATTGGCAGTGGTAGAGGAAGTGAAAAGTAGTTAGATTTTTGTTTGATCTATAAGCCTGTTATTTCAGATAAATTTTGGCATCAGGATGTACAACTTTCCCTTTCTTCTAATTACTTATGTTTTTAGTTTATTTTCTCTGAGTCTTTCCATGACTCCTCTTCTATTTAGCCATGTTGAATCAGAAGTAGTTAGATTCTGCAACTTTTGACTATAAAGATGGCTTGCTGATGGGTCAGACATAGAGCATGAGACAGGGTGCCTGAGCTTTTAGTGTAAGAAACTGGTTATAAGGATTAGCTATCATATGAAATGAGGATGCTGTCAGTGGAAAGTGGCTTTTAAGGAAAGATCATTGATATAGGGAAAATATTTTAATCTGTCAAAAATAAACTAGAGATAGGGATGAGGAGGAGAAGGAGTGGAAATTTTGCAACTTACAGGAAAGATTCAATATAAACATGGTTATACAATAACTGAATGAACTTGCTTGAAGCACTGTAATTTTTTCAGTTCTGCTCATGAATCTATAGTAATGTCACCTTGCCAATGTGTTTGACCATTTCCAACATTGTCCACCTGTATATATTCAGTAAGACAGAAGACAATATTTGGATTTGCTCAGGATTGGATTTAGTCATATATGACAGGAGAGGAGGTGGGTAAATTGAGGAAATTTATCAGGAAGTGTCTATAACGATGAGCTATGGAGTTCAAGTAGCACAAAGAGGGAAGCAAATAGAAATCAAGATATCAACAACACATAACATTTGTAAGATTTGATGATCTTAATACTTGTAAGCTTATGTGTAAGGATTAGATTTTGGTAAATATACACAAAAATACAAGTATTTATCAAGTTGCTGGTAATATTGATGCCTCTAATTTATTGAACCTAGGTATTCTTACAGAATACAAGTTTCTGCATATGTAAAATTACATATACTTGTAAAGTTCAGACACATTGTTATGTGTTCTTTGTGATCAGTAGACTTAAAAAGTACTCTTTTCAGAAATATGTTGTTGTTAAGTATAGAATGATCTTGAAGGAAGTTGTGAACAATTCTTTGTTCTTACTATTCTTCCTTTCTAATGTGTAGAATTAATTTAGTGATTAATTGAAGTTTTGAGGATGGCTATGTGCCCTGGCAGCTCTGTAGGAATGATGTGCTACTTCTGGATAGTTGTGTAAAGTGTGAATTTAATCAGAACTCTTTCTCCTCCACCTCCAAGAAAATTAAACTTCTTTAGTTCTGGCGCTAATTTGGCAAAAAGAATTAGACTATTTTGTTGCTTTATTACAGAAGACCTCACCACTCTCACCAGTTTGTTGCTTAAGTGGCACAGCTAAAGCTAATACATCAAATTTGTGCTACAGACCAAATGGGTCTCTTAACCTCCTCAAGACCAAACTGAAAGTGTGATGGGTGAGTCTGGATGTGGACACATTTACCATAATCCTTAGGAGTTTACCAGAACCAGATTATGAATATCTAGATACTAACTCACTTCTAGATACTAACAAGGCCTTTTAGTGCTTGTTCATTAATTGAAGAAAAATATTACCATCATGTATACATGGTAATCCCATGGATTAAATTAGTTTGCATCAAATTTCCCAACTTCTTAACTTGTTCCAAGCCCGTAATGAAATAAATTCTCCTCTGTTCAAATAAGAAATATTGTTGAGTCTAACCATCCTGTGAGATATTTTCATTAAAAGTCTCTGCCTACTCTGAAAGTAGAGATTTTCTATATTGGAGGCAGTCATCTGTCCCTATCTGTGGACATCTGCTATATTTAAGGCAATGTGTCTACATTTCCTCATGATAAAATTCAGGTCATAGACCTCCCTAGATGGCTCTGTAAGGAAGTAAAGAAAGTCTCACCAAAATACCTGTTTCATGGTTGTGCAAAGTGACCAAATACAAACCACAAAATGAGACTGGTTTTACTCTAGGAGAAAATCAGTGGAAAACCTGTGGTCTTTTTGCCTGGGGCAAAATCCAAAGAACGACAGACAGTATATACAATCCATATGCAACTGCACTTGTCCTTGTATATCCATGAGGGGTTAGTTCCAACACCCCCTAAGAATAGTAAAATCTGTGATGGCTCAAATCTCATAAATTGAGTTGCATGTAACCTTCTCACACCCTCCAGTTACTATACTTTAAATCATCTCTAGATTACTTATAATAACTTATATATATATAATTCTAGAGAAGAATGACAGGGAAAAAATCTGTACATCTTCAGTACAGAGATTATTTTTTCTGAATATTTTTAATCTGTAGTTGGCTGAATCCATGAATGCAGAGCCCATGGATATGGAGGGCTCTTTTCAAGGAGAGATGCACTTGTAATTCAGTATCTGAAATGATAATAAAGTACAATAAAAACAGATTCCATGCAAAAATGGCTATAGATTACCTGGGCTGAGTAAATTATTATTAATTTTAAATTAGAAAGTTGATTTAAGTAATATTAAGGAGTGCTGTGGGCCAGGGATTTAGCTCAGTGGTTCCGGTGACTGCTAGGACCTGAGTTCGATCCCCAGTACCAAAAAAAAAAAAAAAAAATGTGCTACTACTATTAACAATTACTAATAATGCTTGGAAAAAATATTAGAATAAATATTTCTCAAAAGAATACATAAAATATTAAAATGGTGCATGAAAATATGCTTTTGGTAATTATTAGAGAAATACAAACTAATTTAAAACAAAGTGCTGCTACACAGTGCAAGTATGCCCGATTTTTTAAAAAAATCAATTGACAATACTTAGTATTGGTAAGACTATAGAGCAACTAGAAATATCAGACATTTTTGGTAGAAGTTTAAAAGGTGATTAACTTGCAGATTCACAGATCCTTACAAACATATATCTACTACGTAACCTGTCAATTTCACTTATAAGTTTTACCTATGAAAAGTAAAAGCCTATTGTTATACAAAAGGCTTGCACATGAATATTTATAGAAACATTTTTCATAGTGATGAAGTAAGCCAATTCTCTTCAGTTGGTCAATCAATAATGCTCTAACTATACAATTAAAGGGGACAAACTACGAAAATGTCAATGTAAAACATTAATACTAAATGAAAGAAGCCAAATCCAGAAAACAATGTAATATGTGATTCCATTTACATGTGCTTCTAGACAAGACAAAGCTACACAGATGGAAAAATATAATGGTTGCCTTAAGTGGGGATATGGAACAAGCATTAACTGCAGCTTTTCGAGAGGGAATATTTGTGCTGATAGAAATGTTTTAATACTGGCTTATGGTGGTGATAACACAGTGTGTGAACTTATTAAAATACATATATATGCACATGGGAAAACTGATAGCAAATGTGTAAATTATTCCATAATATATTTGACAAAAATTTCCTTTATACATTATATTAAAATATCACAGAAATAATATTGTACCATCTCAGTATATCAACACAAGAAACACTTATCTATGGGTGTTATTATTTGTAATGTTAACCTTGATCAGTTTTTTATTCCTTGTCACTGTGAGATTTTGGTATTTTTTATTTGTAATTGATAAATATCTTAGAAAAAATACTTTGAGACCATCAAACTGGCCTGTTTTTGCAATGCTTTTACTTACTAATTTAAGCAACTATTGATGATTCTTCTCACAACAATTATTGCTATGCCAATTAGTATTTTATATTTTCATTATTTCTTCTATACATATTTATTGGAATTATACAATGCAGAAGACTTTTCCCTCTCCTTCTTTATTTAAATATTTACTTTTAGTAGTAAGGACTCATGAGTATTTTATTACATCGATTTTAATTTGTTGCCAATTATTGTCCTAGATCTGGTCATGAGAAACTCAAGTTTCTTTCTGTATCTTCAACATGCTTATTACCAGTACTTTTTTTTGGGGGGGGTTATATTTTATTTTCTAGTACCACAAAATTTCCTAGGGTTACCTCATGCTGTCCATACTTCAATGCTAGGATCAGTTGTTTTTTCCAATAAATCTAGTAATCAAAAAACAAGGTTAATATTAGCTGTGCTCGTTGCTATTGGGTACTATTTTTCTATACTCCTTCAGTGGTCAGAGCTGCAAATCATACATGTAACTGTTTTGAGGTTCTTCAGTTGTTTTGTCCTAAGGCCTAAAATTGATTAGATAAGGCCCATCCTCATTATGGAAGGCAATCTGCCTTTTTCAAAGTGTATTGATTTAATAGATATTCACATCTAAAAAGTACCTCTACAGCAAAATCTTGTACTGATGCTTGATCTTAGGCACCATAACCTAGCCAATATGACATATAAAGTCATCACAGTCTACCATGTACATACTACCTCATCTAGAAATAGATCACACACACGCAAACACACACAATCTCACTGAGTTCTTAAATTCCTTGAATCCACTCATTTTTTTCTTCTTTCCATATCTCCTTGGTTAATTTCATAAACTGATTCTCTCATTTTCTTTCAAGTCTAACAAGCTATACTCCTACTCTTGGTCACTTTCACTTTATAATTTTTTGCTTTCAGAGATTGCCTGGCAATGAATACAAATGAATTCCTTGTATCTAAAAAAACTAAACTTCATGATCTTGGTTCTCAAACTTGTAAGGAATTATTATTCTTTTATTTGTACTTTTTCTCTTTGCTACAACTGTACTATAAAAATTTTCATAAACTGACACAAAGATACCATCACTTTCTTCAACCTCTCTTTGAAGTGTAGGATTTGCCATAATTTCTTGCTCAACATCAGTTAATATCCACTAATCAAATACTGATTTATTTTGATCATGAATTCATGTTCTTAAATGACCAATCTTTAGCTTCTAATTCTATCCACATAGTTCCCTAAAACATGAATTTGATTCTTCATACAAGGTGGACCTGGAGCTGTTTCTCAGACAATAATCATGCCCTGTCTTTCCAAACTAGCAGCATGTTTACTGGGCTCCTATAAGTGAACAAATGAATGTGAGAATGCATTCATTCCTGAATCTATTGTTTTCTCAATCATTTAAAGTCCAAGCCATCTTTGAAGGAGCAGTCCAAATTCAGTTTTACACTTTTATGTTTAACTTTCAGATTCCCCACCCTCATGAAGAACACCTTTGTCTTTCACTATTGCATTTTAAAAATATGTCTAGTAAGTAACATCTACTTTGGAAAAAGTGGACAAAGCTCTATAATAAAGTAAGAGTTTTATCTTGTCTGTTGAATAGCATTGCCATTGTAGCATATGGAATTGCTTTAGAGCAGTGTTTCACACAGTATCACTGAGAGACTGCAGGTCTCTGCAGGATGAATAGGTTGGTAGAGGAATGTAAGACAGGATAAATAAAAAATAAATGATGTCAATAGAGTCTTTATGGTATAACATGTTTCTGCCAGTGAATCAACTTTTCTCATTTTACTAAATATTCTAAAACATTTTCTAACAATAAAGAGTGTTCTTTAGGCTCAAGCTGTTATATTACTTTAAAGGAATTCTGATTTTATGAAAAACCACACACACACACACACATAATAAAAATAGACTTCTTTTAAATAGCAAAAGAAAAAGCAGAGTTTATTGAAAGTGGGCAAAAATAATTAAGATTTGGTTAACATACCTTTTCTTTAAAAATATTTGAAGGGGTGAGGCAGGGGGAACAGAAATAGCTTTTTATAGCAATGCTGCTGACTCAGTCCTCCATATTAAAACAATATAAGTCTTATATAACAGGATTTTAAAGGTAAAAAATCAAGCTTAGCTTTAAAAGAAAGTCAGGCAAATAAGAAAATCAACTTCAGTGAGCACCTAATATCTTCTTTTAACCATGGCCAAGTAAGCTCCCCAAAGAAGATTCAATATAAGGCTACTAGAAATGAATGACTAGTACCTAATGTTCTAAAAAAAAATCCCATAACATTACATTGAAGATAAGGGAGTAAAAGAGATTTATTGCTTATGACTTCTTATCCCTCCACCCTTTGGACCCAAATAGTAGCCTTTTATAATTTTAGAGGAACCTAAGTTTTCTCCAGTAAGATGAATTTTAACTACACATAAAACCTTTGCTCACATTTCTTTAGAATTCTTCTATTAACATCTCCAAAATAAGATATCACAATATCAATTTTAGGCTTTTTTTTTAATTAGGACATAAATAAGTCTGGAACATTAAGCAGTCTTCCCCCACCGCTTGCTGCAGGCTGTGAAACTATAGATCAGGTATACTCTTACATTCTGCCCCTCATTATTTGGGAAATTTGCCATTGGGAACAGATAGCCTTTTGCACAAGGGGACACATCCCCAATTATTCCATAGAATAATTTGATTATCTATTTTTAGGATCATGATTGTATAGATGATAATTCATGGAAGTACCCAAATTAGAGTACTGCAGTTAATATTGTTCATCTTTGAACAGACATTAGAGTTATACATGTTAAATTATAAACTAAAAAGCCATCCATCTAAAAGCAATTTTAAAATGAATCTATTAACCAGATTTTTTTTTTTGGTACTTTTTAAGTATACAGTATGGTTACATTTACCATTCGGATCTTGTACCTTTACATGACAGATCTTGGTTCTCATTTTTTCCCCTTGTCCCTGCCCTCCCTTCACCCCCTCCTCCCCCTTCCCTATTTACAAAGACTTTGTTTCCATTTTTTCATTTTCTCATATTTTTTTCTTTTTCCTTATTTCCTTTCCCCTACACTTCCCACTTCCACTACATCGTTAGTCCTTTTCTTCCTATTTCAAATTGTCAATTATACAATTTGGATCTTATTTAGTTTACTTTTAGTTTTTCACACCAGAGAAACTATTTGGTACAGATTATTTTTCTTAAATAGAATATTTTAGCTAGAAAGAAACATGAAAAAATTAATCTGTTAACCAATCTGAAACTTCTTTTTGATTAAAAATGATATATGCACATGAGCAGTGGAGACAAAAACATGTCAACAGACTGTTGAAATTTTGATTGAAATTTGATCATCCAGGCATGTATGATTCCAGGACTGCAGTAGGAAATATTCAAGATTTTGGATTATCTTGTAGTATCAAAAAGTTAAGGAACTTTGGAAACAAAACAAAGTAAATGATGAGTGGTGGAGTGGAATGTGTCAAAGAAATATAGGCACCATAGAAGATTTCCCAGTGGCCAAGTATGGTACAATTAGACCAACAAAATATGTAATATTTGTGTTGAATCATAAAATAAATATCCATGATTCTACAATGTTGGAAATACATGATTTAAAATAGGTAAATATCCCATGAAAAATTCTAATAATTGTATCGCTATAAAAATATTTCACTTAAGAAGATAAATGTAAATTCTCACACTGTCAGTCTTCATGCAGAGGCTGTCTGTGATGACTTCTTCCAAAAGTGTTCTGCATGGAAAGGGAAAAACAGAGTAACTTTATAATGGAGAAACTGAACATGCACTACCTCGTCTGGTTAGTGCATATCAAGTTTACCTCCCTGGTCTTTCTCTGCAAAATCCATAACCACAATCTAATCATAAGGAAAATATCAGACAAACCCCCAAACTGCTTACTAGACTTCTCAAAACTGTCAAGGCCATCAAAAACAAGGTAAGTTTGAGAAGCTGTCAGAGCAAAGAGGAACCTAAGGAGGCATGAAAACTAAGAGTAAAATTCTGGATAGTATCCTAAAATAAAACAAAAAATAGTAGCTAAAATTTAGGAAAATCTGAATGAAGTACAAAATTTTGTTAATAATTATGCATTGATTTTTTTCATTATTTGCACCAAATATCTCGTACTGTTGTAAGAGTTTAACAATAGGAGAAAATGGTATAGGATATGTGGAAAACTCTCTTCTGTCTTTGCAACTTCTTCATAAATCTAAAAGGAATTTAAAATAAAGTTTTCTTTTTGAATAAAAACAAAATGTCATATTTAATTTTGAATATATCCTGAATGGGATGCTTATATTGGCAGCATAGCCATCAACTATAATACATTTGGAAAGAGGATTCCACACACTTTTCAGATGCATCAGCCTTAACCACAGGGTGAAAAAAATGCAATGATGAGATAGATATCTCCAAGAGGTTGTTAACACTGCAAAACATTTCCTCAAGAAATCTGCAGTTTGATCATTCACAGCTCAGTAGCAACTTCAGATTTTATGATAATACGGGGTGGCTATTAATTTAGTAATAAAAGCAATCTCCTAAAATCTTAACATTGGACAAGTTTTTCATCATCTTTAAAGCAACACAGTGCCTGCCCAGTAAATGGCCCATTTAGTTACTCACCCACTCCCTTGTGTCTTCTACAAAGTTAAATACAAATCCAGCCACCGATTCTATTAGCATGACAGAATCAGAATCAACATTTCAACATTTATTTGTACGATCAAAGCCTCAAATTGGAAGAACTGCAGGTTCCATATGAAACTAATATCCCCTTGAAGGAGCTGCTGGAAAGATCTGATCCAATTATAACAGAAGTCCAATTCCCAGGCTTTTCACAGTAGCTAGATTGTCCTTCAAACAGGGGAACCAAATACAAACCTCTTGCTTTGGCAACACTACCACTTGGTCTGTCTGCATTTTGCTTTGAGGCAGCTTGGACTATTGAACCGCTTGAGGATTTGGGGACTACACTTATGAAATAGTTTTAGTACCACTTATGGGTACTAGGACTATAAAAATAATTCTGTATTTAAAACTGGAAAGCAATTCACTTAACCTTGGACAATTCATATTCCAGCAGCTTTTTGTAATGTTCGTAGTTGTGCAATCATAAAGACACTCTATATAATGAACATTATTATTTTAACTTAATAGGAAAATTACAGACTTAATGTTTACGTATTCCAATAATTTTCAAATCTGTAGAGATTTTTCAATCAATAGGGCTATGCATAAGGTGGGATGAAAAAGAATTATTTTTGAATACCTTGCATAAATATGGTTAAATGATCCAGACAATAAGATATAGGCAGAATAATAATAAAATATAGGCAGAATAATAATAAGATATAGGCATAATGATATAGTTTTAGTTCTCCTACTGTCTTTTTATAAATCTTTAATTTGTACAAATAGCTTCTTTCTCTGTGATAAACAATAATTATGATTTTTCTAACTTACAGTGTAAATTATGTGCCTCATTTTCTTTACTTAATAAAATAGTGTAAGTGGAAAGAAATAAGAACAAATCAGAGAATTAAGATTACATTCATAATCATGGAACTCAAGAGTCACAAGAAGTCCAAGACTTCCCAGAAGGCTCAGAATGGAGTTGACTAGACTATGTTGGACTCATTCAGCCATCTGAAAAATGTTCATTTCATTTATTTGAAGCCCTGGGGCTAAAAGAAGCTGCTCTGCTGGTAATACAGGATGCATCTTGATCTTTGTGTATTGTTTTTGTACCAAGTGAGGATACATTGATCAGAAGAAGTACCAGTACTAAAGCTGTTATCATGCCTTAGAATAAAAAGTAGGCTACTACATTACTACATACTTCATTTTTACAAAGACGCCTTTTCCTCACCTCCTCCCATCCAATTTCTATTTTCAACCAGTATTTGTGGTTAAAAGATGGCTTTATTTTCCATTCTTTTCTGTTACTGCAGATTCTCTATTACAGCCCTCTCCCTCAGCATATTTGCCAAGATTAAATAATGTTAGCTGAGATTCACTAGAAAAGACTGACAGAGAGTAGAAAAAATACAGACATGATAGACATGGGGGTTGAAACTCTCTCTTTTGACAAATGTGGGTTTAATCCTTGGCTCTCAGTAGAGCAGTAAAAGACTGAGATGTGTGGTGGGAAAGCCTGAGGCTTACTCCAGAATGCCTCTAGCCATCTGGAATTTATGATTTTTAAGAATGTCTTTAGCTGGAAAATTCTATTATCTTATTATCCATCCCATTTCTATTCTCTGACTTTTCCCATTCTTCATTTTTGTATCCGAAGGATGGTTGCTTTAAGCAAAAGTCTCTGATTTACATCACCTTTAGATCACTAAATTAACCTATTATTCCTTTGATTTAGTAATGATTACAGGAAAGGTTTTCTCTGTGTATACCTTCACTCCATAGTTAGTTTCTTGTTAATTCAAAAAGTATGAATTGCCTATTTTGTGTAAGATATACTAAAGTGAATAAAATCCAAACTCATTCTTAACAGCTGTCTGCTGAGAGCCCCCAAAAAGAAAGAAAAACGAAACAGTAACAAACACATGAAAAAGTAAGCAAGCAAAAACTAGTGGATAAAGAAAGTGTAGTATTTACACACAATGGAGTACTACTCTGCCATAACAAAAGATAAACTTGAGTCATTTGTAGGAAAATGGACAGTAATGTTAAATGA
Organism: Fukomys damarensis; assembly: GCF_012274545.1. Classification (NCBI taxonomy): domain Eukaryota; kingdom Metazoa; phylum Chordata; class Mammalia; order Rodentia; family Bathyergidae; genus Fukomys; species Fukomys damarensis. Next base: position 21,923,214 of record NW_022900916.1, on the reverse strand, counting down.
AATAAGTCAGACACACAAGCTTAAATATCATTTTGTCTCTCTTCTATGACAAATATAAACAAAGAGAAAAATGACCAGTAGTAAGAAATAGGGGATAGATCTTTCTCTCTTTATTAAGAAGTGGAGGGATCGAGAAATGGGATCAAGAAATGGAGGGAGTAGGGCGAGAGGGAGTGGAAGGGGACAAAAGCAGAATTAAAATGTGATATGTACATGTACCAGCTCCCCACAGGGAATGTAAACATTATGTACTGCAAACATATACTAAGAAAGAAAAAAAAAACTAGTGTGATAAGCAGCTATGTGCTAGTAAAGTCAATGTTTTGTTCTCAGAGGGAAGAGGGACTTCCTGATTTGTAGTGTTTGCCAACTTCCATTGTATATATACTTTGACTGTGGTCAATTTCGAGATATTATGTGATGTCTCCCAGTGTGGCCTTGGGAAAGAATGTATATAATTGGTTCTTCTCAGCCAGCTCCCACACACCTCTGGGTTGGAGAAGAGGTGAGCCATATTACTCTCCTATCAGTATAGGTTTCTGGAAGAGAGATATCTAACTCTGTATGCTGGGCGAGGGAAAGACTGACCTTCAGGAAATTCTTGGGTTGATATTTAAAGGTCAAGTAGGCCCGAATCAAGTGGGAAAAATATTTTAGGGGGAGGAAACAGCACACACAAAACAAGAAGGGATTTTCTTTAAGAGCAGGTAGTACCAAGTTTTGAGGATCAAGAAGAAAACTCTTAGACATCACGTAGGAACTTACATAACTACAAAATGTGATTATTTGAAAATGTACCAAACACCTTGTGCGCTATTAAAAAAAAAAAAAAGGCAGCTGACTGGGTTTGGCTCATGGCTTGTAGCTTGCTGACCTCTATCGTAGAGGATAGAAACTCTAGGCTATTTACACTAAAGCTTCCTGCTACAGAAAGGGTGTGTTTTTCTCATTCTCTTAAAATGTATAACAGAGCCAAGAAGTCCACCTAACAGAGTTCTGGAAATAGCATTTTACTTGGCTACAACTCACACTCCCTGATCCAGCAGAACTAAGGGGTGCTCATGAGCAGCACCAAGTGAATAAAATGCTCTTCATTCATTTTATATACCAAATACACAGTATTGCATATTGCACGCTATGTGTACCGCACCAAGTCAAGGTGAATGCTGGTCACGAGCATTCTGATTTGGAGCTGTCACTTTTACATCAAGGGGAGTTATAGAAACATTCACATTCCTCAGTGTGAAGCTTGGCTAAAGATCAAAACTTCACGTGTTCTACATTCTCAAAGGACCTCTCCTTATAACTGAAGAGAAGCAGAACAGAAAGTGAGGACGGACTCAGAAAAGGATGACACAAGTCTAAGGGGCACAGGGGCCACGCTAAAAATTGTTCCCAACAGCCAAGCCTGTAGCAGTTTGAGCCCCAAATCAATAAGCAAACTGTCTCTGGATAACTACACTGCAAAAATAAATATCTACTAAAATCCATGGATTCATAATTAAACAGATGAAAGAGGAGAGAGAGAGAGATCTTCCTTATAGAATAACCATTATAATTTTAAGAGGATTAAAGCAAATGTAGTATTCACTATTAGAATCCAATAATTACTGAAAGCAAAATTTACCAATGGGTGCTAAAGCTAATGAGTACAAACTTGGGGATAAGTAGGATATTTGCAGTCTCAAAGTAATTTCTCTAACATTAATAACTTACAAAGGAGACACATGGCAGACAGCACCCTAACAAAGGATCAAGTTCAACATCAAAGAAGAGGTTCTATTTTGTATTCCCTCATCTTTATACAGAGATTGTATCACTTCTGTGATTCTCTAATCAAAATGTACAACCTTAAGCTAATCGTTAGAGAGCATTAAGCCCAGTCAAATTGAAGAATAGGCCACCTGACCACTGTTCTTCAAATGTCAAGGTCGTGAACGACAAAGAAATACTGACAAGTCGATGCAGATTGAAATAAGTATAAGAAGCAACAGCTAAGTGTAATGTATCCTATGTTGAGTTTTGAGATAAAGGATAAACACTTTTTAAAAGGTGAAACACAAGTAGTCTCTAAAATAAAGTCGATAGATTATATAATGTATTTTAATCAGTGTGAATTTCTTATTTTTTTTCAATTCTACTATAGCTAATCAAGGTATTAGCATCAGGAGAAGCTGGTTAAGGATATACTAAAATTACTATTTTTTCTTTCCTCAAAATTTAAAATGATTTCAAAATAGAGAAATAAAGAGAGGAAAGAAGGAAAAGGGGGAAGAAGAGAATAAGAGAGCGGAAGAAGGGAAGAAGGCAGAGGAGGAGAGATAGAGACACTGAATTAACATTTTTTCATTTATGGTATATTTTCCTTGGATTTTCCCCATTTAGTTTACTTTCTCTGCATCAGTAATATCATAGATTAATTATATGTGAGGCTATTTTAAAATTGAGTTTATTCTTTAAATTGCTTAAAGTGGATGTTTTAGCTATCTACTATGCACAAATATCCACCAAGAAGAGGGCAAATTTTATAAAACCTCAGGAATTATCTACTGCAGTAAATAGAATTATTTTTGTCACTTTACATTCAGGGATACTGAGCCACTAAAACATAAATGCGAAGAGGACAGGGAGCTTTTTTCTGGGATTACATATTTCACAGTATATGGTATACATTTTGAAATGAGTAAATGAATGAATGAGACTCAATTAAGCAACATAGCTGGAAAATGGAAACCAGGTTTTTGCCTTAGATACATCTGATCTCACAGGATAAATTCTACGCACTGTAGAAGACAGCATGGGTCTTCAGAGCTTAGCAAAATAGCTGCAATTGTTTTTTGGTGGGCACTCTTCATTTATGTCTAGTCAATGACACCATACAAGATGCGAGAACCAGTAAATCTATGGAGACTGTTAGTCTGACTGCTGCAAAAGGTGTTCTATATTTTTGTCCATTTGTTTAAGCAATTAAAAAGTGGATGCATCCAGAAATTTCTTAGAAAACTGGTACTGCATGTCAGGATGATACAGAAATCCATTCTGAGAAGTGGCATAAATTGTGACACAGCGGTGTGGGCTCCACTGTGAACAGTAGGAGGACATGGCTGATCGTGTTGGCCTAATGTGATTCACCTTCCATGGAGTCATTTTGTGGAATTTTCCCCAAGTATTTAGCTGTGTTTATTTGAATTTGTCTCAAAGGTTAAGCTTGCATAATATTTTCATTTCTCTACCATGGAACGTGACAATTAATTTAAATCACATCTCATATTTTAGCCTTGCAGCACCTTTGGGACTAGGCATTTTATTTCTGTTACTTTGGAAAAGATTCTATTGCAAATTGAGGGCCTAATACAGTTGGAAGAGCCCTGGGTTGAAGGTTAGAATGAAGTGTTCTAGAGCTGGCTCCACTACTGCTGTGAGACTTGAGCAAGCGCTTCAACATGCACCTCTAGAAAGGAGAAAATAATTCCTTGGCCATTTTACAAAAATCTGTTTCTAAAATAAAATGATAAAATATATGTGGCTATGTTTACAAATTCTAAATTAGTATATCCACGTGTTTTTAAGTAAGAATGAAAGGGGGGGAAGCATATTTATAAAAGGAAAGAATTACAAATTCTTTTATTAAATATCTTTTATGTTCATAACCTGTGACTGATTTGCTTGATGTTAGATTTCTATTTGAACTACTCAAATTTGTTATTTTTGTCCTATGTTTCTATCATCAATATTTATAACAGAATTTTTCCACAATTTTATGTAATCCCTCTTCCCCATAACTGTTTCTAAATGACTGGTACTTAAAAGTTACTATAGCAGTATCATTGATTAGAAGCTTTTTGCTTTATTGTTGTGGCCATCATAAAGGGCACAGCCTTTTTGTTCTTTTTCTTTCATTTCATTTTTATTAGTATATGTTTGAATAATTACATTCATCTTGGGAATTTGTGTATGTACATATCACACTTTTGTAGTCAGGGTTTGCGAGGAAATAGATTTAATACAGGACACATAATTTACAGGATTACTTGGTAATATTTACCCAAAAAGTCAAAGGCAGAGGAGGAGTGCAATTGATCTGTCTGTATGCTAAGACCCTAAGAATCAGCCTAAGGCCTAGAGCCCATGGCAATGTCCTATGTAAGTCCTCAAGATCTGCCCCAGGAAGGCCTTGTGGCCAATGGTGGAAGCTAGAAAGTCTGCACTGGCTGAGTGAGGAATCTGTACTAGAAGGCTGAGAGATCCATACTGAAGCCAGAAAGCGATGCTCAAGGTAAAGACCAGAGCTCCTCCAGGAGAACAGCAGCCAACAGCAGCCATCCTGCAACAGGCTGGACCTAAGCTCTGCTGACAGACCTGAGTTTATATCAGAAAAACCGACCGTGACAAGCTTCTCCAGGAAAATCAACAGTGTGCAAAATCTTCCCCTCCAGTTCTTTTTATACCATTGCCAATGATCCTCAGGTGGATCTTCCATACCCAGACCACACTGAATTGGGTCAGCTAGGCATTCCCACTTAAATTAACCTTTATTTAATTCACTACACTCACCTTCATTATTTTTACTTCCCCTCCCCTCCCTCCAATCTCCCCCCTCCCAGATGTATAAAAGGCGGGTTTTTTTGTTTATTTTGTTTTTAATGAGGACCTTATCTCCAAATTATCACTGGGCTATTTTAGTCATCCCCAAATTTATTGAACAGTATGGGTACAAATTAATTAGCATCCATAAACTATGTACCTTTTGACCAACATCCCACACTTCCTCCACCTCCCAAACATCAGCAATCACCATTCTACTCTGTGCTATATTAGGTAATTGAAATTTGCTAAGAAGACACACCTTAAAGTGTTTTTATCACTTTAAAAAAAAGTAGCCATATGAGGCTTGATCATTGTGACACTTTACAACCTATAGACACATCAAACCACCAAGTTGTATACTTTAAGTACACATAATATGTTTGTCAATTACTCTCCAAATAAAGGCGAGAGGAGGTATATTAGTAAGTATGATAAAGCTAAGCCTAAGTCAGCTGTCCTGAATTCAAGCGTAGGCAAGGTGAATGAGCAAAACAGCTAGAACAGGTGGCCTAGGCTGAGTGGCCTGGAACACAGGTGGGCTAAAAGGGTCACTGAATCAGAGTTAATTGCTACTGCTGAGGAGTGAAGGTGAAACAGCCTTGAAAGATCTTTGATCCTTCAAGAAATTAAAAATTTGATTTTCAGAGAATCTCAAGGATTTAAAAGTTACAACTGTAATCAAATTTTTACAAAACAGTAGAGTCTGGATAAAACCATCCTCGGGGTTATCAGTTTGGGGTCATTGTTTTGTGGGGTTTTGGTTTTGTTTTCAGCACTATTGATCCATGGATAGAAATCTGTCTCCATTTAGTAAGCCATGATATTAGGACATTAGAAAAAAAAGTCTTTACAAAAAAGTCTCAGGAAAATAAAGAAGTGTTTTGCCACAATGTAAAATAAAACCAAAGCTACAGAAACATTAATGTACAATTTTTTTAAATTATAGGCCCTGCATGTCTGCATTTCTCTATGTCTGGAGAATCTAACTATATTGGGTTACACAAGTGAAGGAGAAGAGAATATACCTCACTTTGGCAAAGCAGCAAATTAAAGATAAGAGAATAAGCCTCACTTTAGCAACTCCATGTGATATTTCTCTACCTTCCTCTGAAGTCCAGCAGCTCTCATTGATCCCTGGTCAGTTGTAGCTGAAAATTTTTTAAATGTGTGGCTGTGTCTTTTGACACCATAATATTAACACACCTTCAATTGAGTGTCTTCCCATCACACAGATGCAAAACCAGAGGCAAGTTCAAAGTCAAGTGGCATTGCCGCTTTCCACTCACTTCTCCTCAATTCCTGACAGATCTCCATGATTTCCAGCGTTGAAGTTATCACACCTTTCAAACCTGTCCTTTCTGTCACTTCCTCCTCCACAATCCCACCATCTCAGGAAATGTCATCCCTACACCCAATGCACTATCCAAGCCCTCTGAGACATGAATATGAAAAGTATTCCTCTTTTCAAAAGCAGCTGGGAACTCCTGCCTTAATACTTGTTTGAAACTCTATTTTTTTGTTTGTTTGTTTTTTTGGTATCGGGGATTGAACTCGGGTGCTTGCGCTTGCCAGGTAGGCCACCGAACCACTGAGCTAAATCCCGGCCCTGAAGCTCTATATTTAGTTCCCAAATGATTTGCGTTTGGCAAAACCCATTTGATTGTTAGTCAATAGTATAACATTTCAAAAAGGAGATTAAAAAACCCAGACAAATCTTGGCTATCACAAACACTAAAAGCTGGGTCATTACTGTCCAGACCAAATAACACTTTTCCAAATGGAGAACCTCTGTCACCTCTTAAATACCTAATATAGTGGGGATACACTGCTATTGTACTGATGTAATATTTAATGTCATTCCTTTTCTTTTCCATAGCCTTGTGGATCACAAGCAAAAGACTAGTCACATTTAGAACTCAGGCTCTTGAAGAATGACTTGAGCCCAGAATGAAATGTCAAATAGTGTTTTCAACTTCGTAGGTAGATTTCATTATAATCCTTGATTTTAAAGATAAAACAATTGATATCCAGCCTGGCTAACTGACTTGACCAAAGTCTCACAATTTTACACTATGGATCTAGGATTAAAACCCTGTACACTTCTATGGGTGCCTGACATTCATACCTGTGCTCTGTGGTCTCTCCAAAGCTCAATTTTATATTCCTTTATACAATCAATCCTAGGCATGTGTTCACATTTTCAATTTGAAGCAAGCCATTGGAATTAGTCTGAGACTGAAATCTTCTATTACTTTACATTGGATGTGTGTGTGTGTGTGTGTGTGTGTGTGTGTGTGTGTGTGTGTTGTAAGGTAAAGTTTGAAATCTTTCAAAATACCTTCACATTTCCTTTTCATCTGTAGGCCACTTCTGTAATTGTTAAAGGAAGAAAGTAGTCCTTAGTTACCTGTAAAACCTAGAGTTTCTTGAAAGTGATATTTGTCTCAAGATGAAGATGGGAAATGACAAATTATCAAAGCAATTATCCGGGGTTTCATGCTCTGGAACATAAAGAAAAGCAGGTGTTAATGTCCGTAAATGCTGATAAGTTTGAGGTATTTACAGTAGACTCTTCATGAAGCTAGCCAGGGTCAGAATGAAATGGTATCTGAACCTCTGAGAGGCCCTTCAGCAGGTCCTCAGCATTACAAGAGTACCACGTCTTCCCAAAGGCAGATTCACTAGGTTCTACTACATGGTCTTTGAGGGAGTGATCTCAACACATCCAGCCAAATTCAGGATGCACATAACTCTTGAAACAAGAGGAGATTAAAGGCATAGTTTCAGGCCTAGGTTCTGTGGTGGCCTCTCCCATCTCTGGATATGTTTTGCTTGCCCTGTTTTTCCTGTTTTGAACACCATGAACCTCTCACTTTCTAAGCACCAGATCCTGGTCTACTTGTGTTCCTCTGCTAATAAGCCTAGGCCAGTGGTACGGATTGAAGACCCTCAAGTTCCTGGATGGGTTTCCCAGACCCTGTACCCTCCACATCCATCTGCCTGGCCATGTCTGGTTTCTCTCCTACCATCTCTTCCCTCCAAAGGTCATGATCAATCTCCTAGACTCTTTCCCGGTGTAGATGCTTCAAATAATTAGACCTCAGTCCACATGAAACACAGAATAGTGATGCAGTTCCACATCCTCATGACCCCTACTCATCTATCTATCTGTTTCACAGTGGCTTATCACTGTGTGCTGCATTCATTGGTCATGAAAAAAATACACAGAAGTGGCTCTGAGCACTTTCTGCTTAGTGCTTGAGGTTGTTTCTGGGATCTACAAACAAGGAAAATGAGAATGTGGTGGATACTTCTAGTGGCAAACTTCTAGTGTAAATTCATGTCTACTCGATACATTCCTGTTGCTTTCACTGGTCACAAATTAGAATGATACAATAAATCTTTATTAAAAGCCTTGTTAGCAATGATTGACTTATGCATATTGATTGCTGCTATGAACCCTGGCTTTTAATATATTTAAGAGATGATAGAAGCACTGCATCTTAAGTCATGTGAGTACTCATTGAATGTCTTTACCTGATGAGTTGATTTACAGACACTTTATATGTTATTTTAAACTAAAAGCAAACACTTGGTGAAAGTATCACCAGCTTTTATCTAAGATGTCACTATGTACTGAACCCTATCTCCTGTCTCTAAGTTTCGTCCTTTATGAAACTGAACAGTTTGGTGGTCTCTGGTTTAGCCTGTGACATTTTCAGAAAAAAAAAAAAAATATATATATATATATATATATATCCCACTCGATCTTGGTTGCCTTAAAGAGATACAATCCAATTTTACCTTTTGCCTTCCTTAAAATGCAGAGAAATATTAAAGGTTCTATCAAGAAATCTTTACTGCATATTTCCAATTCAAATGGAAATAGCTTTTACTTTTGATCCTGTAGGAAAACCTAGGCAAGTGAGGAAGTACAATACTTTCTTTGTCTAGGCTTGGGCTACATAACTGTTACAGACTGCATGAGCACTGGGGCTGAGAGACCAGAAGACTCGTTCCAGCCGCATGTTTAAAAGAACAGGCAGCAAAAACTGGCTTAAGTCAATTATAACCTTTCTTTCAGAACCATTTTGTGGGATGGATACTGCTATTATCCGGATACTTCTATTTAACCATCAGCCAACTCTCCTCTTAACTGGTTGTGTTTTTGAAATCTACTTACTCTTGAGACTGATCATAAAATCAACACACTGACAAAGCAACTGTTTCAAATTCCAAACATTCACAAAACCCAGCACCGTAATTATCTTGACTCTAAGTCCAGTGGGAAAGTGAAATATGTTGCCTCCTATGCTCTACTTAGACCTGGGACCCTGACAATACTTCACAAATGCCAAAGAAATCCTCAGAACACCACTTCTCAGATTTGAGGGCCAGTGTCACCTGGACACAATTCAAGACAGGGAGTAATTTGCCTTCAAAGGGTGCATAGTAGATGATGATGATGCATTGTTCACTCAGTGTAGTTTGATCACTTTATCTTGGGGCCACGTGAAAGGGGAGAGAACTGCTGCCTTAGGGGAGCTTTGTCCTGCAGAGTGGCCTTTCACATGTGCTGGCTAGGGAGCTTGGTCCAGACTTGCATGGAGGTACACAGCTGGTTGGGTTCAAATGATCAGATGACTGAAAACTTGTAGCTCTAAGCTGATTTCTGAGGTGAAGACTGATAGAAGTCAGTCTATTTCCCCAACAACCTCAGAAAGGAGAAATTCTTTAGCAGAGTCAAACAGACATATTCTTTATTTTTAAAAAAGGTAAAAATACTAGAGACATTATTTTTAATGTTACAAGACAAGCTGGGGATTAAGAATACAAATGTCATTGGATATATACAACAATAATCGAACAAGCTAGCGACTATTAGCCTGTAGTCAGCTGAGTCACTATTCATACAAGTACATTTTATATTTCTTAAATTTCAACAAACAAGTATCAATTTCCTGTTATGCTCTAAGCACCATACTAAAAGGAATGCACTTAATATGGCAAACAATGAAAAACTATGGCTCCATATTTATGGAGCTTTCACTGTAGTGAGGATGACGGACATTAATTATTGAACAAGACGTTGTATTTTCTGGGCCAAATGTGTTTGCCTAGGTATATGTCAGTCCGTTACAGGTAGCAAGGAGGTACACATGATACAGCACTGTGGATCACCTCTGCCCCAAAAAAGCTCTGTCTAGACACCTGCAAACTTGGTTATGGAAATAACGGTAGAGTCTCCTTATCATTGCTTAAATGAAAACACAGTACCCAGTGGAAATTGCTGATATAAGTTACCAAGCTAAAAAGCACATGGCACCTCTACTGTGGTTCTGACCATGAGAACTAGATGAATCTAGCCTCCAGGGCTGGATTTGAGGACAAACAAGGCTAGATCTTGGATGTAGGAACTCTTTACCTCTGTCCCGGCATGGAAGGAACAGAAAGCAGCTGTCCACTGTTTCCTAGTCAAATGAATAGTAGGATGCTAATAACTTGAGCTCTGAGCTTACACTAATCGAGCTACTTGGAGAAGTAGATTTTCAAATAGATTCATAGTGATAGGTGTAGTTATAAGTGGTATCGATTGGCACACAAGTATTTGTTTGTGAACCTCTGAGGCATAAATCACTCATTTATGAAGCTACTTAAATCATTTTGTACTTAATACATCTCTATAGATATATATGAATGAGAATCATAATTTCTCATAAGGTTCCCCCTTTTAAAAGTTGAAATAATAAAAGACAATTATGTTCAAAAGTAGATCTTACTTTGAACAGAATGTTGAAATTTTCTACAACTGATATAAAAAAAACATCTTTTTGCTGTGTTCATGTGCATTCATATTTGTATGTGGGTATGCGGATGCACATAGGTGTGTGTAAAACAGTGGATTTAAAGTTGATATATGGTGAGCAAAACTAATTGTCTGTAGTTACACATAATAAATTCTGGGGAAACTGTTCCAAATAATAAACAACGGGAATAAAAATGTGCTACATAATAAACTAAGTGTTGCCATTCTCTACACTCGCTCACAGGAAGATTTTTGATTCATTGCAGGTTCTGAATTACTGAGGAAAATGGCAGTTAATTACTCTTAACACCTATGCAGGAACACCTGGGAAAAAAGAAAAAGACTATGAAATTAGCACCCTGTGACTGACTTAAATATATCATTTTAGTTCAAGAGAATTGACTAACATAAGTCAAAATCAGGTCATAAAGAATTATTTTCTTTTGTGTGGCAAAATGCCTTTCTTTGATCCATCAGTTCCTTAATGCATTTTGACTTTTATTGATTTTGTTCCTGAAAAGGTTCACTGCCAAAAGCAGAGTTGCAAGCATGTTTCCAACATAGTTTTATGAAGAAACCATAATATGCTATAATCATCTCATTCTACAAACATAAAATGATTCTTCATTATACTCTAGTAAGTTGGTATAACATTGTACCTGTTTTCATATCCTTCTGCCTGAGAAAACTTTCAATTGTTGAAAAATAAAACAATATTTCATAACATTTGATGCACAGATAAAATGATGCTTGAAAATATTTAAGTTGCACATCAATCTTAAACCATAAAATACTTGAATGAATAGCAGGCTATGAGTTACTGAATGCAGTTTCCTACATTTATGAGTGACTCTGCTATGGAACTGGCAATGTTATTTTGGAGCCACACGTTTATGCCATTCTCCACTTATTTATTCAACAGATACTTAATGGGTGTAACCCCATGATAGGTTCTGGGGATAGAGAACTGTGAGAAAGAAAAACATTTTACATTTCCTTCCAGAGAATATATGAGTCACTGTAACTAACTGAGTCCTTTAGAAAAGTGGCTAAAATTAGAGGATAACGTATGCACACTATTCTGCAAATGTGGAAAGGCACAGTAAGTGTCCAGAGTGTATGAGAAAAGAAGGAAAAAACAGAAGCAAAGCTCTTGTGAATAGGGAGAGGTGGAAAGTAGGAATGGGAGTGGGAAAAAACAAGAACTAAGATATATTATCTACAGGTACAAATTCCCAATGATGAATGAGAACATAATGTATACCTAAAATGTATCAATAAACTTAATTAAAAATAAAAATAAAATAAATGTTCTTCCTCTGTGTAGAACAGTGAAAGATTATATAAAAAAATTAAGCTTTTCAAAATCATTTAAACAACATTTTAATTAAGTCATTTATAAATAAACCATGTATATAGACCCACAGAAAGAAATATATTCAAAACTTGGTAAACTTGCCAAGTTACATAACCATCACCACAATCCTGTTTCACACTGTTTCCACGACTCCAAGGAGATCCCTCATGCCTGTTTACAGTTCATTCCTGCCCTCCCCACCCCCAGGCAACCACTAATCTACTTTGCGTCTCACTAAATTTTTCTTTTCTAGACATTTCATATAAATGGAGTAATAATACAATAGGTGGTCTTTTGTGTCTGGTCAAGTCACTCTTTTAAAACAGCTTTCAAGTTCTTACTAAATCAAATTATTTTACAATTCACTCAAGTACCTTATAAAGCTAGTAATTCTCATTAGGCCTAACTGAAAGACTCAGAACTTGAAGTTTACGTATTAAAGGGTTAAAGGTGTAGGGAAAGTGGGAAGGGTAGGCAAAGGGAATAAGGTAAAAGAAAAAACATGAGAAAATGAAAAAATGGAAATAAAGTGTTTGTAAACTGGGAGGGGAGGAGGAGGTGAAGGGAGGACAGTGACAAGGGGAAAAAGTGAGAATCAAGACCTGTCATGTAAAGGTACAAGATCCCAATAATGAATATAACTCTATTGTATACCTAAAATATACCAATAAACTCAATGAGGGAAAAAAAAAGAAACAAAACAATCCAGGCAGATATTTTGTTTATATGATCAACTCATGGAAAGTAGATACAAATACAGTTGTTTTATTTATAAATTGATTTAGTGCCTCAACAATTTTCATAGTGATGTGATGACCAATCGATTATATATTTAAGTTATGTATTTTACAACCAAATTTATTGTTGATATTGTCTCCAAATCTCATTCAATCATACTATGAGTATACTTTGGAAAGAAAAAACCTGAAAACCTTGATTTATCTTTTATGAAATTTAATGCATGGTTTTACTGCTAGAAACATCTTTTTCAATCAAATAGTAGGTTTACTGAACATGGGTCATGTCATGTGCGAAGCAAAATATTTTGTGCTACAGATTCAGATTATTGAAATGTTCAGAAAAAAGAAGGTGAATAGGTAATAAGATTCATCAATTGCACATAATTAGTTTAGTTTTCAAACTAGGTGAAGATATTTTGTTTTTGTTTTTGCTTTTCTTGGAGATTAAGCACTAAACATACTAATAAGCACTAAACATACTAATACTAAAGAGCAAACAGATTCCCCCCCCCTTTATACATTTCCTTGTAGGAAAGTAATATAAACTCTGCCTGAGCATTTTATTGGTAAAATATCCTGAAGAGTTAGGGTTAGGGTTAGAGCAAGAGATAACTAGATTATTTTTTTAATTATATGTAAACCACTAGACAGGGAAGCCCAGAATAAGGAATTAAGTCTATTAAAATAAGACTTTCAATTTTAAAAGACTAAAGAAAGTGTAGAGAAGTTTTATGCAGCACAATCACTGCTTTTGTAGTAAATGAGACATACTTAATTGATAAATTGAGTAAATGCTTGGCTAATAATGATGTTCTTAACAGTGCAGATAATAATGGGGGATAGGGAATTACACGCATCACAATATTATTTGATTGTATCCAAATGATCAGAGAAATAGCTGATTATTAAATCTACAAGCACACATAGGCCAAAACTCTACTGAAGTACTCAATAGAGGTAACTTTTGTAAAAGACCAGAGTAAACTCAATATTTTTTCTTTAAAATTAAACAAACATTTATGCCTAATTCAGCTCTTACATAGGAGCTCCAATTCAGTTATAATTTCCCTGGGTCTTCCCAGTGTGAGAAGTTGTCTTTATTTTTAATTGTTGCTAGACAATAGTAATGTAAAGGGTAGGGCTGGCCACACCTCACCTCCAAAACCTCAAATTTACTGAGAATATTTATCCACACTGGAAAAGAGAATTGTTCTGGTTTATCTGACTGTTCTGATTTTAGAGGCAGATCCACTCTACGTAAACAAAGACACTTTCATGGAAGGATATGGTTTGGAGGAGGAGGTTTCCTTAAAATAGAACATCTCAGCTCATCTATTTTGCCTGATATAGAAATGAAGTGATTTCCAGTTTCTTCATATTGGTTAGATATTTCATCTTACGCTTGAACATGTGATGAAAAAAAATCCAAGATTCTCCATTATGAACCTAATGCCCCCCTCTCCCCCCAGTACCAGGGATCCAACTTGAGCCCTTGCGCTTGTGAGGCAGGCACCGGAAACACTGAGCTAAACTTGCCCTAGCTCCATTATGAAATAAAGAAAATATAAGTAAAATGTTAGAGAAACCACAGAAGAATAAAAATGCACTTTAATCTTGCATTCAGCTTGTTATTTTATGTAGTCATGTGAGAATATATGGAAAAATATTCAGCCAATATTGATTCTATAACGAAAGTCCAGAGCTGGGGGTTTGTCTCAGTGGTTCTGCTGCCTGCCTTGCAAGCACAAGGGCCCAAGCTCGATCCCTGGCACCAAAAAAAAAAAAAAAAAAAAAATTCCAGTTTAATCTTTTATTCCCCTAGGAGTGGCTAAATTCTCCAAACTGTCCCTCCAAACTAGTGACACAATGCAGCGGGGCATGCAGAGAGACAATCTCAGGCCCTCTATTGGAACTACAGACACCCAGTAATCTTAAATTTAGAAATAACACGATATCCAAATTTATCAACAAACAAGAAGGTCATCTAGATCATAGCCCTTAAAAGTTTTATCTCTTAGTTCTAAATCCCAAATCATTATTTGGATGGTTTGTCAAATCACTCTACCAAAAAAAAAAAAAAAAAAAATCTCAGCTGTGGTCTTTCACAGCCTGTCTCTCGGCTGACTTCCTCCTATTGAAAAAATCAGACTTCTCACAAGCTTCAGAGCATACCCTACAAGGCATTTTATGGAAATTTATTTTTATAAAGTATTTTCTAGCTTCCTTCTCAACAATTGGAAAGCAAGACAATTGAGTCAACTTGTACAATCACCTGCAGTTACTATTAATCCCCATGGCACATAGACTTTTCCAAAAGAGATAGGTAGGCTTGGCCTCATTTATATTCAATATTTTTTCTTTCTTTCTGTGCATTTTCACAAAAGTTTAGAAATAAAGAAATAATCAGAGACTTTTAGGGAGCTGGACAGAGGCCATTTTACTAAACAGTTATTTTTATTGATGATTTGTTTATAATCCACAAGTAGTGATTTTTTTAAAAATGCCAAGCTTGCATTTTAAAATAAGAATCATAAAATAATGGTAACAAGAACATCACATTACAAAACAATTTGATAAGAAAGAAAACTTTTGTATCACACAACAGCAGCTGTTATTTTGGGTATTATTTCCTCTTTTTCATAGGTGCATTTTCAATTGTCTATAACTATAGTATACACAAAAATTTTACAGCTTAACATTACTTTATAGGTTTTCTTCCTTGTTGGTATATAATATTTATAATCATCACCCTAAATATCATTTAGTGGTTTAACAATGTGCATATGGTTGATTATAATTTAATCATAGGTTAACATCAGACACTTATATTTTCAATTTTTTAGCACTAAGAAGTACTGTTTTATTAAAATGTCTGTTATTTTCTTGTGAAAGATAACCAGATATGAGAGGACTGGATTATGGCATTGCTTGTATTAATATACTGTGAAATTGGTGTCTCCCCAAAATTATGGTCCTTGTTAATACCATGAACCGCATATGAAGGATTCAAGTTTATGGGTATTGTTTATTATTACTTATATATTTTTGTGATTAATTTCACATAAAACTATTGTTCAAGGATGTCATTATTCATACTTACTTAATTACTAATAAGATGGAAGATGTTTCCGAATTTTTAAAATTATTTTGTCTCTTATGAAAAGACCAGAAGCCCTTTCTTTGTTATTTTATGGACTCAATTCAAAATACTTTGCTATTTTATTTCAACTAAATTGCTAGATGGTTTAATATTATGTGACAATAATTAATATATACATAATATGCTGATAAAGTAAAATAAAAGATAGCTATAGAGTAGGCAGGGAGATCTTTTTCAAAGGGATAGAGAGCAAGAGATGGAGGGACGGGGAAGGAAAGAAGGGAAAGGAGATGGAAAAGACTGAAGGAGAAAATCATTGAAAAAGAAGAAAAAATTAAAATAGAGTTTTGCAAATGGAAAGGGGACCAAGAGTTGAAAGGATCGGGAGGGGAGGAAGAGGGGATGAAAACAAAAAGATAAGTTGTTACGTATAACATAATACCTGTAGTCATTATTACTGTAAACGTGTTAATCAAAATTGAAAAAGAAAACATATGGGTTAGACTTTTAAATAAAGTCCTCTACTTGGTAAATACATAGTCACGATCTATCCTCAAGGGACTTCCTAATTTGTGTTCCATAAAACACATCAGCTAATAACATAATAAAATAAAAGACATTCATTAAAAATCTCAGGGTCATGGTCATCTATATATTGGGGACTGTGGATATTCTACCAAGGAAGAGGACTGGGGCCAAAAAATTCGGCTATATCTACAGTAATCACATACAGTGATACCCTGGTTCATGAACTTAATATTTTCATGGAACAAATTCGTCAACCAGAATTGTGGAAAGAATTAAGTTCATAAACCAATGTGTAACTTTGCCTAAAAGAAGAGTGACTGTGCTCAAATGGCCTAATCAAACTACTGACTGATAATTGCTTTCCTAACTGTATTTCACTTGTGTGTAAGGTACAGCTTGAAGTCAAAAAATAAACTCTGCTTATCTGAACATAATGAGAATCTGATGAGTTGGAGGAATACCATTGTCATTTCTACAGAATGAGTGGAGTTCCCCAACAGTACGCCATCAAAATTAATGATATGAAAGGAATTATACAACTTCAATAGAATGAAAAAATGTCTGGTCAAGTATTACAGCACGGTATATAGTCTTCTTCATAAATTTTAATTTGCTTCATTATTCTCTATGAAAAATACACATAATTTATAATAAACTAAGTAACCAGCTTAATAGAATTTGGCACAAGGTACTGGAGGCAAAATATAATACTGTGTGTTCAGAGGCCTTCTTTTAAAAACTTGAAATGTTAAATAAGTCTAAAGAAAAAAAAAATCCAGCCTAAATGAGCAGTTGGTAAAGCAATCAGCCTTTCATATTGGAACAAGCAACAAACATATGCAAGGACCTTAGCATTTCTCCTTTGATTTATGGCAGTCTTGGAAAGGAGCTTAACAAGGTGGTACAGAGCTTCAAGAGCAGTTGCAGTCAATTTATTGTCTAAGTTGTTAAAGATGTTAATTAGATTAGGAATTTGCTGAGGCTCTTTTATTCATTGCAGAAAGAAGAGTGTTTCTCTTTGAAATTCGGCTTTGTGGCATAAAAACACAGGAAAGAAGAAATCCTACACTCAAGGAAATTGTAGGGTCCCATTGAATTCCATAAAATTGTAAAACTTCCAATAATAACAGTTACAAAAGAGCCAAGAAAGTACCAGACCTGTTTTTAAAAATAATATACTCCAACGATTCCTGCATTGTTTGATGTATATAAGGCAAGAAGTGCGCAGAACGTGGATGGTATAACTCTGAGGCCTGGCCTGGAGGAATGGAAATCATATCAGGAAGCAAATCTAAGCATGCACTGTGACAAAGCAAAGAGTTTCTAGAAAAACAACAGCCAGGGCTTTTTGTTCCGTGCAATAAACATCATTCTGTATGTCACTTTAATATCCTGGACAAATGTTTTATAGTGAACCATTGCACAGGCATTGAAAAGGTTATGAGATACTTTGCTTTTTAACACAATTCCAGAAATATATTTGTCTTAAATTAAACAAAAGAAAATATAAATGAGTCCAGAAAATTACTTAGTTAGGAAACAACATGAATAAAAAAAGGGAATGTAACTGAAAAGACTAAAAACAAGAATTCCATTGAATTAATTGGGCCTAGGAGACAAGTAGATAACATCTTAATAATAAGATCATTAGTTATCTAGTTATGAAATGCATTGCCAAGCTCTCTGGTTAAAAGCTATTTCCCTAAAATTGCTTAACGTAAAGTTTGAAACTGAAATGTGCATTTCTTTACATATGAAAGGTAATTATTTCACAACATTATATAAGAAAGTGCATCGTAAGGCAATACAAACTGTTAAGTATTTTAAGCATGTAAAATAGATTGTTGGATAATCCAAAAAAACTTCTAGATTGGATATTTATTCAAAAATGAGAATTCTCCATCAAAATTCCCATCTATACCTCCAAGAGTAACTGATACTTATGAAGAAAGAATTTTAGACTTTGTGAACCAGTTTTTCAGCCTGCCCAGAGGACAGTCTGTGGTTTCGAATAATTTAAATCAACCCTTTATCCTGTGTGATCTTGATTTTCCACCCTCTGCCTCCACTATCTCCCTGGCTGTCCACGGAGGGAATATGATAAAGCTGACAATCAGCACATTTTGAAAGTCCTGAGCACCGAAATACAGCTCAATCTGCTTTCATCTCAGAGTCTTTAAAATATTTAGCATCTATTTAAATAGCTCCAAAACAGTGGCTCCTCACAAATAAAGTAAAATCATTTTTCTAGTAATCTCACTCCATAGATGTTGTTAACGACTGAATGCATATTTGCCTCTGCAACCAAATTTGTATGTTGAATCCTAGCTCGCAATATGGCTATGGTTGGGTATGGGACCTCTAGGGAATTCATTAAGGTAAAACAGGATCATAAAGGTAGGGCTCTAATCCGACAGGATTAGTGACCTTGTAAGAAACGATAGAGAACTCATAATTACTTATTCTCCATTCACTGTACAAACCTGAGCAGGTAAACTATCTACAGCCAGGAAGAGAGCTTTGCCCAGAAACCAAAATGGCTAGTACTTTGGTCATGGACTTTGAGGCTCTAAAATTGTGAAAAAACACATTTCTATTATTTAAGCCACCAGTCTGTGGTGTATTTTGTTATAGGAGCCCAAGCTACTAATATGGATGGTATATATGCTGAGCATTACCACAACATATGTAAGGGTTTTTCCATATTTCATAGAGATTGTGATGTTTGTTTTGAGGACTTGCTAGTGAAAACTCATAATTGCTTTGCATCTAGTTGTTTCCTGGTACACACATACTCTAGAATAACTACAATAGACAGTTCTACAGTATTATTTCTCCTTATCAACAATATTCATTTGTGAGATTTGCTTTTCTTTTTACTTTTTCATACTCCAGCTTTTTGACCTCTGGAGCTTAGTAAATTTCTAAGCTTGTTAGTATTGATTTGAATAAATGTGAAATGAGGCAAGATAGTGAATAAATTTCTTTTTATAATTGCTGGTAATCTTTAAGTGTACCTAAAATGCATCAGGTTAACATTACCTTAATGGCACATTATTCTCTTTGAATAGTAAAACAATTTATTTCTATAATACATGTATTAGTACCTTTGACAGATTTATAGTACATTTTTGCAATTTTTATTTCAATATACACAGTGATTCCATAACTTAAGATTCATATTATAGTCATTATAATTGTATTCTAAAAGCTTTCTATATATAAATTTAAAAGTTCAGATTAAACACTAATCAGTCTCAAATACATAGTGCTATTTGCCAATAATTGTGTATTTATGAAGTCATTTCCTTTTTATTTATGCCCAAATTTTAAAAACGCGAAGTTAAAGATATTCAGAACACAGTGATAAAATTAATTCAAAATCTATTGTAAGTTAAGTTAATTATGTTAGAAAATGGATGGGCTAATAGGAATATATGATTATGATTATGTTTTTTTAAATTTTTTGATGAAAAAAGAAAATGTTTCCCCTTTTATTTTAGGGAGTGTCTGATTATCATCAAAAAGGAAAAATGCCTGAGTCATGAATTTATCTGTGTTGCTTATTCACAATCATGTAGCATTGTAGATTATTTGGTTTGTAATGGTCTGAGTACTTCTTATTTTTCCCAACTGGATTTTTTATTCCCATAGGACATAAACCACAAATTTATGATTCTTAGTTTTGGGCAAATATTCTATTTTGCTCAGTCCTTCTTTTTCTTTTTTTTTTTAAATTTCATTTCATTTCTCCTTTAGAATTCTGCCATCACTTCTCTAGTTTAAAATACACTATTCATACTAGAATACTTATATTCTTATTAGAAGCTATTAGGCAAGAACTCCCTAAACTACTTTCTGGTCATCACTATAAAGATCCAAGAAAAGGTGAAAGAAAATTAAATATGATTAGAAAATAGTAATAACCACAGGATATTACAGAATAATTGAAATCATGGAAAACTCTTGAAAGACTACAAAAATAAGAATAAATTACATAAAGAAATATATATATGTTACATATAAATATATGTATAGTGTGTATATAAATATATAATAAATTTCATAAAGAAATAATATAAGATGAAATAATGGAAGGTATAACATGAAATATCTAGGTCACAATATACAGAAGATTTTTAAACTAATAAATTAAAAGCAACAATCTACTGTGTGAGTAAATCAAATTTTCCAGATTACAAAGAAGAGCTTCTTTGGGAGCCCTAGAAATTATAAAAAAGTTCAAGGAAAACCAAATTACCAAATTCTATAGCAAAGACACACACACAGAGACAAAAAAAGAAACCTCCCAGAAAATTGTTAAAATTCAAGATTAAAGAATTCTTCTAGCATCCAGATGGAAGAAAAAAGATTACTTTCAATGAAGTAAAATCTAATCAGGCTCAGATTTCTCTTTTTGTGACAATAAACATTCCATAGTGCAATGCAAAAAAAAAAAAATCTTCAAAGATTTGACAGAGGGGAGAATTATGATCCAATCATTTCATTGTTTTATAAAGACATCTTTGGATTTACAAGGTTTTAGAAAATGTACCAACATAGTGTTTTTCCTTTGCAGAGTTTTCTATGTGGTCAGATGACTCAATCAAGGGCAAAACCAAGAACTGGAGAGTCATGGGAGAAACAGACTTGCAGTTAATACACAAGCTAGAGATCACAGATAATGTGAAGGAAAAGGAATATTTTCTTAACATTACTTGAACTAGAAACTTTCCATTTTTAAAAAAACAACACATATAATTTATCCAGTTGCATAGACTCATGCTATTAATATTAAGTGGTGCTCGTGTTTACGTCCAGATTTCTCAACTTCCAAAAGGTAATGAATTAATGTTGAAGGTTGGAGCTGCACCCTATATAATTGCCATTGCTCTGTCAGATCAGAGTACAAGTAAAAGTAGAAATATAGAGAATTCAGTATGCATATACAGTAAATATATCAATATATATACCTATAGACATAGATAGTCTATAGTTCTGTGTTAAATAAAAGAACACAAGTAGCAAATAGAAAGAAAAATGTAGGCCAAAAAGTGATCACCTCTGCTTAAAATGAGTTTAAAATAGTCTATTTTTCATTTAATGATAACATAATTAGCAGTTATGCATATTTTCATGTAATACTACTATGATTAATAGAATTCAAATCACATTTCTAACAAAGAAATGGAAAAGGGAGAGGCAGTCACTTTACAAAGCAAGAGAAAGAAAAGCAAGAGAAATTAAACAGCACCCTAATCTATTAATGATTAAATTTTTTGTGTTCTTATAATCTTTATTTTACTGACATCTACATCTTGTTCAGAAATACATGCTCTCCTATTTCTTCGTTTACTTTTTCTCAGTCCCCTTTCTGAACCTTGCTTTACCACAACCCGACTGGCTTATAAATAATAGAAGTTTATTTTTCACAGTTCTAATGGCTGGAATGGCCTAGTCAAGGCAGATTTCCTATTTTGTGAAAGCCACTTTTTCACTGCTTGCTTTGATAAAGGGTTCAGTTAGCTCTCTGGGGTCTCTTTCAGAGGGATGCTCATCTCCTTCATGAGATTTCTGTCCTCCTGATTTAATTACTTCTCAGTGGTCCCACCTTGGGGGTTAAGATTTCATCGTATAAATTTGGGGTAGGTGATCACGTAGATCATAACATTTGAGAATATCAAGTCTTGGACAAGGCCTTTTTCTGTCATTACACTCTCTTCAAAAATAGAATTCCCTCGACTGGGTCTGCCAATGACTTCTGCTTTTTGTTTTCCTGACAAATTTTCCTACACAATATTTCTTAATATTTCTCAGACCCTTGAAACTCAATATGGTACAATTTAAACATCTTCCATCCCCACCTCCCGAATCAGAAGTCTCCACTACTGTCCCTGATATTAACACAACCCATTGCCATCCTATCAGTGGAACAAGTCATGACTTAGGAGTGATCCTGGTTTTACCTCCTTGCCAAGATGGTTCTCCCATCCCATCAATTTCAATTAGTCATATAGGTCTTTACAGTTAACCTAAAGGCTGTCAGGCCTCCCTGTTTCTGTTTTTATTTTTCCCCAACCATTCTCCATGAGATTAGAATTTTTAAAGGCAGATGTCAGCATATTATTCTTCTGTTTAAAGCCTTTCTGTATGTTTTAAATTGAATTACCATGTGTCTCCACTTCTGCCCATGTCTAAGCATAAATTTTACTAGCACCTCCTCTCAATCTCAGAAGTATCCCAACTTACCAGATAATTTACATGGCCACTGTCCCTATGAGTCTTTTCCTGATCTGACTGTCTCTTTGCCTTCTTCTCCAAATTTGCCCTATGCTACATCTAAACATACTCTAGCCATGGTAATTCTCATTTTGATTTACATTCTCTCCCTGTCCCTCAGCCCCCCTCTTCTTCTTTCCTCTATTTCTGTTTTGGTGTTTTCCCTTTTTCTCTCTCTATTCCTTCTCCCTTCTTTTTGACTCTAGCCAGTTATCTTTTAGCATTTAAAAATTTGTTGATGTCATTTTTGCACTTAGTGATTTTTGTGCTTTGTGTTTTAGGAAAAAATGTTTCTTGCTTTAATTTTCCTATAGCGCTTAAGCTGAATCCACAGTTCCTACTATGTCTTTCAAAATATACATTATCTCACTGTCATAACACTTACAACAGGTATCATAATTGTTTTTATTCCTCGGAGGACTATAAAAGATATCAGCACTGGGCCATCTTGTTCATCTTTTTATGCCAAGTTCTCGAACAGTCACCATCAGCTAATAAATATTCCTCAAAGACATAAAAATCCAAGGACATTCTTGAGCATCTTAAAAGAATACAAGTCATAACAATTTAAATCATCATTCAAAACTTTCTAGTATATGTGATTTTTTTTTCCATTGCCTTGGAATGTTTTGGTATAAGTTCTATAGCCTATGAAGAAGGTAAATATTTCTTTAAAGAAAGAACAGCCTATTTATTGTGTGCTTAGAGGATGTCAAAAATGTTCCTTTTTCTCCTATTGGTTTTATTTCTATAGCTAAATATATCTTCAGAGGTAAATCTATTTTGTAATAACTCTAAATCTCAAAAGGATTGAGAATAAGACTTCCAAATTTTCTTCTCAGCAAACAGCTGCTTAGTTTTGGCAACCAGGTCTACTTGGTGTTGTCCTCTCTTTTCTTTTGCTCCCAAGTAGCTGGAGCTGTCTTCTGGGACTGCCTTTCATCCATTTCTCCTTTCATGTTTACCCTTCCCAAATTCTATTCTTGCTAACAATTACAGGTCCAAAGTCCTTTGTGATGATGCATGCATTTGCCCATTCGCTGGGCTTCCAAGGTACATGAAGACTCCCCAAGTGTGCAGACTGGAGGACTAATTACAGCCACCAAGAGGCTTTGAAGCCCTTCCCTCCTCTGTGGCTCAGACCACTCTCTCCCCTGGTTCAAGATTCTGTGTGGTATTTCACCCTCCTGCCCCTTTGTTCTGTGGCTGGAGTGTTAAGTGTGGATGAGCTAACTCTTGGATCAAATCCAAACATTGCTTTAAAAATTTAATGTATGTGGGTAATGAATAATGATCTCACACTATGTATAGCTCTGAGAACTTGAGTATGAGATGTTACTGAATTACCCATAGGTAACTACCACTGTGTCTAGGTGGCCACCAGTAGCAAAGAAAGGTCAAGAGTGTCTTTGAGTGTGTGTGGTGGAGGGAGACATGGAGGAGGAAAGGTGGTTTGCTGCATCAGTCCCAGTATATTTATAATTTTAATTGCTGTATCACTTACATAAGTTTTATATATGTGTGGAAGCCTTCTATTTTATATGTATATATTTCACTGTTCCTCAAACTGCTAGAATTTCTATTAAAAAGCTAATATTGGTTTAGTACCTATGTGGCTTTTAAAACAAAAAGAATTATAAAATTTCTAATATTTTTCAAGCTTATCCAAATATCTGGAAGTTTCATTTAGAAAGAAATGCCACTAATAATTCATTATTACTTCGGATGGAATGCATGTATAAGATGAGCTCTTTGGAGGAAAACAATGATATTGAAAAGCATAGTTAATATGATGGAAAGGCTCTATAACAATAACTGAAGATTTTTTTGCTTCCTAAATGGTTCTGCAGGTCCAAGTGATTAGGAGAGGTTTAAAGAAAGTGTAAAATGAAATTGTTTTTTAGTTTCATGTATATGTGGAATCCTCAAAGAACAGAGCCTCAAATTCTTTTGACAAACTAGAAACACTAAGTCTGTTCCTTTGCCTTTAGATTTGAGTGTATATTCTGCATGAAAAAATATAATTTCAAGTGTACTCAAGAAAACATTTATGCCTGGTACATAGGGAAATCTTAAATCAAGGGATCTTTAATTTTGTTTAATGTACCAAAGTCATTAGTTTTTAAAATTTACATTGAGTGCTTATTCCAACATAGAGTAATAATAAGACATAGTTCCCATCTGAAAGAGTTCACCTTCTCCTGAGACAGACTCATAAAAAGTGATGTTGCAACAGAGCATATGTAACATTAGACATAAATGCTGAGAATTATAGGAAGAGAGAAAAGATATAGTACATCTGTCAGGAAAAGTTTCATGTTGGAGGAAACATATGTATGAACAAACATTTAATGGTGTCAATGACAGATGGCCTGCCATTGCACACAAGAAATTTGACATTTTTGTTGCTTAGAGTGTATGATAAAGAGTAATGAAGATTGCACGAAAGAAGGGAAAGGAAATGGAGGATCTTGCACAAATGACATGGCACGAAGACCTTATTCTATACTGATTGGGTGATACTGGTAAAGTTGGAGCAGAAGAGGACTGCTTGGAGAACTATGAGGTCAGTTCTCACAGGGCTAGTATTTTTGCTAGAAAAGTTATTTATTTATTGTGTTTTCAGTTTTTAACTAGCAGCAGACCGCTATGTGGTCATGGTACGTAGCACTAATGCTCAGTTTGGCTCCATGCCATGTACCAAAAAAGTGCAATCAAACTCTACATGGTCAACAACCTGTTGAATGAGATAAATCCAAATATCGCATTCTTGAAGGTTCCAGTGTAAAAATGCAATGACAACATCTAAATTCTTATCCTTGGTTTCTGCAATCACTTCACACTGGTCATTTACGTAAGCCCAACTTAGGAGATTATTACAATAACCAGGGCAAGAGATGATAGGGCTTGATCTAAGATGATGAGAGGAGGATGTAGAAAACAGGGAAGAAAGACTAGAGAGTGATCTGGAGGAGAATGAGTAGAATCTGAAATCAGCTAGGTAGTGGGTAATATGAAGACATTGAGGATGATGCCAGGCTTCTTACTTGGCAGATAGTAAAACTACCAACTGGGATAGAAATATCAAGATAGTATTTTTAAGAAGGAACCGCTAAATGCAGGGTTATTTGTTTTGACTCTGGGGTATTCATGGAAATGTTCACTAAGAATGCAACAAGAGTGGTGAGAAGAGCTACTGAACAAAAAGTTAATTAGGTCCATCAGATATAGGCTAGAGAACTGGGAGGCATGGGCATTTGAGTGTCTTTTAAAACTTTAAAAATATATATGATCTGCAGGAAGGGGATCTTGAAAAACTTCAACACATAAGAAACAGATGGGAGAAAATGAAGCAGAGGCAAAACATGAAAGGAAAACCACATTGTCACTTTTCTGCAATGACTTCACAAATACATGGGTAAATATGAAGTCAATTATCCAACGTTAGCCTTTATTTAAAATATATTTAATCAGGTTGGCTCAGTTCTAAAATATCATGTAATATAATTAGCAAGTTGCTGACTTTGTGAAGGTTTTTATGTTCATATGGAGGTAGGAACTGAGGAAATTTTGAATTGCTGATGTATTTTAGAAGATGAGGATTTCACTTGTCATAGTGCTGGATGTATGCATAAACACTTTGTGGCTTCAGAAAGAATTTTTTTATGTGTGGAAAAACCCAAGCACTAATTTTTCCCATTAAAATTTTTGCCTTCTTTTCTTTGCAAAAAAGCCTAAAGTGAGACTTGGAAGAATATTGCTATAAAAAGAAGCCAAATTATCACTAAAAATAGAAGAACAATTTAATAATGTTTTCACAGCTATATGTATAAGCCCTTTGAGAAAAGATGGCTTTCATTATCAAAGAGAGGACTCAGAATGAATAGGAAGAGAATTTGAATTTCCAAGAAAAATTGTTTCTTGAGAATGAGAAAAGCACAAATTTCACATTATTCTCTAATGAACATCTTCTTTCTTTAGAAAATTTTATCTATTAAATTATGAAACAGCACACCCTTAAAGGCAAAGAACTACGCTATTTGTGATTTGCTTTTGAGCATTCTACTGTTACCAGTTTGTGATACTAAATCTCATATTTCAAAATAATTCATCTTATCCCCAATTCTAAATATCAGTGGTATTGTGGTCTGAATGTATACAGCTCCCCAAATTCCCATGTTAGAGATGGACTCCTCAAATCATACCCTAGTGGTATTTGAAGGCGGAGCCTTTGCTAAATACTGTAATTAGGATTAAACGAGTTTAT
This sequence comes from Fukomys damarensis, assembly GCF_012274545.1. Lineage (NCBI taxonomy): Eukaryota > Metazoa > Chordata > Mammalia > Rodentia > Bathyergidae > Fukomys > Fukomys damarensis. The sequence continues at coordinate 21,896,550 of NW_022900916.1, read as the reverse complement.
GAGCATGAGGCCCCATGATGGCAACTGTGGCTTTAGAATAAGAGGAAGACAAACCCAAGTGAGCACCCGTTTTGTCTCACCGCGTGATGCCCTCTGCTACAAGACCTTCACCAGATGCCTATCAGATGTCAGGACCGTATGCTTAGACCTCTCAGCTTCCCTCTGAGCTAAATAAACCCCACTTATAAATTTCCCAAGCCTCATTTTACTGCTTCTGTAGAAAACAGACTAGGATAAGAGGAACACCTCACTAGAAGAAATAATGTTTCCACATGTATATATAGTTACATTTTAGATAGATCTTCAGTATCAATATAACGTTGGTATTACAAAATCTGATGTGTAAAACTATTCATACCCAAAGTTAACAGAGGCCTTGGATAAGCCATGGAGTCCAGCACTTCTGAACAATGGAGGAAACAGTTTTTGAAAGTGCTCAACTTGCACATTCTTTTTCTTTAAAAAAAATAAGATGGTCTATTTGACTGGTCTTAGTATTGTTACTCAGAATAGAATGGATTCAGAGAGAAAAGAGTTCTGCACAGAATGAAATTAAGAGCACTATACTTCTTATATGCTGGAATATTTTCAAAACCAGATTGAGAATAATACCAATACCAAACATAGCACACTTACAGGCATTAGGTGACATAACTGTAACTTGAAGATCTGTACAAAGAGTAATTGAATGCTCTGTAGGCAACTTTAAAAAATTTATTACTGGGCTGGGGATTTAGCTCAGTGGTTCGGTAGCCTGCCTTGCAAACGCAAGGACCCGAGTTCAATCCCCTGTACCTGCCCCCCCAAATTATTACTTACTAATTTATTCCAAGGTACAGAACATAGTTACTGAATTATATAAAATGATGACATAAAAAGAAAGATCAAAGGAAAGAGGGTAGATAAATTTCCCTTAGTTAAACCAAACAAAAGGAGTCAACCAGAGAGAAATATTAATAATATTTATAATGATCATTATAATAGAAAATTTTTGTTTTTCAATTGTGCTTACATTGGTTATTACAGTTTTATTCCACATTACAACTATAAAAACTGTAATATCAACCAAAATACTCAAAACCCTTAGCCATAAGATGAACAAGACAAGAAAATTTAGCTAGCTACTTCCTTAGGAAATTCAAAACATCACTTATGATAGAAATTTTAAAAATGACACAAACCTTGTATAACTGACTGTGTCACCATTTTCTTCAACATTTCTAGGCTATAATCTGGGCAGTGTGGAGCCAAGGTAGAACAATTACAGCATAACAGCACCATGGCACAGTTCTGGCTTTATTTTTAAATATGTTTGTAGATAAACCTTGGTAACAGGCAGATTAGAAAATGTGAATGCATAGGGTATAGTCTTTCCCTATGGCTAATTTGAGGCTAATTTGAAAGGTGAAGGCAAAGGCCATAAACCAATGAATGTAGGCAGCCTCTAGAGTCTGGGAAAAGCAAGGGTTTTCTGAGTGCCCCCTGGAGGAATTCAGAGCTGCCAATGCCTTATTTTCAGTCCACTGAAACCCGTTTTGGATTCTGACCTCCAGATATGTAATATAGTAAGCTTGTGTTATTTCAAGCCAAAGTTTGCAATGATTGTTACAGAAGCAATTTGGTGTTTTCAGCAGGAGATTCAATCTTTACACCAAAAAGATCAATATACTCCCATGTTTATTTAGTCATCTTCATAACAGCTAAAGGATGGACTCTAGATGCCCTTCAGTGGATGAGTGGATAAAGAAGATGAATACACAATGGATTACTCTTTAGCCATAAAAAATTGAAATCGTGTCATTTGTAGTAACATGGGTTGAACTGGAGATCATTATGTTATGTGAAATAAACCAGGCACAGAAATGCAAATACCTTGTATTACGATTTATTTGTAGAAACTAAGATGTTAATATTGTAGAACAGACTAGAAGGGCTGTCATTAGAGACTAGGTAGGGGAGAGTAGGATGGAAAGTTCAGTAAGGAGCACCAAACATACAAAGTATGAATTATTTCTGGTTCTTCTTTAGCTCAGTAGATAACTACTGGTTAAAACAATCCCTATTTCAAAATGACCAGAAGAAGATGAAATTCCCAACACATAAAAATGATCAGTGGTTGAGGAGGTGGAAATACTTGTTAGCTGATTTGACTGACACATTGCATTTACATATTGAATTACCATACCCGTTCTCCATAAAACGTGCAAATACTGTGACTCCATAAAATTTAAATGAAAAGGAAAAAAAGATTAAATTTATAGGTCAATATGTGTATCTTTTTAGTCTACATTGTACATAATCAGGTATCAATTTCATGAATGCTATTTTCATATCATTTACAATTTTCTACATTATGTTTTTTTCTGTAAGTCTTTGTAATCTCTTTGTTTTGAATGTATCTGTCACATGAGCATAGTGTTAAATGCTGATGTGAGGCAATCTAAGATTCTTTTAATGTGTTAATTTTCACTCCCAGCTGTTGGTAAAATGATATTTTAGATTTCTAAGTTCTACACTGTACTTGAACATGTATGTCTCCCTACATGCAGCCTTTCTCTGCATAGTCTATTATATTACTTCTATTTACCATCTCTTCTTTCCTTGTCATTATTTTTTTGTCTTTTGCTTTTCCTTTCCCTTTTTCCTCTTTGTATTATTATATAATACCCCCTTTAGATTGTCATCGTTTTTTCAGTCTATGAGCAAAATAGGCTTTAGTAATTTCTTTTACCCCTTCTACTCTTCTCCTTAACATCTTATGTTAATATTCTTTTACTGTCAGCAGTCCATATAAAACACATGAAATGGCTTCCTTATATTCCTCACATTTTTTTCTTATAGTTCTAACCATCTTCTATTTTTGATAGGTTTATTAGAGCTATGTTATTAAAGCAGATTGCTATTCTGTGTAATAATAGACTGTCTTCATAACCATCTTGTACCATTGATTTATAAAATGAGACATTTAATGCTCACCACCATACTTATTTTGATGTCCCTAAAATTTTTTGTTGTATAAAGTTCATTCTTTAGATGGAAAGACATATGGAAGCAATAACTTCTGAATTCTTCCATATTCATAAAAATTTGTTTATAGCTTTGGTACCTGAGGGGTGGTTTGACTGGATAAAAATATCTGTGGTTCAGAACTTTTTCTTATAGGAGATATTTCTTAATGTAAAATATTGCCACCTGATGATAATCATTTTTAAATAAGTGACTATAGTACACCAGTGGGTTTTTTCTTTGCATTTATTTAAAGTGGAATTGTTTTACTCAAGTATTTCTTGCTTTTGACCATTCAAGTTTAATATTCCTAGATGCATTGTTCATTTTGACAAATACACTACCAAATTCATTTGAATGGAATTTTGAATTTAAGTTTTCATAATTTGTTGTTGGTTTGCTTTCTTTCTTTAGAAATGCCTATTGTACTCATTAAAGGATTTCTTTGTTATTGTGTATTTTAATTTTATAATTTTCTTTTTAGTTCTTGTTTTTCTACAGAAATTGTTGACTTGGTTTTTTCTACTTCTGTCTTCATTAAAATTTTTTTTATTCTTTTATTTTCTCTGAAACTTTTTTTTCTTCAATCATTAAATGCATTTTGCTTGTTTATTTCATTTTAATTGGCTTGTGGCATGTGTTTCTTTATTGACTTCAGTCTTTTGGGACCAGTACTAATTTCTTTATCCTCTTTATTCTTATAACAACTTGTGCAGAATTAAACTAAAGCTTCTATTTTTTTATTAGTGATTGAAATGCATTTTGCTGTAGTTTTAGGAAAAAGGGAAGACTTAGATTTCTAGATTTATGAGTCTAAATGTTTTTTTCTTTCATTGTTTTGCAAAGTAATAAAGTAATCTTTCACATTTTTATGTCTGACTTCCCTGCCAGCCTCTTACTCCACATTTATTTGAATCTTATCTTTCCTCTGCCTCCATTGTCTCTATTTGGTTACCTTAATTTATTAGCTTTAGTAATTGATAAAGCCCAGACTCCTTCAGTAGTGTCAGCTCTTGTGTCTCCTCCTAGTCTCAACTGGCACTGAGACTGGTGCTTTGGGTACTTGGAGTATGGTTTAATGCTTAGACTCTCAGGCCTTACAGAAGTACAGCTACATCTGCCACACTTCCTCTGGCATGAATGTTCATAATGTGAGGGTATCATATTGACTTCAGACAATGCCATTAACTTATTTCTCCTATTTCTTCACTGTCCTATTTTCTAAGGGGACTCAAGGATATTTTAGAATTTGTTGAAACTATTTCCAGCCTCTTCTTTCCATGATTGATTTTCCTTATTGGGTTTACATTTGGGGGGGGCAGAAATTTCTTAACCTGCACCAGTATGCAACAGACAGTCATTGTGTTGATTGCAAATATTTATAAGAATGAGTGCATCTAATCACTTAAGAAAATAAATTAATGCGATACCTTTAGTATTTCAATTTTCATCTTCAGTATTATATTTCTCTAACTTTAATAATGATTTTTTCTCATACTGGTTATCTTTTTAAAAAGAATCATTTGAAAAACACCAGGTGGGAGATAATTTCTATAGCTCATTGTTTTGGGAACTAAGTAATGTTCAATATATTTTTGAAATTTGCACAAGAAATGCAGAATTGCACTCTCTTTGGTTGTGACCTGAAAGATAAGTGTGTGTGACATAAAAGTAATTTTGTTATTGAAACAGTAATCAGCATACACAGGTAGATCAATTTGTATAAAAGAGCATTAAAGAATTTAAATTAAACCAACATTTACCACCTAGCAAAGAGCGAAGTTAAGCACCATTTTAGGCTTTACTAAAAGTGGAATTAGATTACCTAAACTTCAAAGCACTGGTCAAAAATAAAAAATTTCATTTATAGATGGTCCCTATAATTACAAAATTTTAAGGTATTTTTTGGTTTAGAATTTTGCCATCATGAAAATGATTTAATGTGTGATAGAAAATAAAATTCCATTATAAGGACGAGAAAGAGAAGAAGAAAGGAAAAAAAAAGAAAAGAAGGGAGTAATGGAAGGAGTTGGGAGGGTAGGGAATACTCAGTAACATCAATGTATTAAGGTTAAGGATTTTTTCTTGAAGTCTTTTCCTACATCAATGTCTTCAAGTGTTCTGCCTAACTTCTCTTCCAGACAATTTAGTATTTCTGTTTTAATGTTTAGACCTTTGATCTACTGCAATTTTAGTGTAGTGCATGGTGAGAAATACAGGTCTAGTTTTAATCTTTGGCAAGATGAAACCCAATTTTTCCAGCACCATTTATTAAAGATACTATCTTTCCTACAGGGAGGGTGTTTGGCTCCTTTGTCAAAGATGAGGTGACTGAGTATGTCTGGAGTTATTTCTTCATCTTCTAATCTGTTCCACTGATAGTCAGGAGTGTTTCTTTGCCAGTACCATGCTGTTTTATCAAGTAGTTTTGTAGTATAGCTTCAAGTTGGGGATTGTGATAACCCCTGACTTGTCTTTGTTGCCTAGAATTGCTTTTGCTATTCTTCTTGTTTCAAATGAATTTTTGGATTGTTTTCACAAGTTCTGTGAAGTATGCTGTTTGAATTTCATTTGGAATTACATTGAATCTATATAGCAGTTTTAAAGTATGGACATTTTCATTATATTGGTCCTTCCTACCCAGGAAAAAGAGATGTATTTCCATTTTCTGATATCCCTTCCACCCCTTTTTTGCAGAGTGCTGTAGTTTTCTGAGTAGAGGTCTTTTATTTCTTTTGTTAGATTAATTCCTAGGTATTTCATATTTTGGATTCTATTGTGAAAGGAGTTATTTCTCTAGTTCCTCTCTCCATGAGTCTGTTGTTCATGTACAGGAAGGCTATTGACTTTTGTGTTTTGAACATGTATCCAGCCACTCTACTAAATTTGGTCATTAAGTGAAGAAGACTCTTGGTGGAGTTTTTGGGGTCTTCTATGTAGAGCACCATGTCATCTGAAAATAATGACAATTTAATTTCTTCATTTCGCATCTTTATTCCTTTATTTCTTTCCCTTATTTAATTGCTCTGGCTAATGTTTCCAGAACTATTTTGGACAGGAGGGATGATAGTGGACATCCTTGTTTTATTCCTGATTTCAGTGTGAAGTATTTCAGTTTTTGACCATTTAGCATGATGTTGGATGCATGTTTTTCATAGATGGCTTTTATCAGATTGAGATAAAGACCATCTATGTCAATTTCTATAGGGTTTAAAAAATGAGTTGGTGAAGACACTAGTTTAGGAAAAGACTTAATAAATAAAAACAAAAACCTCAGTCACATGTGAACTAGCACAAAGAATCAACAACTGGAATCTCATCTTATTTAAAAGCTCCTGCACAGCAAGAAAAACCACAAACAGAATGAAGAGACAACCCACCATGTGGGGAAAAAGCTTTACCAGCTCTTGCTCAGAAGAAGGTCTGCCATCTAGTATACATAAAGAACTTAAAAAAATCACATCTCCCTAATTTAAAGACCTAGTCCAAAAATGGGCATCTGAAATGAACACACATTTCTCAGACAAAGAAGTAGAAATAGCAACTAAACATATGAAAATTTGTTCAACATCACTGGTCATTTGAGAGTTGCAATAAAAGCAATGCTGAGATTCCACCTCACTCCAAAAAGAATGGATGCTATCAAGAAACCAACCAATAACAAATGCTGGCAGGATTATGGGGAAAGAGGATCCCTTCTCCACTGTTGGTATGAGTGTAGACTGGTGCAACCACTGTGGAAATCAGTGTGGAGATACCTCAACAAACTAGGATAAAAGGTTCCATTTGAACCAGTTATTCCCCTGCTTGGTATCTTCCCAAAAGAATTAAAAGAATCATATCACAGCAATATATGGGAACCCATGGTTATAGAGGCACAGGTTGTAATAGCTAAAACTTGGAAACCGACCAATTGCCTATCCACTAGTGACTGAATAAAGAAGATGGGTTTTGTTTGTTTGTTTTTTAAAATGGAATACTATACAGTCATAAAGAATGAGAAGCTAGAGACATATATATCTAAATGGATGCACATTGAAGCCATACTCTTAAGTGAAATAAATAGGACACACATGTGTAAATACAAAATAGTTTCTCTGGTATGCGAAACTGAAAGTGTAAATGAGGATCAAATTATATAATAGATAACGTGAATTAGAAAGAAAAGGTCAAAAGGAGAAAGGAAGTGGGAAGTGGGAGGGGTAGGGGAAAGGAAAATAAGGAAAATAATAAATATAAGAAAAGGAAAAATCAGAAAGTCCTTTCAAATAGGGAGGTAAGGAATGGTTGAAGGGAGGGCAGAAGAATAGGGAAAAATGAGCACCAAGATGTATCATGTAAAGGTATAAATTCCCAATAATGAATGTCGATATTGTATACCTAAAATGTTCCCATAAACTTAATGAATTAAAAAAGTGTCATATTCTCTTTTCATGTCTGATAGTAATGAAAGCTTGTATGCCTATCAAAGTATACCTGAATACTTCAACAAGAAGTTTATATAAAATTAAAAAATGTATTTATTCCTAAAAAAATAATTAAAGAGCAATGTTCTGTAGCAGAATGCACTGTTAATTTATTTTCTTTTGAGTTCCATGCATCCCAGCTTTATAGAATAAATAAATAAATAAATAAATAAAAATTTATATAATAAATCAAAATTGCTAATATTTATAGTATGTAGTGTGTACATGTATATGTTGTATGATCACCACACTCAAGCTAATTTCATCACCTCACAAGCTAATTGTTGATGTATGTGCTGAAAATGTTTAAGATCTACTCTTTGAAATTCTAAATATACAGAAGTATTATTAACTATAATAGCTATTTTGTATCTCAGTTCTCATAACATAGTTATCCTGCCTTTTTGAAACTTTGTAACCTTTGACCACATCTCTCCATTACCCTCATCCCTCTATGCTTCAGTAACTAGTATTCTGCACTCTTCTTTTGAATTTATTTTTTAATTAAATTGCTCATATAAATGAGGCCATGAAATATTTTTTCTGTGTCTTCCTTATATCACTATGGTGCCCCTGCCTGGGTTTTTTTTTACTAAGCATGTTTTCCTGGTACACTTACACTGTTGCAAGTAGCAGTACTTCATGATTTCTTCTCTTTTAATGGTGAAAAGTATCACATTATGGACAAACATATTTTCTTTATCTGTTATGTCTGTTGATGGAGCGCTGCTTTGATTACATATCTTGGCTATTGTGAAGAATGCTATAATCAGCAAGATTGCTGAAACATATGATAGTCCTATTTTCAGCTTTTTGAGGAACCTCCCCAATATTTATACCAGTTTACATTCCCATCAGTGTTACACAAAGATTCTCCTTCTCCGCATCCTAATTAGCATTTATCTCTAGTCCTTTTGATCAAAGCTGTAGTGATAGGTGCAAGACAGTAGTGTGGCTGATTTACAGTTCCCTAATAATTAATAATGTGGAGCACCTTCTTATACGCCTGCTGATCCCTTGTATGTCTACCTGGGAAAATGTTTATGTGGGTTCTTTGCCCTAGTTTCTTCAGGTAACTTATTTTCTTGTTATTGAGTTCCTTCGATATTTTGAATATCAATCCCTGACTTGAAAAATGGTTTGCAAATATTTTCTTCTCTTCCATAGGTTGTGTCTTCTGAGTCTTTGAATTTATTCTATGCATTCTCAAACCATTTCAAACTTATACTCTGGCAGAATCAGCCTATTCTACATAGCAGAAAAGAGAACTCTTCACAAATTCAGATTACAAACAGGATTTCAAATTTTAAAAAGCCCCTGTTGCTCTAGGGTAAATAGAGTGCAGTAGACTGGCTGTGTAGACTACCAGATACGTCTGCTTCAATCTTGGTAATTGAAACCCTGCTGTCGAATAAGGCCATGTTCCTTGGTGTTGCACTAGTTTGGGATCTGGTCAATTAAAGGACTGTTTATTTAATTCCCTGAACATACACCTGCAGGATCATGCAAGCACCACAGGCAAAACTTAGGAAGTGTGATTGATATTTGTAGCTCACCTTACAAAGCACAGTCAAAACATTTTAAATTAGTTGCTCCGTACTCTTGACTGCCTCTTTCAGTTGCAGAAAGAACAATCTGCACCCAAGTTTGAATGATTTTTGCAAAAGACCTCAGTATTATTGTGGATCGGGGAGGAAAGTGAGCATTAAAGAAACAAAACCAGAGCAATGATTTGTCACCATTTAAAAGTGCTCCTGGATTTGCCATCAGTGTGGCAGTGCAGCTTCATATGCAAACACAAGCCTCTTTTAAGAACAATCTTTGTTCTGAACAGAAAGTATTTTGTCTTCTAAAGCAGGAAACCTAATGCAGGGCTTACCCAGAGATATATTTTCCATCATGTGGCCAGGACAATAAACATGAGTCTTTTGATCTGTGTGGCAATAGAGGCTGAGCTGGAGTTCTAAAAGGAGAAAAATGGGAAACAAATCTGCCAGAGGTGAGTGTGTGCCCTCGGGGTACTTTTGCATGTCTAAAGTTCACCAAGAAAAGCCAGGGAGATTTCAAATAAACATGTCTAAAGGGGTCATAAAAATCCTAACCAGGGTGATAGCTTAAATCCCAACGTCAAAACACAGAAATGCATGGCCTACATCACATGAAACTTCTTTGGCCTTGGGTTTATAAATTAAACCTCTATTTTTACAAGCATAAATTTATACATGGCCCTCCTCCCCATAACCGTCTTCCTCCTATGAATAACATCACTTTTATCATTCTGTTGCTGCAGGTGGAATAATTCTGTAACTAAAATGTGAGCAAAAATGATGCTAACCATGAACCATTTCGTTTTCATTAGGATACAGTTGCATGCCATTGTCCTAATAGGTGTTCTTTTAACTTACCACTTTCAAATTTTACCCTAAACATCGCTGTAATTCATTATTGTACATGCTACCTTCGTTTTCACATCAAAATGCTAAAGGGAAGCACAGTTTATTTCAGCACTGTTGAAACAGAGTGCTGTTATTAGGAAATGTGAGTGGGTTGAAGTAGGGCTCCCCGTGGAGTTCACTTGGCAGAGTTTGAGTTCCTGGCTCAACCTAATATTAAAAGTGAGTCATCAGTTTACCCACACAGCGGGGTCTTCACTTTGTACTTCTCAATCTGAGCAACTCAGCAGCGAGTCCAAACAGCCAAGAGTAGTTTCTATAATTAATAACCAAGCGAAAGAAGTCCCTATTTTGAGAATTAGTTTGTTATGCCTAAGTTCCTCAATGTTAGTGTCTAGTAAGTAATAAGTCACAAATAAAACCTACTTCATAGAAAGTTATTTTGCATATGCAGTGTGATTATCTCTGACAGAAGCAAAAGATATCTCTTTTTACATCAAAGTGAATGTTTCTTTTTTATATTTTTAAAGAGAAATTTGAAGGTTGAAAGTTTCATGTGTCTCTGCTCCTGTGTTAGGTGGTGTTTTTAGATGAAAAAATCAGTAATTACTCATATAAAGATATATATTAAGACTGTCGGAATTTGTAAATGTTGATTTCAGTAAAAGACAAAGATACGAATGTATAAAAGATGGTGTCCTTCTTTTAAGCATTAACAATAGGTACAATTTATTTTATTTCACATAGTAAATCAGAGGGATACAAGCATAGTTTTTAACCCAAACTCAGTAAATGCTAGGTCTATTTTACAATACAGCATCAAAATCTCTTAGTAAAACAACATCACTATATTCCAGTGCTTACTAGAACATTTCTATTCAAGGTGAAATAGTTTCCTGCTTTTTGAGAAATAGGTAGCAGACGTTTTTAAAAAGTTAGTAACTAGCTAGTAACAAAACACTTGCACATTGTGTTTTTCGCACATTACGCCTACATACAAATTTCTACATCCACACACGTACATATATTGAAAACATAACAGTGTTAGTTCTGATAGATTTTCAGATTTGTTTTAACTATCCAGATAGGTGATCCTTTATATATCATATAATGGTTTGTGTGCTTTTTTTTTTAATACATCCACTATTTTATTTTTTTATTGAGTTTATTGGTACATTTTAGGTATACAGTCCAATTACATTGTACCTTTACATGACAGGTCTTCGTTCTCATTTTTCCCCTTGTCCATGCCCTCCCTTCACCCCTTCCTCCCCTCCCCATTTACAAACACTTTATTTCCATTTTTTCATTTTCTCATATTTTTTTCTTTTCCCTTATTACCTTCCCCCTACCCTTCCCATTTCCCTACACATTTAGCCCTTTTCTTCCTATGTCACATGGTCAATTATCTCATTAGGATCTTATGTACTGTTATAGCTTTTCACCCCAGAGAAACTATTCAGTATTTATACATGTGTGACTTATTTATTTCACTTAGGAGTATATCCTCAATATGTATCCATTTTCCTATGAACGACTGTAATTTCTCATTCTTTATGGCTGAGTAGTATTCCATTTTATAGAAAAACTACATCTTCTTTATCCAGTTTCCAACTGATGGGCAAATGGGCTCTTTCCAAGTTTGGGCTATTACAAACTGTGCTGCTGTAAACATTGGTGCGCATATATCTCTGTGTACTATTTTAATATTTATGCTTTTTTGTACATCTTATCGCATTACTCGTGAACTCGAGAATACTATTAAAATAGTACTGAGCTACATTATCTAAACTTTTAATACTTTTGAAGTCATAATTTATATTTCATATATTGTACAGCTAATGTTTTCATAGCAAAGCTCATCATAACTTGTCAAATAAAAAAAAAATTCTAAGTTAAGCTTTCTCACTTCTGGTCTCCATCCCTGTTTTTTGCCAATAGCTAAGCCCCGGTTAAAACTAACTGTCTTTGAGCAACACTAGTAAAGCCAAGATTGAAGTAAAGTACATTATATAAAGTACTTAATGAGTGCTTGGTGCAAAAAGAGATTAACAAGCACTACTTAAAACTGTTGCTGTTACTATTGTCTGCACAACTAACAAGGTTCAGGAGATATGAGTTTGTTTTGGGGTTTTTTTTGTTTGCTTGGTTGGTTGGTTTGGTTGATACTGGGGATCCAACTTGGGACCTTATGCATTCAAGGCAGGCAGCTGAAGTACTGAGCTGAATCCTTGGCCTCAGAAGATATGAGTTTGAATCCTCCTGAGTTGACATCCATTACATATTTTAAAATGCATTTATCCTTAGATTTTTATTGTATGGGTTTATAAATTGTTTAACTCAATTTTAAAATATCTTCATCTACTGATATTAAAAATGTTAGGCATAAAAAATACCTTAACATTCCTAAATGTTGATAGCATGCTTTTCTGAGAGGTTCTAATGGTTGTAAAAAAAGAACCAAAATGGACAATTAACACGTAGAGTTTTCTACAATTTAAGCTTTGTTTTTTTAAAAAAAATTATAAAGTGGATTTCTGTATTTTTAGTTTAGTTTTTATATAGACAGTTTATGATCATCAAGTAAGAATTTTTATTTTTAAAATTCTTTAGTTTAATTAATATGCTAGGTTCTATGAGTGAGAGCCTCATTTCCTACTGAACTGCTAGTCCTTTGTGACAGTGTCTTTCAGGAAACAGCACAGTACCTTATGGAGTTGCCGGCAGCCTTTGACAAAGGTCACAGAAGTGAAGTGTTCCAGCAGCGAGCCCAACTTTTAGTAGCCTTCAAATGATTTCACTAGGATGTGCCTTATACTTTGCAACAGAGAATATCAAAAGCATCCCTGGAAGATATTTGTGCAGTTAATTTTGACCACCTTTTCATGTTTGTTTAGACATTCCAATATGGCAAACTTTAGATTACTGTGACTAGGTCCAAAAAGAGACAAAGGAATAAATGCTAACAATTGCATTTCTTTCTCTCCTTTCCTTCCCCCAACTTAATGCTTTCTTCCGATCTTAGTACATGAAGAACAAGAATCTAATTCAATTAATTCTACTTTTCTTACATTTTAAAAATTTAAAATGTATTGAACCATAGCTGATTTACAGATAAATGAACTTAGACAAATATATAACTGAATATGTTTTGTGGGGTGTAGAGCTTCCATACCCAGTATCTAGCTTAGTAGACATTTTCAAGAGCCAAAAGCAATTTTGTGTCCCCTTCTACTTATGATACCCCCAAGGGTATCCATTCTATAATTCTACCAGGATAGATTAGTTCTTGTTTTACATTTTGAAATCTTTGCACATTGAATCATATTGTATGTATTCTCTGTAACTTGCTTCTATCTATTATCTTCATTAAGTGCATGAATTTCGAAGTATTCTTCATGTACCTATAGATGACTCATTCTCATTGCTATATAATCATCTTCTGTGTATGTAACTATAATCTCATTTTCCAAAAATAAGATGTCCATGTAAATGTGAATCATTATGTGAACTCTCTATTTGGATCCAATAATGTTTTGTATATCCTTTTCCATTTTCATATTGCCTTAACATAGTCTCATAATAAATCTTGCTATGAACGTTAACATGTCATCCAAGTTGTATTCTTGTATAAGATCATCATAGATATCTTAGTTTTTAATTTGTATGTCCATTTTAGTATATATTATAATCTCCTCACCAAAAAATAATCCTATTGAAATTGTTTGGGATGTCTGTGAAGTTACCAGTGAATTGAAGGCCAACTGGTGGATATTTGTAGACTACTGAGTCTATGATCTATGGTTATACTATATCTACCCACTTACTTTGTTTTCTTTAATTCTTACAATATGTTGCCATTTACAGTGTAATGCAAACCATAATGCATTTATATTTAATTATTTTTAAATGTTTAATGTTTATCTCAATGTAACACAAGTAGATATTAATAAAGAAGACATTTTTAAAAACACTCTACTTGTATAAAAAATAAGCAAAATTTCTTAACAAATTAATTAAAGAATGACAATAGTTAATATGGCCAAAATATTAAAGTACAAGTCATAGACAGAGACTCTTAAAAAAAGAAAACAAATAGTTAATAGCACAGAACTGTCTTTTCAATAAGTTAAAAGGACCTAGCTGTATAAATGAAACAAATTAGCATATATATTGAAATATTTTTGAAAACATGGAATATATAATTTGGGCAATTATTAGAACTTCTCCCTACTTCCTATTTCTCTATTTTCTTTTTTTATGTTTTCTTTAACATTTAATAGAAACTATGTACAATAAATTTTTACTGTATTTTACATAAGAAAGCATCTGCACAAATTTACATAGATTAGAAGGAAAACAGATGGTTAGGTAAGGCCCAGTCCTGTGGGATATTTTTTCAGAGCATGGAAGTCAGAGTTCAGGTGGGGGAAAGGATCCAGATTGCCAGATTAAGTGTATGTTTAAAAAGGTAAAATGAAGGCCTTTGGGCAGATAACCAGACTCTGGGACCACCAATATTTCGAAGGTGCCATTCTTAAACACAGCCCACATCTAGTAATCTATGTGGATGCTTGCCCGTGGCTTAGGAAATAACCATTCCAAAGATGACTTTCCCAATAGGTAAAATCTCACACATCCTTCAGTCCTGGACATAGGGTAACATTTCCTCCTTGCCCAGAATAGGAAAAACCCACAATTTTTGACACTATTAACCCAATCTCCACAATTTTAGTCCTGATTTCCACTTTTGGCTTCTCACACCAGAGAAACAACATGGCACTGAAGCATATGGGTCCGATTTATTTCACTTAAGGATGTGTCTCAAGGTCCATCCATTTAGCTATACGATCATGCTTCTTTGGGGCAGAGGAGTATTCCATTGTATGTATTAAAAAACACATACACACATCTTCATAATCCACTCCTCGATTGATAGGCATTTGAACTGATTCCAAGATTTAGCTATTCCAAACTGTGCCCCTAAAAACAAGGGTGTATACATATTTCTGTGGTGTGATGCTTTAAATGCTTTTGGGAAGATATGAAGAAGAGAAATAGCTAGGTCAAACAGAACATCTAGTTTTAACGTTCTGAACAATCTCCATAGTGCTTTCCACAGTGGTTGCACCAGTGTATCTTCCAACTAGCAGCGGAGCACGGTCCAATTCTCCCCTTTGCTCCTCTGGTATTTGTTATTGGTTGATTTCTTTTTTTTTTTTTTTCTCATTGAATTTACTGGTACATTCTAGGTATACAGTACATTACATTCATCGTTGGGATCTTGTTCCCTTACCTGACGGGTCTTGGTTCTCACTTTTTTCCCTTACCCTTGCCCTCCCTTCACCCCTCCTCCTTTCCCTACTTTCAAATACTTTATTTCCATTTTTTCATTTTCTCATGTTGTATTTTCTTTTCCCTTATTACCTTTCTCCTACCCTTCCCACTTTCCCTACACCTTTACCCTTTTCTTCCTATTTCACATTGTCAATTATATCATTAGGATCTTATGTACCATTATAGTTTTTCACACCAGAAAAACTATTTCGTATTTACACATCTGTAACTTATTTCACTTAGGAGTATATCCTCAATATGTATCAACTTTCCTATGAATGACTGTAATTTCTCATTCTCTATGGCTGAGTAGTATTCCATTTTATAGAAAAACCACATCTTCTTTATCCAATCTCCAACTGATGGGCAGATGGGCTGTTTCCAAGCTCTAGCTATTACAAACTGTGCCACTATAAACATAGGTATGCATATATCACTGAGATATGATTCTTTTCTTTTGGAAAGATATGCTGCTCAGAGATGGCTGGGTCAAATGGAACCTCTAGTCCCAGCTCTTTGAGGTGTCTCCATATTGATTTCCATAGTGGTTGCTCCAGTCTGCACTCCCACCAACAATGGAGAAGGGTTCCTTTCTCCCCACAGCTCCACTAACATTTGTTATTGTTTGATTTCTTGATAGCAGCCATTCTTTCTAGGTGAGGTGGAATCTCAGTGTTGTTTTCATCTGCATCTCTTGAATGACCAATGATGTGGAACATTTTTTCATATATTTACTTGATGATTTTACATCTTTTTCTGAGAAATGTCTGTTCATTTCAGATGCCCATTTTTGAATTGGGTCTTTATATCTGGGAGTAGCTGATTTTGAGTTCTTTATACATTCTAGATAATAGTCCTTTATCTGAGGAGCAGCTGGTAAAAATTTTTTCCCACATTGTACGTTGTCTTTTAGTTCTGTTGATGGTTTCTTTTGGAGTGCAGAAGTTTTCTAATAAGATGAGATCCCAGTTGTTGATTCTTTCTGCTAGTTCCCATGCTACTGAGGACTTGTTCATAAAGTATTTTCCTATGCTAATGTCTTCAAGAGTTCTGCCTAACTTATCATCCAGCAAATTTAGTGACTCTTTTTTAATATTTATATCTTTAATCCACTTGGATTTTAGTTTAGTGCATGGTGAAATATAAGGGTCCTGTTTTAATCTGTGGCAGGTTGAAATCCAGTTTTTCCAACACCATTTATTAAAGAGACTTTCTTACCTCCAATGAGAATGGTTTGCTCCATTGTCAAAGATGACGTAGTTGAGTACATCTGAAGTTATTTTTGTTTCTTCCGATCTATTCCACTGATCCTCAGGTCTGTTTCTTTAGCAGTACCATGCTGTTTTTAAAACAGTGGCTTTGTAGCATAGTTTTGAATTGGGAATTGTTATACCCGCTGCTATGTCTCTGTTGCCTAGGATGGCTTTTGCTATTCTAGGTCTCTTCTGCTTCCAAATGAATTTTTAGATTCTCTTTTCTAGTTCTATGAAATATAATGTTGGAATTTCAATCAGCATTGCATTGAACCTGTATAGCAGTTTGTGGTAGTGTGGCCATTTTCACTATGTTGATTCTTCCTACCCAGGAGCAGGAGATATCATTCCATTTTCTTATATCCTCTTCAGTCTCTTTTTTCAGAGTGCTGTAGTTTTCAGTGTAGAGGTCTTTTGCTTCTTTCCTTAGACTGATTCCTAGATACTTCATTTTTTTTTGGATGCTATTGTGAAAGGAATTGTTTCCTTAATTTCTCTCTCAGAGAGTCTGTTATTTGTGTACAAGAAGGCTATTGATTTTTGAGTGTTGATCTTGTATCTAGTTACTCTGCTAAAAGTGTCAATTAAGTCTAGAAGTCTTTTGGTGGAATTTTTTGGGTCTTCAATGTAGAGTATCATATCATCAGCAAATAATGACTGTTGAACTTCTTCCTTTCCTATCTTTATTGCTTTAATTTCTTTCTCTTGTCTAATTGCAGTGCTAATGTTTCCAGAACTGTATCGAAGAGGAGTGGTGATAGTGGGCATCCTTGTATTGTTCCTGATTTTAATGTGCAGGTTTTCAGTTTTTGGCCATTTAATATGATGATGTTGGCTGTTTGTTTTGCATAGATAGCCTTTATTAAGTTGAGATATAGACCATCTATTTCAATTTTTTGCAGGGTTTTTATCATGAATGGGTGTTAAATTTTGTTGAATGCTTTTTCTGCATCTATTGAGAGGGTCATATGGTTTTTGTCCTTAAGTCTGTTAATATAATGTATTACATTTATTGACTTACATATGTTGAATCATCTTTGCATCTCTGGAATAAATGCGATGTGGTCAGGATGTATGCTCTTCTTGATGATCCTCTGTATTTTGTTTGATACAATCTTATTAAGATTTTTGCATCTATATTCATTAAGGATATTGGCCTATATCTCTCTTGTTTAATTGGGTCTTTCCCTGGTTTGGGAATCAAAGTAATACTTGCTTCCAGGAATGAATTTGGAAGTATTGCATGCCTTTCAATTTCATTGAAAATTTTAGAGTAGTGGCAGTAGTTCTTCTCAAAATGTCTTGTAAAATTCAGCAGTGAATCCATCAGGACCTGGGCTTTTCTTTGTTGGTAAACTTGTAATTACATTTTCAACTTCACTGATTGTAATTAGGGTGTTTAAAATATTTTTTATCTTCTTTGGTAATTCACAAGTATTTAGAAATCTGTCCATTTCTTCTGTGTTTTCCATTTTATTAGAGTACAGTTTCTCAAAGTAGATACTGATGATTCTTTGGATTTCTGTTGGATCTGTTGTGACTTCACCTTTTTCATTCCTAATTGCACGGATCTGAGCCTTTTCTTTCCTTTTTTTGATAAGGCTATCTAGGGGTTTATCAATTTTATTTATTCTTTCAAAAAACCAACTCTTTGATTCATTTATTTTTTGTATCGTTTTCTTAATTTCCATTGCATTGATTTCTGCTCTAATCTTTATAATTTCCTCTCTTGTTTGAGCTTTGGATTTTTCTTGCTCTTCTTTTTCTAGAAGTCTGAAATTCATCATTAGGTTGTTTATTTGAGCTTGCTCGATTTTCCTAGCATGGGCATTCAATGCTATGAATTTTCCACATAGAACTGCTTTCATTGTATCCCATAGATTCCTGTATATTGTATTGGTATTATTTATTTGTAAAAACTATCTAATTTCTTCTTTAATTTCCTCTCTGACCCATCGATTGTTCAGGAGAGTGTTGTTCAATTTTGATGTGTTTGTAAAGTTTGTACAGTTTCTTATGCTATTGTTCTCCAGGTTGATTGCACTATGATCTGATAATATATGGGGGAAAACTTTGATTCGTTTGCATTTATTCAAACCTGTTCTATCAGCTAGTATGTGGTCTATCTTTGAGACTGACCCATTTGCAGCCTAAAAGAATGTATATTTTGATTTTGTGGGGTGGAGCACTCTATAGACATCTATTAAGTCCATATGTTCAAAAGTTTGGTTTAGTTCTACTATTTCATTGTTGATATTTTGCCTAGATGACCTGTCTATTTGTGATAGTGGGGTATTTAGATCCCCCACTACAACTGTATTAGTGCTTATTTGGTTTTTCATGTTACTTAATACTTGTTTTATATAGTTGGAGGCATTAATATTTGGTGCATATATATTTATGATTGTCATCTCTTCCTCTTGAATTGTTCCCTTTACAAGGATGTAGTGGCCTTCTCTGTCTCTCTTAATCAATTTTGGTTTGAAATTTACTTTGTCTGAGAATAAGATAGCTACCTCTGCTTTTTTCTTGACTCCTGTCTCATGGAGAATTGTTTTCTATCCTTTCACTTTCAGTCGATGGGCTTCTTTTTGTACTAGGTGTGTTTCTTCTGTACAACATATTGTTGGATTTTGCTTCTTAGTCCATTCTTCCAGTCTATTTCTATTGATTGGTGAATTGAGGCCATTGACATTGATGGTTATAACTGATATGTACTGACATATTATTGTCATGTTGTTATCCTATTGTTGACTCTTTTTACTTTTTTTGCCCTCTCCTTTTAGTCTCCAAATAGCCTTGCCTATTTGATTTGCTCTGTTGAGCCTTATGGTGTTGTGACCTTCATTGTCTTTTTCTAGGATATTGTTTAGAATTGCTTGTAGTGCTGGTTTGCTATTCATGAAGTTTCTCAGGTGTTCTCTGTCATGGAAGTATCTTATTTCCCCATCCATTTTGAAAGAGAATTTTGCAGATTACATCAGTGTAGGTTGGAGGTTGTTTTCATTTAGGACCTGAAATACCTCACTCCAGGCTATCCTTGACCTGAGGGTTTATGTTGGAAAGCCTGCTGTGATTCTGATGGGCTTTCCTTTATATGTGATTTGTTTCTTTTCTCTTACTGCTTGTAGTATTTTGTTCTTCTGTTGGGTTTCTGGGATCTTGATTATTATATGTCTAGGTGTAGATGTATATTTTTGTTTGTTTGTTTGTTTTTTGTCATGGCTAGTTGGAGTCTTATATGCCTCATTTATCTGTATGTCAAATTCTTCCCCTCTGTTTGGGAAGTTTTCTGTCATTAATTCTGTGAACAGCTTTTTTAAGTCATTTGTATTTTCTCCTGCTACTTCATGGATACCTATCAGTCATATGTTATTCTTCTTTGCATCGTCTAGGAGTCGTTGGATTGATTTCTCATGATGTTACTGTTTTTAAGAGACCTCTCTTTTCAGGGTCACTGACTGCATTCCTATCTTCTATATGTGAGATTCTATCTTTGTATTCTTTTATCCTGCTACAAAAATTTCAATAGAGTTTTTAATCTCCTGGATATCTGTTTGACTCTGTTTCATGGATTCCATTTCTTTCCTATGTTGGGTATTCATTGTTTCCATTTCTTTCTTATGCTGGGCCTTCATGGCTTCTAACATGGTCCTGAGCTCATCTATTTTTTTGTCAGTTTCTGTTCTAGAGTCTCAAATCATGACTTCCCTTTTGCTCGCGATCTCTATGGTTATCTGGGAAAGTATTTCTGTTTTGAATTTTTCTAGAGCCTGATTGATTTGTTTTGTTACTTCCTGTGCTTTGAGTTCAGGGTGTCCTGGTGGTTCACTGCAGACTTTTCAACTTCATTTCTCCTAGAGTTTGCCATTGGTGAACTGGAGGTCTGTCTTTGTGTCTTGCTTAAATTTTTGCTCATTTTTATTTTTGTTGTTGGGTTGTCCTTGGTTTAATTCCTGGATTATTTCTTAAATCTTCCTGATATAGTTGCACTTTAGCTTTTGAGTCTCTAATGACTCATAGATATTCTCATTTTCATAATATCAGAGAAGATAAGTCATTAAATCAATCAAAATCCTTTAGCCCAATTGCTATAATAGCAACACAATATTATCAAGCACAACTTACAAATTGACCACTTGTGGTAGTCATTAATTTATCACCTTTAAACCATGTGAATTAAATTAAAATCAAGAATCAGCCCATAATATGTTTGCAGTGAATAAATTCTTCAAAATAGCATCTTTAACATTTAGGATGGGGGCTTAGACAGAGTTAGGACAAAAGGAGTAGATAAGATTTCATGTGAAGCCAGAGGACATAGGATGACCTCACAGTCTTTAGGAAACTGTTAAAGTCAAAAGGGGAAGACAGAATGCAAGAATAGGGACAAGAATATAACAACTAAACAGTAATGGGGGCTTACTTTCCTTTGAAACTATTGACCCTTGAGTGAAGTAAAATGAGAGAAGAAAAGAACATAAAGAAAAAAGAAAAAAGGATAAAAGAAATTGAATTAGGACAAGAACAGGAACGGAAAGGGAGATGAGGAATAATGTAGGGGAGAAGAGATGGAGTCGGAAAAAGAGGACAGAAAAAAGAAAGAATTTGCAGAGTGGAATAAGAAAAAGAATTTGAAGGGCCTCTTTTAGACTATATCTCTGCTGTCCTAATATACAATGTGTGCAGCCTTGTGCAGAACTAACTCCTTTGATCTCAGCTAGCTGATGGCAGACCCTGAGATTCTGACTGATTTCAGGCTGCAAGGCCCAAATTGAGTTCCCTAACCTCCCGCAGGGTTGAACTCTGCAAAGCTCTACTGCAGGTTCCCTTTGCCCTTTCTTTGAAGATGTTAAAAGTCTGGAGCTCAGAAAAATGCCCTTTATGACAACCTGTGCCTCTGCAGAGGGGATCCAAGGACTCTCACAATCAGCAGGTCTGAGAGCAGGGGTGGGGGGGGTGTGCCAAGGATGGGGGTGTTGCAGGGGTGCCTGTGTGACAAGCTAGTCCTCACGTTTTGGGCCCCAGGCAGGCCGAAGGGAGAACGGATCTCGGAGAGGCTGTCCGGGACCTCCACCTTCCACCTTCCCTGGGTGCTGGTTGTCACGCAGGTGGGGTGAGGGCATGGCTACCCAGTCCTCACCGATAGGGCCCAGTCAGGTGGGAGGGAGAATGGATCATGGAGTGGCTGTCCTGGACCTCCACCTCCCACCTTCTGCTGGGTGCTGGTGGCTGCACAGGCAGGGTGGGGGTGTGGCTCTGGTTGATTTTTTTTTTCTTTTTATTGAGTTTATTGGTTCAATCGAGGTATACAATACAATTACATTCATCATTGGGATTCTGTACCTTTACATAATAGGTCTTAATTCTCATTTTTTTCCCCTTGTCCCTACCCTCCCTTCACCCCCTCCTCCCCTCCCCATTTACAAACACTTTATTTCCATTTTTTCAGTTTCTCATATTTTTTTCCTCTCCCTTATTACCTTTCCCCCACCGTTCCCACTTTCCCTACACCTTTAGCCAGTTACTTCCTATTTCACATTATTAATTATCTCATTAGGATCCTGTGTACTATTACAGTTTTTCAGACCAAAGAAACTATTCGGTATTTCAGTTAAAGAAATCCCTGTATGAACATTAAAAACAGGGAATCCTCCATGTAGAGGTACATGATCCCAACAATGAATGTAATTGTATTGTATCCCTAAAATGTACCAATAAACTCAATAAAATTAAAAAAAAAACAGGGAATCCTAAAATAAAACTAAAAAGGAAAGTAAAAGAGAAAAGGCAATGATGCAACATTAAAATAATCCTTGATTCTGGAAATGAAAATGGTCCCTGAACATATTTAAATTGCTTCTCATTCTTATAGTCTTATTCTTTTTTTCATTATTTAGAGAATACTTTATTAGCTTCTGTAATCAAACCCACATAGATATGACCTTACATATTTAGTATGATGTGTTACCCCTGTAAACATGGAAAAAAATAAAAAATAAAAATAAAAATAAATTAACATTTCTAGACCAATATAGTTGTCCATTTCTGTACAATGCCAACTCAACACAGTAAATTGGGGATGATTTTTTCCAAAATTGGCAGCACCATTAAAGTTTCCCAAAATTCAATTTATATATAT
>NW_022900916.1:21868883-21873935 GCF_012274545.1 Fukomys damarensis | reverse complement strand
ATATATGTATTATATATTTATATATTTATAAAAAAAGAATAATAATAGCAGTATGTTATGCATCGATAGCAGCAACAGCTTTTCCAGGTTCTGCAGTCATCTGAACAAAATTATAGACATTCAGCACATTCCATTAAAAAACAAAAAACCAAAGAAAAGAATAATATCCAGAAAACAGCAAAGTTCTGTTGCTGTTGTGGTATCTGGCACCATTTTTTCTATTAGCCTCTTAATCATCATCTAAAAAGAGAGCATTCTAGAGTAATATCATTAAATGTAGCTCTGATAAAGCATGGTCCCTACTATGCATAATAAAGCAGGTACTAGATATTTTACATTCATAGAGGTATGATACAGTACCGTCCTACATCAATAAACTAGATTCAGTTTTGGTTTGAAATTTACTTTGTCTGCAAATAAGATTGCTACCCCTGTTTTTTTCTGGGCTCCTGTCACATGGAGAATTGTTTTCTATCTTTTCACTTTCAGTCTATGGGCTTCTTTTTGCACTAGGTGTGTTTCTTGTATACAACATATTGTTGGATTTTGCTTCTTATTCCATTTTGCCAGTCTATTTCTCTTGATTGGTGAGTTGAGGCCATTGACATTGCTGGTTATAACTGATATGTACTGCCTTATTATTGATATGTTATTGGCCTTTTGTTGACTCTTTATACTTTTTCACCTTCTCCCTTTAATTTCTTGTCTTGCCTATTTGATTTGCTCTGTTGGGTCTCATGGTGTTGTTGCCTTTATTGTCTTTTTATAGGATCTTGTTTAGAATTCCTTGTAGTACTGGTTTGGATTTCTTAATAGCAGCTGTTCTTTCTGGAGTGAGATGGAATCTGAGTGTGGTTTTAATTTGCATTTCACAAATGACCAGTGATGTTGTACATTTTTTCATATATTCATATATTCATTGACTGCTTCCATTTCATCTGAAAATTGTCTTTTCACTTCAGTTACCCATTAATTTTAATATATAAATTATATAGTATATAATAATTATATTAATTTTAATGTCTCAATTAATTTTGATATTAATTTTAATATATAACATTGATTTAAAATTTTTTAATATATGATGGTGATTTAGGACCATACATACATTAACCTTGATATGTTAATTTATTAATCCTTTTTCTGTAGATTTAATGTTTAGATGTTGATATAAAGAAAAAATCAAGACATCTATAAAAAATTTTGTTTTACTTCTTTTCCTGAACATTAAGCATTTAATTTCTTTTTCAAAAATAATCTTCTCTTTGTATTTGAAACAAAGTGTAAAACCATTAAGTATAAGAATAATATAGACAGCCAGGTGCAGTGGTGTTCACCTGTAATCCCAGTACTTAGGAGGCTGAGGCAGGAGGATTACTAAGACATCAAGTTCAGCCTGGGTCACATAATAAGTTCAAGAACACCCTGAACTACAAAGCAAGACACTTTCTCAAATAACAACAAAGAGGAATAGTATAATAAAATCCAGGGCATCTTTAACCAAGTTCACTCAATGTTTACATTTTGCTTCAGTTACTTTGTCACTCTTCTCTTCTTTCCTCTTTCTTCTCTCCTCCCCTTTCTCTTCTCATCTTTTCCTGTGCTCTGTATGCATGCATGTGTATGTATGTGCATAATATAGACACATTTACAGATATGTATATTTATACAGTGGACCCTCAAGTTATGACCGACCAGATATACAAACAACTGGGATTATGGCTAGAATTTTAGTTTTAACTTAAGACCAAAATTTTGAGTTATGACCCAAGTGCTGGCCACTTGTCTCCCAGATGTTCTCAGATACATATTTAACCTTTAAAGAATTCCAGAAAGAGCATTTCAACATCCTTTCCTCTGTGGGGTTAACTGAGAAATCCTGGGCCAACATCTGTCTAAGGACAGTGATCTGGGCTGCATGTAGGAGAGAGACTTTGAAGGCTGTGTACAGGAGCCTGAGCCCTCAACTGATTAACTTGAGTTACAACCAGCCCTAGCAAAAGAACTGATTTTGTAAGCCAAGGATCCCCTGTACATATGTACCATTTTATATGTGTGTATGTATGTATGTATGTATGTATGTGTGATTAGAAACATATCCCTTTAAGAGAAAATATTTTTGTGCCTATTTCCTAAAAACAAGTACATTTTTCATGATCACAGAAAATATCTGGAGCTTTAATGATACTCAATATTTGAATTTATTCAAATTTCATTAATTTTGCAGATAATGTCCTTCATAGCTAATTTTTCCATTGTCTGGAATCCAATACATATTTATGATGTGTTGCACATAGTTGTGTGCCAAAGTCAAGTTTGTTGAAAAGTTATTTATGCATAGTAGAAATGACCCATTTCAGACATCCACCTTTTATGAGTTTTAACAAATCCATAAAACTGTTCAACAGCCGCTAAAATCAATAAACAGTCATGTGTTGATTCATAGCCTGGACACATTTTGAGAATACCTCTGACATTTTGTCACTGTGCAAACATCATGGGGTGCCCATACACAAGCTAATATAGATAAGACATTGCTAGATGGTACAGTCTTATGAGACCACTACTGTATCTGTTTCCACCCTTGATCAAAATGCCCACAGTATGATTGTATATATTCCCAGGGCACCAGAATGCGCCTTCGCACCATTTTAAATTCAGCCTCTCCCCCAACTCTGGCTCCCACAACCACTGAGTGATTCCTATCTCTGTGGTTTTGTTAGTTTTAGAATTCATATAAATTTAGTCATACACTGTGTAGTTTTTGTATCTTCTTTTACTTAGCTCACTGCTTTTGAGATTCACCCGCATTGTTCCATGTTCATTCAGTTTTAGTGCAGAGTAGTATGTTTCAATAAATTATCCAATAGCAAATTATTGCCCTTAAAATAGCATAATAAGAACACTTAGGAATAAACCTAACCAAGGAAGTTAAAGATCTTTGTGTTGAAAACTATGACATTGTTGAAAGAAGTTGTAGAAGTCAGAAATAAATAGAAAGGCACATAATGCACACAGACTGGAAAACATAATATCAAAAAGTACATGTTATGTAAAACTATAAATTCAGTGCAATTCATATTAAAATTCCAATGACATGTTTCTTATAGTTGTTTTGCAGATTCTGAATTTTGTACATAGACAATGTCATTCACGGAACATTGGAATATTTCCCTTTTCTTTACAATTTGTATGCTTTTTGTTTATTTATCCTCCTTTATTGTACTGACCAGTATTCCCAGTATATTATGATTAATGATATTATGAACTGATACTATGAGACATTTGCTTTGCTGTCCACCTTAGAAGGAAAACATTGTCTTTCATCAGTAAGTAGATATTAGCTATTGGTTGTATGTAAAAGCTCTTTATCAAGTGCAAGGCACCCTTTAGTTGAGAATGTTTGGCATAGTTTGGCATTGGATTTTTAAAATAGTTTTTCCTCATCTCTGGAATGAATCATAGGTATTTTCATTTCTAGTTTATTGATATGGTAAACTGCACTGATTTATCTTTGAATGTTGAAGCATCCTTGTTATAAATACTGAGATTAAATACTACGTGGTCATGCCCAGCCTTTTTAATCTTTTCAAATTGGAAGAGTTCTAAAATTCTTTGTGAATATTTTTACCTTGATAGTGTGATCGAGTCAGACCAGTTATTTTATTTGAATTCCATTGGTCTGGTTGCTTCTGATATTTTCTTCTGATGCAATTCAGGCTACTCATTTTGGGCAGGAATAGCATGGATGTCATGTTGCTTCCCAATGTATCAAATTAGAATGCATGTGATATTCCCTTCTAATTTTGATGATGTTAGCATTGGTGATTTGATTACGATAATGTCTACTGCATGTCTCTTATAAAATAACTACCTATAATATCACTGAATAATTTGAGTGATGTCTTGAAGATATGTAATACCTTATTCATGAAATTTCAGTCAACAATTTTTATCATCCAATTTCTAATTTCTAATCCAATCATTTCTTTCATGGTGGTTAGTTAGGATTTTATACAATGAAAGGCTTTCTTTAATCTTTTATTCATTTACTTTATCAGAATGCAGTAATCAGTCTGAATATTATTCAGTTGTTTCTGATGGTGCATTGCTGTGGCCTCGCTCCACTGCCCCATATCAATGTTCCCTTTTTATATTTATGATGCAAAGTATATTTTCAGAGTCATCTGGTACTTTCCTCTTCCCAGCTCTAGAATCATACATATTTCTAGAAAAAGCTCTGGTTCATTTCAATAATGAATAATATTTAGAAACAAGCACCGGACAATAGATGCACTCAAAATGACTGGGGCCTCATTGACTCCAGGCTGTTTTGACAAAAACACACACATATACATATGGATATGTACACATTTATTATGTTCTCCCATGCATTTATGTGTACTACATCAGTATGTTCATTTATATGTATCTGAGGAGTTAATACTTCTAATTCTGATCCAACAGTATAGATGCATTCTGCTTCCCCCATTTTGATATTTTAATTTTTTATGAAGCATGAAAACTCACCTCCTATTATCACTATGTAGGCATTTTGTTCAACCCCAGAATATAAAATAATGAATTAAAGATTTTTAGTCTACCCAGTTCTTAGACTATTTAGTAAGTTTGATTTTTCATAATGGTTTTGAGGCTGAGTTTTCATACACTGAAATGAACAAATGCCATATCTGCAATTTTATGATGTTTGGAGAAAACTCCTGCACCCAGTAAAATCCTGGAGATGGTTTTACTGAGTAGGCAAGGGCTGATTACTTTTTTCCGCAATTTTCTGAGCTAATTGTTAAATGCATCTATCTTAAAAATTCAATTATGGAACTTTATAACTATATGTATAATATTGTCCCCAATAAATACTTTAGCGCCTTTTTCTTTTTTTCTACATATTATTACCTATGCTCCTGAGATTTTATCTATTGCGTTGTATTGTGAAAATATCTTGATATAATGGTGTGATATTGCGCATCTCTGCCAAACTTGTGTTCAGTGATGTCAGTAGTTTGAAATCATCTCTTGTGTGTGTGTGTATAT
>NW_022900916.1:21864943-21868821 GCF_012274545.1 Fukomys damarensis | reverse complement strand
TATTTGTTTGTTTGTTTTGTTTTTTAAACAGGGTCTCAATATGTAGTTCAGGCAGGTCTTCAACTCACTATGAATCCTGGGATGGACTTGAGCCCACAATGATCTTTCATCAGCCTCCCAATTTTTGGGATAACAGGCATGCACTGCCACACCTGGCTCCATCCCTCATATTCTATATCAATCACAGTATTCTGATTCTCTGGTTAAATACCACCTGGTCATTTGGATTATGATTTTCATTTGTTTTATGGGAAACTTATTCTGATGAGATATTATCACTTATAGGAAATTTACTCTATTTTTTCCCCTTATTCAGTATCTTAGTATGTTGCTTCTCAGTTTCCTCACTTGCTTAACAGCTGGGTTTCCCAGAACTATTTTAACGTGCTTGCTTGATGGATGGACGATGGACCACATTACAACACTGACTGATCTGAAAATTGATCGAGAGAACTGGCAACTCATAAAAAAGAGTGATTAAACAGGACTGCCTTGGCCTAGGGAAATATGATCAGTTCTTTCATAAAGAAGCTTTCAACAGTGTATATTAAATGCTTGCCAGCCTTTTTGAAATTTAAGTTTTTAAAATGATAGCTAACCCTTATCCCATTGAAATTTGCTGGTGATGGACTTGTCATATTATACACTCCACCTTTTGGGTTTCTGTTTATTTTCCAGCACTTGCACTTTGACATAGCCACTTACACAGAGCTATACCTCTAAGCCCAATTCCATGTATACATCTCTCATATTTACTCAGATATATTTGTTTCTCAACACTAGTTATAATTAGAAAAAAATGGAAGAACTCCGCTCTTCATTTTTCTAATGTGGACAGGCATGCTATCTTTACCCACTACCAACTCCACAAACCCACATTTATAAAATTATATTGTCTCTGGGCTCCCCCCTCCATGCAGGAAAGGATAATGATTTTTGTTTTGCTTTTTTAGGCAAAATGACACAACTTCTGTGGTTAGAATTAAGAAATTTCACATGTGAGCAAATCTTTCCCATTGCTAGATCCTGTTGCTAACAAATGGTACTGATGATCCTACTATTACCAAAAATTTACCTTAGGGTTGAGTTTATGAACTTGTCTCGAAATTACCAATAAAAATGTGTGCTTTAATTTAGCAATAACTTTCCAGACGTGCATAGTGGAGTTTAAGCTTCTATTTTGAAATGAGAGATATAAGATAGAAAAATAATCTTTAAATTATATGAATAAAACATTCCCTTTTTATAACTGTTGACCAACAAAGTACAAAAGTTTACTTCAAAGAGGGCCTAAGTAATTTTAAAATAATCTAAGATAAGTTTTCCTTGCTGCAGGCCAACATATTAACATTTACGCAGTTTTTTCCAAGTCTCAAAGACACTCCATTTACTCTGATACGTATGCTCAAAATACATTCACCTGTTTAATAATAAATTAAAAGTCAAAACCCCAAAGCACTTGAATTGAATTGTGCCATATTTAAATTTTTATTATGTTCGATTTGACTAGATGAAAAAGCAGAGAATCTCAAATGGACTGTCTTCTGCATCAAATGTACTATAAAAGTGACTTCAATTTTAAATATCAAATTAGAACACAATACATTCATTTTGAGAAGTGAATAATTGAAAATTAGCTAAGTGAAAAAAGACTAATGTCCTCACTAATTTCAGAGTAATGAGAAGACTCCTGGAGAATTCTAACATACCTTGATTTAAACATACTCACACCTTTCAAAGTGAGTGAGCAAGCTTATTTTTGGTTTGCTACTGTAAATCTTCTTGAATTAGGAATGTGCAGTTTCTCAGGATCCCCAAGGGGCATCGTGATTAGGAATCATGGGTTTTCTTCTCCAAATTTCTGTTCTGAAATGATAGGCTAAGAAATTGAACACTTTGATGGTTTTTGAAGGACTATTTTGGCTCTATACAAGCACAGGCCATTGTTTCTGAGTCAATTTCAGTCCCCTCATCGCTGTGAATTTAAGCCGTTAGAAGTAGCCAGTTTTACAGCAGCATAAAAATAAACACAAACAAGTTGTCTTTTTCACAGTGAAACAGGAAATCTTGTGTAATTTGTTGTGCCTAGTGTTAATCAACCCCAATAAAAATAGGAGGCATTGGTGGTATAGTGGTTAGCATAGCTGCCTTCCAATAAAAATAATTTCCCTAACAATGGAACAGGGAGGGTGAGGGAAATTCATAAATAATAATTGGATGTTTGATTAGTAATTGGCATAAATAAGCAGGTAATGTGGCTAAGCAGTCTAAGGCATTGGGTAACAAAATTAGAGAGAATGTTGCACACCAAAGTCTTTGTCTGGAAACCTTTCCCTAAGCCCCAGATAGCCCAGGTCATGGTTCTCTTTTAAGCCTTCTGTACATCCCTCTGCTGTTAGAATCTGTCACCGTGGAAGCAACACAATTATTTCTGTAGTTGTAGTAATCTCACACATTATCATTGAAACTCCATCAAACAAGACCCTACTGTATTTGAGCCCCTAGCAAAATGAGTTTAATAATTATAATTTGAATAAACAATTAAGATTTCAATAAACAGTGTATGAACTACTAAGGAATTATACCAGAGTAAATTTACAGGTTAAATTCTTTTTTTTTTTTTTTGGTACTGGGGATCGAACTCGGGTCCTTGCACTCACAAGGCAGGCAGTGGAACCGCTGAGCTAAATCCCTGGCCCTTACAGGTTAAATTCTGTTTAAAACATTTTTTAATGTCTTTACACTATTAAATATTTCCAAGTCGCAACAAGAAATGAAAATACCATTAGTCCTGTTTCGTTGAGGTTGTTGATTCATTGTGGTAGCAGGGCTTGATTGCACATGCCTGTATCCCCATTACTCTGGCAGGTTG
Organism: Fukomys damarensis; assembly: GCF_012274545.1. Taxonomy (NCBI): domain Eukaryota; kingdom Metazoa; phylum Chordata; class Mammalia; order Rodentia; family Bathyergidae; genus Fukomys; species Fukomys damarensis. The sequence continues at coordinate 21,865,949 of NW_022900916.1, read as the reverse complement.
AGGCAGGATGGCAGCAAGTTTGAGGTCAGACTGGGCAAATTAGCAAGACTCTATCTCATGAATTTAAAAAATAATAATAACAAAATAAAAAAGACTGGAGATGTATCTCAGTGCAAAAGCTCTGGGTTCAATGCCTAAATCCCCAGCATGGAAAAAAAAGTCAGTGTGCTCATTTCCATAAAACTACTGATACAGATGAGGTAAGCACCAAATAGAAACTCCAGAATGCTAACCAAGCCACATATAAGTAAATCAAAGTTCTGGAGGGGGACACTGGAGGAAATATTTTTGATGGTTTGGGATTCAAACTCACTCTCCCCAACCAAGTAACTTCTCTGGTATGTTTTCAAAGGGGGACTATATTTCTTTAAAAAGTCAATTTTTTCTCGGATACTTTAATAAATTGATCTCCTATTTGTGTAGCTGTCAGGAGAAAACAACTGGAGTCTACAGATGCTCATACCTAGCGCACACTGGTCAGTGAATGAGGCCATCATGTAATATGAGAGATTACATACAAGGCCGAAAGGAAGAGGCTGCTTCTTGCTTTTCTGTTTAAATCTTAATGAGAATATAAACGATCTCTGAAACTTTTGCTGCACTTGCAGTAGGCAGCATATGTATGACCACAGCAAGGACTTAAGAAAGGCACAAGGCTAGTTTGATGAGACATACAGTCCAATTGATTTTCAGAATGCAAAGTATCCATGAAATGTTGTACAGCAGGCCGTGAAGGGGTGCTCTGTCATTCATAAAGAGCCTGATGCTGTAATAGAACTCTCTGCTCAGGGAGAGAGGAGGAGGGAATTGTATATCACCTCAAAAACACTATGTTTAAGGGAATGCCACAATCATTCCCACTGTAGTATATGTGCATGCAAAATAAAAATGATAAAGCTTGCGCTGGGGATTTAGCTCAGCGGTTCGGTGGCCTGCCTTGCAAGCGCAAGGACCCGAGTTCAATCCCCGGTACCAGAAAAAAAAAAAAAAAAAAAAAAAAAAAAAA
>NW_022900916.1:21819110-21864710 GCF_012274545.1 Fukomys damarensis | reverse complement strand
AAAAAAAAAAAAAAAAAAAAAAAAAAAAGATAAAGCACAAGAGAGCTCTCGATGAAGTGCCAATTCATTGGTGTTTCTAGCAAAAGAGATGAGAAATGCTATGTGCTCCTGGAATTTTTTATCAGAACAATTAAACATTTGAACTGTGTATATCTACCCTCCCGAACAATCTTGTTTGAAAAAACAAACAAGAAACAGAAAACACTTTTCAGTGCCAAAGATATAATTGCTATAAGGTGCTTGTGAGTGTTATAATAGATTCATTTCAAGGTAACTACTTTTCTCATTTTAATAACTATAAAATTTAACTTCTATCCGTAGCACAAACTTTTCTTAATCATTACGAATAGCATGTTCAATCATAAGTGTAGGTTTATTCCTTATGCCATGCCTCTCTAGTCTCCTGGTATGACCACTAATCCTGATATGTCAACTTCATTGCATTGAGAAATGCCTAGAAGATTATTAGAGGACGCTCCTGGGCATGTCTGAAAGGCTCATGTAGGTTTGGACTTGAGTACTAAATATGGTCCCCTACCCATTCCTCTCTGATTCTGTTCCCCTGCTCTGCTTCCCCGCCGCTATGAAATAAACATCTCTGCTCTGCCATACCCTCAGGCCATGAAGTTTCTGCCTTGAAACCAGCCAACCATAGACTAAATTCTTGATTCAGATGTAGGTGTTTAATATTACATCCTGCACATTTTTACTCTCTTTCTGGTTCTATTCTTTTCTATTTGCCTATCTGTGGTTTATCCTGTGCCGTTTACCTTAAGATGATGTAGCTGTTTTTTTATAGAGGTTCACTGCTATGAGTTTGCTTTGAATCTCCAAAGAGACTTAGACTTTTCAGGAATGCTGAAACTGTTGAGATTTGGGGAAAAGGATTATGAATTTCCATTTGTATGTGGCATAGCTGTATTATGTGAAGTGGGTTTATAAACTTGCTATTGTCTTTATTTGAAGATTAAATATGTTTTAAGGAGCCACTTTTGAATGTGAAGTTGGCAAGGGTTGGATTCTGACTGTCAATTATGTCAACTTTATTGAATTAAAATATGCCTAGCAGACTAGTAGCGCATACTTCTGGGTGTGTCTGGGTAGGTCATGGAGTTGAGGCCTTGAGTACTATATGTGGCCTCTAAATTATTCTCTAACATTATTCCCCCTCCTCTTCTTCACAGCCTCCATGGAAAAAGTGTCTTTGCTGTGCTGTATCCTTCTGTCCTGATGCTTCTGCCTTGGAACTGATGACTATGGACTGCACCCCCCAGTACTGTAAGCCAAGTAAAACTTCTCTTCTTTTAAGCAGTAATTGTATCTGGTATTACATCTCAGCAAATATACCTGGTTTAGTCCTGTTTTCTCTGCCTAGAAAACTATCTGCAGAGGTAAGAAGGTGCCAGCTATAGCAGATAGCTGCAGGTTTGTTTGGAGGAGGCTTCCTCTGCTAGGTCTTGTGACCTGGCAAAAGATCTTTTAAATGTTTTTACTTGTGACAGTTGAAGCATAATATGAAAACGTTTAGGCTTGTATTATTTAAATGTTTCAATTTTATTTTAACACAAAAAGGTGGACAACGGAAAAGCACAAATACAGAAGCATAATTTTATGAGGAAATGAAATGTCAATGTTGCTAAAATAGCAAAATAGAAGCATTACATATTTTCTAACTTTGCCTCTTTATAAGGGCTCATACAAAACACTTTATATTCTACAGCAAGATTTATACTTAGTTTCTATATGATTTGAGTTCAAAATGTGTTTTTTGAAACTTGTTTTTTTCCCCAAAATTTTTAATAAAGAAACATTTCACTTTAAATCATAAGACACATATCCAGTCAGTTGCTTTGAAAAATAAATCCTGGCATCACTGGCAATCTCTCTTTCATTATATCTTACACAGTAATATCTTCATAAACAAAAAGCAAGATTAAAAATTCCATCTACTATAATCAGAAGTTTAATATCTCTGCACAAATCTCATCACTGATATGTGATATGCACTTTTACTGCTGTATAAATGTAAGAGCACATTTAAGGAGCTTTTCTGGTTAGCAGGATATATGTTCCTTAAACTGGTGGCTAGAGGGAGCACTCCTGTACTAGTAACAGTTCTCTAAAAGAAATAAGCCTGTGCTTAAATAAATCAGATTTTTGTTTGTTTGTTTGTTTCATCTTTTGTTGTTTTTGTTTTAATTAAAGACAACACTACAAAAGTACCACAGATATTAGCTTAAAGATTTGTGTTCTAGTTACAGTTCTACATTATTTTCTAAAACGTGTGAGTTGCTTTATGCATGCCTCATGACTTACTATCAAGAGTGTATAGAATCACTTTGGTTAAAGGGAAAATGGAAGGATATCAGCCTCTCATTAAGAAAGACAAGGGTTGTCCTGTGACTGCCAGACCCATGATTCCTTTGGCCCCAGCAGCAGGCCTTCACCTCCCTCTTTCACCTGTAACATTCTCCTTTCTTCTGACTATGTTGGGCAGTGAGAGGCACATGTGGGAGAGGAACCCTTACAAAAGGGGATGTGGAGGGAAAAAAATTATCCTTTCACCAATTGGTTTGCTTACTTTTGCCTTTTCTCAGACCTCCGGGTATCTGGAATTAATATATTTAGGGCCAAATCCACTTTGACTCAGCCACAGTTTTGGCAAACTGAGCCTTTGCTATGTGGTTTGGTGTATCTTTGGCTTTCTCTGTCTGCTGGTCAGGTAGTTGGTTCTCGCTAACCATGAAATTTGTGGGAGAGATTCCTAAGCCCATTTCTTACTATTTCCATAGCATAGAAAGTGAAGCATTAATATTTATTTAAAAGTCAGAATCTTTGAAGATTGGGAAAATTTTGTGGGGCTTAGACATGCCCACATTGAAGGGGACCTGTGCCAGAGGAGGGTTTCAATTGTGTCATTAAGTCCATCCCTGGTATGAACTTTAAACTTCAAGCCTACAGGTCTTGACCACACACTAGGCCTTCTATAAACCTGAAGTAGGCTTTAAGGGTGTGCCCTGTACTTTGCAGACTCCAGTGTCCGGGTTAGAAAAACAGGCAGCTGCTTTCTCAGAATGTTACTTACAGTCATTTTATAATTTACTTCTGCCTGAAAGTAAAGGCCAATTTTTAACTTATTTGTTATGCTGCATGTTGCAAATATCAGTAGGATGCTAACATGTAGAAAAGATGCATTTTATTCATAGCGAAAGGAAAAGAAATTATCCTTAAAGAAACAACAAAGAAACCGTTCCTGATTATTCATTTGAGGATTTCACAGAATTGCCAGTAGCAACCTCAAGAAGCAGCCTGCTGGTTTTCATGATGTGGCTTTTGGATAACTGGGACCCATGAAGGTGTTCCAGGTGGTCTGGGGGCAGGCCCAAAATGGAAGCTATACCCACACCCATGAAACAACATATTTCTATAAATGTATTTTCCACTGTAGACCTAAGGCCAAGCTGGAAAGCACAAAAATGAACCTTTAAAAAACTGTAACCACAATAATGATTATAGAGCCAAGCAATAACACCACAAAATGGTCTCAAGACTTTGTGATATCAAAGAAAGGAACACACTTGGGTAGGTGGTCCACAGGGCCTCTGGCCCTACCTAAGTGCTCTGGGAAAATATCCCGGAGCAGTGAAACCAGCATAATTTCTCAAGGTCTCCTGCAGGTGAATATTTATCCCAGAGAAAGGCTCATATTTTCCAAAGTTTGGCTTTTTTATCCTATATACTTTTAGATGAATTTTGAACATTTAAGCATATGATACTCAAAAATTTATCTCTTGGAAGCTCTCTAAACTTATGAGTAAGAAGAGGAAGAATTTTGAGGGGGTAGACAAAAGTGTATTTTGGGATCATGCAGTGACCACATATATTGACTTTAGGAGAAAGATTTGTTCAATAAGTGGTGTCTATTTCAATTAAGTGGATATTTGGGTGCAGTGGAAACTGTGGTATTCAAACATATCAAAGGCAAGTTCATGCTAGACTACTTCCTATTTGGATATATTCTGAGCTGAGCAGAAGGGGAAATAATATAACATTTGTGAGATACAGACTTTGTAACAAATGCAGCACTATTAGTTTTATAGGAATTATTTCATTCCATTCTCCAAATAAATCTGTATTATTTTATTATTTTCATCAAAAGATAAGAAAATAGCCAGACAGAGAGATTAAATAATTGGTTTAAATTCACAGGTCCATACAAATTTCACTCCTGCCATAGTATGCCAAGGGTGGCCATCATACCATTTTTAATCTGCTATCCTAAACTTTTTCACAATTTTTATTTGACTATTGTTTGTTTCTTTCTCTTTTATATAAAGGGTGATAATTATAGATCTCTGACCAGCATTACATATGACTTGACTATTACCTTTAATCGCACACATCCCCACGCCCTTTAGGGAATTCAGGGAATATACTTTTCATTGTAGCTGAAAGCTCAAACCGGAAGAGATCTTTTATTTTGGTCCAGACTGACCAGTGTATTCAAAGTTTGAAGGCTGAATTATCGTTTGGGATTGCTCAAGAACTTTGGGATCCAGTTCAGAGAGGTACTATTCTGTGGGTGTCTTGTCTCCTGCAATTCTCATTTGCTGCTCCAAGAATGCGAGGCTCTGACAGATCCTTAACACTAGCAATCCCTCAGGGCTGTGCTCATGCACTTGGTAAGCTGGAGAGATGCGATAGGTTTCATCTAGTGTTCACTAGACAAAGAGTAAGTTTGTTTGCTGCTTGTTATAAAAGTGGTAGACTCCCCAAGCCTAGAGTTTCTCAACAGCATGTGAGTATCCATCTGGATGGCATTGTCCTCATGCAATCTGCAGGCAAGGAAAACTGTGGTAAGCAAAATCATCACTTCAAAAAGATTATACCCCTAATCCTTGGAGTGCTGAATATGGTAAGATGCCATGCTTTGGTAAGATGCCATGTTTCGTTGTGAATATGTTTCCTTACACAAGAGAAATTTGTGAGTCAATTATGGTTACTAAATAGCTGACCTTAAAATAGATTTTACTGGGCTATCAGAAGCCCAATGTGTTCATTTCAGTATTTAGAAACAGAGGCACAGAAGGAAGTCAGAGAGATGCAAGAGAAGAGAAATTCAGACAGATTTTGAGTAAAAGAAATATTTGGTGTGCCGTTAGTCACTTTGAAATGGAGAATTTCACCTTGAGAGGTGGCATGTGCATGTAATCCCAGAAATTTGAGAGATTGAGACAGGTGAATCACAAATTTGAGCCTAGCAGAGACAACTTAGTGACTTAATGAGACCCTATCTCAAAATAAAAAAGTGAAAAAGGATGAGGATGAGGGTGTAATACAGTGTGAAGGCCCTGGGATCTCCTGACCTATGGGGACTTAAGAAGATTATCACCCAAGCCTGTTCGTGCCTTGCTATACAGTCCTATGAGATACTAAGTGCCATTTAAGGCTACTGAATGTGTAAAAGTAAAAGAAAGCAAATGCAGGAACTCAAGCATGTTTACTGATGCTTTTGTAACTTGCTATGCTGTCAAAAATTCCTCTGTCTCTAACCCTGATATGTGTGTCCTCTACAAATATCCATAACAGCACAAAAGGCTACTTTTTATCTTAAAGTAGAATAGTGGGGACTCTTGAAAGGTTACCAGAAATCTCTGCAGTAGGCTCCAGTATTCTGCTCACTATACAATGCAAATCTGCTGGGGAGGGGGCAAAAGACAGAACCATGCGAGACAGAAAGCGGGAAGCCAGGACAGCCAATGGTACTTTAGCAAAAGGTGCTGGTCCATTCTAACCACTGATTTTTATTGGCCATCATCTGTAAAGGCAAGCTACATGAGAGGGCAGAACTACATGCCACAATGCACAATAGTGCAGTTTCTATGGAAACTAATGGAGGCGAGGCTTGTAGAAGAAAAATAAAAAGCATTTTTGAATTAGGAACAAAATAGACAAAATATATGGTTGTAATTAGAACACTGTCCTTCTAGTGAAGAAAGGTTTTGTTGTGGGAACAGAATTTGGGAGCAAGTTACTCTGACCTTGGTCAGACTCACTTCTCAGAATAAGCCAATTGTGGGGTTAACTCTTTACAGCCTCCACTTGGAGCATAATCAACATTTCAGTCTCCTGCTGTAGAATACAATTAAATTGAAAGTGTCTAGAATTAAGAGACATTAGCAGTAACACCCCCAGTGTGCTGATACAGGCTGTTGCATTACATACTGAAAGAGTATTGTAATGAAGAATACCTGGATTTCAAATCAGCCTCCAGCACTTAAATAGCTATTTGATGTTAGGCTATTTAGTTGACCTTGCTGAGCTTACATTTTTAAAACTTTCATAGGGGAAAAAGGAAGAGGCAGGATATTTTATGTAAAAGTGCAATTTCCCTACTATGAGTGTTATCATTGCATTTATCTAAAATGTACAAATAAATGTTTTGTTTTTTAAAAAAACTTTAATAGGTATTACTAAGTAGTTGTCAACATTAAATGAAAGTACAAATGCATAATGCTTATATAGTCTGTGACAGACTGTAAAATATGCTCTTTATTACTCTGCATTTTGTCTGTATGCCTCTCATGGTGGTATTTTAGTGATCAATACATAAAAAATGGGTTAAAATCCTAGATTCTTCATTCAAAAAACATCTTCCAAGAAAATAATTTGCTTCTTCAATTAATGATTTATGTGGGGAAACACACAGATTTGCTTTAATATCTAATCTGCATAGATATAAACTGTTAATCTAAGATAATTTTCATTTGAAGATTTTAATGCCACAATTGTATTGACGACCTTCACGTATTTTTTTCTCACTTCATTTTTGCCTTTTAGTACCCTCCTTCTCTATTCTTGCTGCCCATGAAATGTGGCCTTAGAAGTATCCTGCCTTCCTATTTCTTTCCACAGTTTTGCATTATCTCCTACTCAGGACATTGATCAGAATATATGTGGGATTTATGAGATTCTGGCTCTTTTGTTCACTGGTCAACAAAAGTTGGTAATATGGGAAGCAATCTTGGGCATGAGCTGATAGCCTCCAATGAATAGATTTTACAAAATGGCATGCACCAGGATGTAAGGATATATAGTGAATAGCCACACTGGCATCAGAATCTGGTCCTGTGCCTGGCATGGTGGTGCGTGCCTGCAGTCCCAGCTACTCAGGAGGCTGAGGTGAGAGAACAGCTTGAGTCCAGGAGTTCTGGGCTGCAGTGCGCTATGCTGATCAGGTGTCCATACTAAGTTCGGCATCAATTTGGTGACCTCCAGGGAGCGGGAGAACACCCATTTGGCTAAGGAGGGGTGAACCAGCCCAGGTCAGCAATGGAACAGGTCAGAATCTGGTTCTGTGACTTCCCAAAGCCCTGGGCTTTTCATTCTATGCAATCTCTAAACAATGATCATGAGTACTGTTCCTCTGTGATGAATTTTACATAGTGAGACACAGAAATACAGACATTACTAGCATTCTCTTCATAATTTCCCATTGCTCTTTTAACTGTTTCTCCTTTCCTTATCTATTCAAAAGCGGCTGCGACAAACACAAATATATTCATGGCAACTGACTCTCAAGGATTGATTTTTCTGCCAGAATCTTGGAGTTACTGACTTAGCAAGGGGTTGAAGAGAGAATAAAGGAGAGACAGACTCGAACATGGATGTTCTGAGAAGATGTCTGTTTCAGAACACTGTCCAGAAGCCATTTTCCCTTCATTTTATACACAGAATAAGTAAAGGAATAAATTTAGTTCTACTGGCATGAGTTTTCTCCATTTGCTCAGTCATCCCTGGTGATACAGAAACTTTTTCTTAAAAATTCTTATTTGAAGAGTCCAGGTGACTGACCAGCATATAATTGAACTTGAATTATTTGGTGGAACTAAATTAATGTGTCACAAAAGGAGTAAAAGACATGTATGAGAAATTCTGCTGGTGGAGAACCATTCTGCCTGTTGAAATAGCCCAGGATACAGTATGTATTTCTCACATCATTAACTTATACAAAAACATGTCATTGTCAACTACTTTTCAAATTAAGTAGCCTGGACAATTCTAAAAAAAACGTTTGGTTTAAACCACTCCATGAAACAGTCAGGTTCACCCCTGAAGTTATAAATATAAATCTTGCTTGATTGGGTAATCTGCAGTGATTGAAAACATTTTTATGTAGATGGAGAATAGGTAGTAAAAAAAGAAAAAGAAAAATGAAGAAACAAAGTATGGAAATCTGGCTCTGAGGCAGTTTTGCAGGAAGTTTTGAAAATTAAAACCTATGGGAACCCTTTCCCTTTCTCTGCACTGTTTTTCGTATCCTTATGGACCCAGCTTTATCTGCCCTTTTATCAACTTTGAGTTCTTATCTACATATATTTTTCCTGAATCTTTCAAAAACTACCAGATAGACAATAAAATTATAATCTATAAAAAGCAGTTGCCTAATGTCACTTCGCAGACATATACATAGTCAAGGACAGAACAGTTTGTATTTTTAAATATTTGCCTGCTTTCCTTGAACCTTATTGGAAAGTAGCACTTTTTCCTTGGTGGAACATAAAAGAGCTTTAAAGCAGTTAACGGTTTTGCGTCTTTGACTTCAAACTCCTGTCTTTTTTATCAGACTTGTCTGAATATACAACAGAACTGTAAAAATAATTAAAATAGCTTAGATAACCAATTTGGGAGCCGGGGAACAACATTTTTCCCCTTACATTATTCTCTCCTAGGACATGGACCTCTTTATGGACGCAAAAATGTAACTGAGTCAAACCCAATAAATAAAAGAACTTCAAAAGTTATCACATACACTACTTTTTCTTTCCTTTCTCTCTTTTTTTTGGTGCTGGGGATTGAACTCGGGCCCTTGAAGTTGTGAGGCAGACGCAGAACCGCTGAGCTGAACCCCCGGCTGCATACACTCCTTTCAGAAACATAATTCCTAAGTTAAAGGGGGGCAGGAAAGCCTGGCCCTGCATCTTGGCACCGCATGTGTTCTTGGTTCGTGGAGTAGTGGTGTACGGTCGGGTCAGAAAATGGCCCCAGTGTGTTTGCTGTGGTGGAAGATGAGTGTGTCACAAACATCGCGCCACACAACACATTTTTCCCGATGGAGATCACTCGTCAGAAAGACCTGATGACTTTATGCCCTTTGGGCAATAGACTGTCTTTCTTGAAAATGATGAATAATTGATTTACAATTTTCATTTTTTGTTAGTACATATTCAAGGCCCTACAGTATTGCGATGGTAGAAAAATATACACTTTCATCTGTTCCTTGTCTTTTCACCCCTCTTCCTCTCGTTCTATTCTCGTAGTTGCATATGAATGGGAAAAATGATTTAATTAAACTGAATTCCATTTTTATCTTAGCACTTATTGCAAAATCTCAATTTCCCATATGTTATTTATTTTTCTATTATATCATTATTTATCATTTGGTTATGCATTGTTCTCACCTTAACTGAGGACAAGATCATAGTAAGAAAGAAAATAATATTTGTGTGTATAAAACTGGGCATCTCCAGCCTTTTTTTCTTTCCTCTCTCTTTTTTACAGAACTGGACATTGAACCAGGACCTTTGCACTAAACTATATGCCAGCACTGATCCACACACAGCACTGATCCACACACTACATACCTAGTCCAGTTTTTACTTTTTATTTTGGAGTGAAATCTCAATAACTCACTAGTTTACAAGCACTAGGGTCAAACTTGAGATTTCCTGCCTCAGCCTTCCAAAAGTGTTGAGAAAACAGTCTGTACCACCTCACCAGGCTAAGGAAATAATATTTATTGGCTAAAATAACATTCATTTATTAATACAGAGCACAGCATTTTTTCACAACATTTATTAATGATATAAAATAACATATTTATTAATATAGAACATATCATTTATTAATACAGAAGATGCTTTCATTTTTAATGTATAATTTTATTTAATCTTCATAATCTGAGCTAAATCATTTTATATCTTTATAACAGATAAGGAAACTAAAGTCAGGAAAACTAATTGTTCAAAGTTACTTACCTACTAAGCAGAGAGCTGACAGAAGTAAGGTTCAAACTCCTAATTAAGTAGTAATTTTAACTAAGTAATAATTAATGACTTGAATAAAAGATGTAAGAAGTCTGAAGTAAAATTCCCTGCCCGATGCTCTCCATTAGTTTTAAAATAAAAAATACCAGGAAGCATTATAAACAGCAAATAAGATAGATACAAACCCTAAAAAAATTTCCAATTTAAGATTAAAATTATCGACTTCAGCTCTCTCTTTTTGCCTATGATGTTACTAGTTTGGGCAAACAACAAACAAAACTCCATTGAAAGTACCTTACTAAGTAGTCAAATAACATTCCCTCATCCACTTTTGCCACTTATACTCACACCCAGTGTGAATGTGCAGGAGAAGCTCAATTTGAAGGGCCAATATCACAAAAGAAGTTGAGAGAAACCAACTTCCTGCTTCCTTCTATTGGAGTATTTGCTGATTCTTGTGTCTGGAAGAGCCTGAAAACTCAGGCAAAATATGACTGCTAAAATGAAGAGAAACCATAAGGTCTGGAAATCCTGCAAAGCATAGAGGAAAAATAGATTTCTCATCTGCTAAGGCAGTCAGCATTTGTGGTATCAATATCCCCAAGGAGAAAGTAAAGATGCAAACAGAACACTGATTTTTCCCTGAAAACACTAGACAAACTCTTCAGCTGACCAGGATAAAAGTAATTCACATCTTTAAAATTCTACTTCCTTTTTTATTAAGAATTCCATCATTAAATTGTGTCTTTAATCATATTTTATTAGAAACTATAGTGAAAAACCAGCCTGTCCCTTCAATACTTTGCTTACTTTCTAAGGCAAAATCTAACTTCATCTCTCACCAATTCTTCCTTCCTCAAAACAGTGGAACATGAATGCAATTCATTCAAGTTCTTTGCCACTTTTTGGAAAGAATGGCTTCTCTTCCATTTTCAATTAACATGTTTCTCATTTCCATCTGAGACTTTATCAGAATGACCTTTACTGCCCATATTCCTACCAATATTCATTCTCTAAGAACATTGAGGCTTTCTTTATAGCTCTTTTTCTTTCTTTCTTTCTTTCTTTCTTTCTTTCTTTCTTTCTTTCTTTCTTTTTTTTTCTTTCTCTCTTTCTTTCTCTCTCTCTCTCTCTCTCTCTCTCTCTCTCTCTCTCTCTTTCTCTCTCTCTCTCTCTCTTTTTTGAGCCCTCACCAAAATCACCTCCTGTGGTCAAATACAGTGAAAATATTTTCTATCAAGCATTTCAACATTTCAAGTCTTTACCTGTTGCTTAATTCCAAAGCCACTTCCAAAATTTTAGATATTTGGTACAAGAGCACTCTCACTTCTCAGTTTCTTTGTCGTAGTTTGTTTGGGCTGCTATACTAAACATACCGCAGAAAAAAGCGTTGCTTATACACAGAAATATATTTCTTACAGTTCTGGAGACTGAGAAGTCCAAGATAATGGTGATAATGGCATAGCAGATTCAGTGTCTGAAAAGGGCTGCTTCCTGGCTCTCACACTTGTCTTTTGTGTCCTTACGTGGCAGAAGATGCAGGAGGGCTTTCTGGGTACTCTTTTATAAAGGCGCCACTCTCTTTACCTGATCAGCTCCTCTAATAGTTCTACTTTCAAATACCATCACACTGGGGATAGGAGAGTAGAATATGACACCCCAGAAAAATCCCATGGGCAGAAATTTTAACAAATTCAAATCAATGCTTGTAAAGAAAAGAATGATGAACTACAACCGCTAAAGCCAAAATCACTCAAAATGAAGGCAGTGTGTGCTGTTTTCCCTGGATGGAGCTGACTTAACAGAAATTTTCCCCAATGTTTTCTGTATTTCTACACTGATATTAAAATGCAGTCAAATGTTGCTCTCAAAAATATATTCAATTTTCACTTGGATTATTGAAATATTATTTTTACTTTATTGCCAAAATTAATAGAGATATTTCAATTTTTTCTCAAAGTTACAAACACATGTAGTTCAAAGAATCTAATAGTACTGTAGAGACTATAAAGAAAAGTAACGCTTTTTACCCACTTTGTATTACCCAGATTCCTGCAACTGACTCTTTTTGTTGGCATTTAGTTCCATTTTTCCAAATAACAAAACACTGTTATGATTTTTTTCTTTTTAACTATACCTTGGTTTCCCAGAATACGAAATTATCATTTAGTTCTTTTTTTCACTATAATTTTATTTATTTTTAAACTGAGTTTATTGGTATATTTTAGGTATACAGTACAGTTACATTCATTATGTGGATCTTGGATCTTTACATGACAGGTCTTGATTCTCATTTTTTCCCCTTGTCCCTGCCCTCCCTTTACCCCCTCCTCCCTTCCCCATTTACAAACACGTTATTTAAATTTTTTCATTTTCTCCTATTTTTCTCTCTATTTTTTTCTTCAGTTCTTGACCAAAACTTGGCAAATTTTTATTCCATTAAGATTTTACCATCATTTGGGATTGAGGTTTTTGTTCAGATTCCAGCCCATCAAGAAATGCTAGTATTTGGCTGTCAAGTGGATCTCCTGCTCTCAGAGCTGTGACGTACTGGGGGGCTTCTTTCCGCCTTCTCCATGTAGATGTTGATATCACTAAAATCTTGTGAGTTGGAGTTGGTTATCACCACTTGCTTCTGTTTGGAGATTTGTGAACCTTATCACCTGGATTTACATATAAAACAGATAACACACTTTCCCACTTCATATATGTATGCAAATTAAAGACTAATAATAAATATTAATTAGGGAAATATGATAAATCACTGAAAGTACAGTGTTTTCCAGTAGAGACCTGTGTGATTTTCACAACCAACATGATTAATAATGCACCCTAATTTCTCTGTAATACTTAGTACATCCTCACATACCACAGTTAGGTTGGTTATTTTACGTTAGGATATTTTATGTAATAGTCCTCAGGTGCTTCCCTGAACTATATATTTCATTGAAAACTAACCTCCTGTTTGTGCTGAGCCTAGAGATTCCTAAACAATTTTATAGGTTTTTATGTTACAAAATGCAATCAAGAAATATATTTTATTTGATGATAGAATGGGAGTCCTCTGTTCTTTTCCTGGAGGTGATTATACAATAAGCTTCAGTTTGGAATTAGATGGCAAAATGGCTCTTTTCCAGTTCTTCTGGCTTCATACTTCGAACTGTGGCATTGTTATTCTGTTCAGGGTAAATTCTTATCCTATAAAACACACATTTAGTAACATATCTAAAATTGGCTGAGAGGCATTAATTTTACATTATTGTAGATTCATTACTTCTTTCTTATAATTCACAGAATGATTATTGAGTAGCACCAGTAGTTGGGAAAATGATTAGCTTATTGTTCTGTAAATTTTATTCAGCAGTTTTTTTAAAAAAGGAAACACCAGCCAGATTGTCACCTTTGGTCCATGGTGAGGAAGAGTCTGCCTGCAGAGGAAAACCTATGATATCTAAAATAATCCATGTCGTGATTAAAGAATTTCAAGGAATGTAATATGAAGAAATATGAAAAGAAATAGCCCATGTTAAAAGTTCTATTTACAACTCATATTTTGAGACTAAGAAAGATTAAATAATTCAGTTAAAAATTTATATGGAAACGACTGAAACTGGAATCCAGCCTGTCTTACTATTCAGTGCCCTTTTCCATTTACCCCCTGAATTTGGCTGAGAAAGTTTGCTTTGATTAGCTTCACTGAGATTTATATTATTAATGAAAACCAAACACAGAATATTCCAGAAAATGTTGTATGGAGGTCAGAGTTATTTTAAAAAGTGTGATAAACTCCACTGAGTTTGGGAAATGCTTGGTAACCAAAATATGGCATGATACAAGACATGGCCTATACCTTGATGATTCTTACTTTCTTCTAAACTAAGTATAGGATCTCACAGTACTCCCAGTACTGTGCAGCCAAGTCTATTAGAACTTGAAAGTGGTCTCACATTTATCTTAAGTACAAAATACAATATATAATTCTATCAGCTCGGAGTCCAGCGTGAACCTAGGTAGCAATACTTGGCTACAGTTGAGGCTTTTTCTCTGAATTTAATTTTCATGCCATAGAATTTTACTTTTATCTTAATACAAGCTATTTAACTGGTTAATTTCTGTTATAAAAATACTACCCAAATGAATCTGACCTACAATTTTGTGTTTCTTACTACAATTAAGGAAAACCTTTCTGAATGAATTTGAATTTTAGAGTTAATCTATGTCTCAACCATTTTCATAGCAAAGCTAAGAGGAAGGTGTAGAGACTTCCTATGTATCCCACGCCCTTACACATGTACAATCTCCTCCACTACTGCCACCAAAGTGAGACATCCATTCCAACTAATACACCACAGTCGCTCAGAGTGTGTAGTTATCTTGGGCTTCACACGTACTGTTGTGCGGGCTATGGGTTTGGAGATACACATAATGGCATGATCTTATGCATCCTATTATCTTATCTACATAAGTATTTTCAGTGCCCTAAAACTTTTCTTTTCTCTATCATTTCTTTCCTATGCTTTTATCTTCTCTACTCCAGGCAACCACAAACCTTCTTATTGCCTCAACAGCTTTGCCTTCTCCCGAGTCATCCAGTAAGGGTGGGAAGCCCTTTCTGATTGGCTTCTCTCACATAGTCCTATGCATTGAAGTTTCTTGTTTTTGTAGATGGCTTGATATTGCTTATTTAAGCATGGAATAAAATGCCATTGTCTGGATGTACCAGTTTATGCATTTTTGCACCTATTGAAATGCATATTTACTTCCAAGTATGGGCAACTGTGACTACAGCTACCATAATAATCTGTGTGTAGGGTTTCCTTTTAGGTAGACATGAGTTTTCTTCTGTATTTCCTTTGGGTAAATGTCAAAGAGCATGATCCTTGCAGTGTATAGATAGATTGTACTTAGTTTTGTGAGAAACTTGTGCTGTCTTCCAAAGTGGCCATACTATTTTCACTTCTATGAGCAACCATCAGGAGTTCTTGTTGCTCTAACTTTCACTTGAGTTGGGTATTAATCAGTGTTACAGATTTGGCTTATTCTACTGATGTATAGAAGTACCTTATTCTTGGTTTCAGTTGCATTTCTTTTATTTCAAATGACATATAACCTCTTTTAATATGGTAATTTGCCATCTGTATGTCTTCAAGGGGAGTTCCTTGGTAAGCCCTTTGGGCTTTTTAAATTTTAATATTGACTGGTCATTTTATTAATTCACTGTTGAATTTTAAGAGGTCTTGCTTTACCTTGGGTAACAGTCCTTTATCACATGTCATTTACAAAGATTTCCTCAGAGTGTTTGGCTTCATTTCTAATTCTAGTGACGCTGTCTTTCACAGAGAATTTTTAATTTTAATGAGATAAAAGTAGATCAGACTAGTACATCTGGTATTAGCTGGTGAATCGACTTGTGTACTTACATGGTCTCTTCACTATTTTTGCAAGTGAATTGTGCCAGAAATTCTGGCATCTTCTTTTTTTTTTCTTCTTTTGGTACTGGGGATCGAACTCAGGTACTTGCGCTTGCAAGGCAGGCCACCGAACTGCTGAGCTAAATCCCCGGCCCTCTGGCATCTTCTTAATGGCTGCTACTATGGAAATGTGAGACTTTCCTTCACTGTGGAGATCATTCAACTCTGTAAAGCAGGGAGAAACTGTGAATGAGTTTCACGGCCATGGACATAGCCACTCTCATTTGAGAGGCTGCTCCCATATTTTTGTTCCAAATATAACTACCCATACCCTACGCTTTTTGTAACAATGTGCTTTCGTATCATTCAGCTAAAGAAATGGCTGACTAGGTCAATCTTGAAATTAAGGGAAAGCATGTTTTCTCATCATATAGTTGTCCTCAGATTGACCAACTTCATTTAGAAGATTTTTAACATGTAAAAATGTCCTCTGAAACACTGTGTTTTAAAAGATAGAAACATTCCAGAAATCCCCCTGGTAGAGATCATGTTATTAACCAATTGGTGCAATGTATACAAGAGACATGGGATTATTTGTATAAAAACTTACAGCTCAAAAATTTATGGCAGTAATATAAACTCATGAATGTCCTCTGCTGCTTGGGGGAATTCTCTGCAGTAGCTAGATGACTGATGATGTGGCAGAGTGTGATAACAAGTACAGCTGCTTCTATAAAAATGAAATCATAACAAGCTAAAGAATAAATCCTCCATAAGAAATCTCATAAAGTGACAATCTAGTTTTCTTGTTTTCCTGTAATGGGATTCTATCATCTACTTTTTCCACCCAATGCACAAATCAAGTGTAACATATTTCATGTTCTGGTTCTTCAAATGCTGTAAATAAGATTGTTTTTAAGTGTAATATTTTAAGGTAAACCTACAAAAACAAATCTAAAAACATGCCAGCTGCAACATATAGGAGAGTTTGATGATGAGCACACCGAAGAAGATAATTTTTAGATACAATTATATCACAATTAGTGGGAGGGATGTTTCGCATGTTTCTTTTAAAACTTAATGATTCCGTGTTGCTTTGGGGGATCTCTAGATACGAAATGTTTTAAACCATTAAAGGTTATGAGTGAAAAATTCTCTTCTCGCAATCAGTGCACAAACAAAAAAGAAGATAATATTACAAATACAGAGGAAAACTCTAACTTTGGATGAACACATGAAAGATCTTGGATTGGCTAAGAATAAGCATGCCCAGGAAGACATGAGTCCTAACATTTGACTTCCCAGTTTGAACAGTACAAATCTAGTCTCTTCAACTATTCTAAACGTAAGGTAAATATACAGCTGTATCAAAGGACATATTTTCATTGTAAATGTCAAAATGTACTTGACAAGCATGAGAATTAAAGTGTTTAGTACATTTTCTCTGATCTCAAGTATGAAGTAATAATCACTAGAACTCAGACTGAGCAATGCAGTGTTGCTTAAGACAAAGGAAGAAATTGTAAGAGTCATATCAGTGGGGGCTGGACTACTCAGTGAAAGTATTAATTTCCAGAAATGAGGTCAAGGGGTTTTGATGCTCACTTTAGCCACAAATGCCCCAGTACATACTGGATGAGGATGATTACATCCACTTATTTATCCAACTAAAAAAAGTCCTATCATTCACTACTCTGTACTAGTTGTTAAAAATGATCTCATATTGTGATGTATTTCTTAATCTCCAAAGATATTAAAAATATATATGTCACTGTTTATTAATATAACTTTAATTTCAGATTACTTATCATTACCATCATTGTTTTGAAGGGCTATCTATTCTAGTCAAAGCAGTGAAGTTTTAATACACCATACCTGCATGTGTGTGCAGGACCCCCACCCACACTCACTCACACACACACACACACACACACACACACAAATAATATAACAATATATAGCTGAATTTGTCCAGGTCCTAGTTTTTTATTTTGGGTTTTTTTTTGGGGGGGGAGGGGTATTGGGACCTTGTGCTTGCAAGTCCGGCAGTGGAACCACTGAGCTAAATCCCCGGCCAGGTCCTAGTATTTTAATGATGCCCTCATATAATTCTTAGAAGTATCCCTTTTACACTGAACACTTTTGGATGATAATCTGGTGGTCCTAATAAGAATGCACAGTTGGATATTTCTGGTCCCTCCAAATTGTTCTAGTCATTCCATGGTAATTCTACTAGTTGATTTGTTTGTTTGTACTGGGGATCAAACTGGTCCTTGTGCTTGCGAGGCGCGTGGTGGCACCGCTGAGCTAAATTCCCGGCCCTAATTCTACTATACTTGTTGCTAGTATAAAAGGCAACTGAAAAATAACATGTTAAATCAGAATAGAGAGTCAGGAAATCTCAGTTATGGGATGTTCAAGCTTCCAGGTTCACCCTCCACCTCTGCCCCTCAATGGAGCTACAGCATAGAAGTTGCTCAGTCCCAAGTATCAACTGCACCAAGGCTAACTTAGGTAAATAACAATTTCGAAGGAAGTGTTCATCACCAAGAATTATACAGATTCAACGTTGTAGACCTATAGGACTTGAAGTCATCTGTGCTTACAGGAAAGGATGAGTTGTGGGTTCTTCATTTCCTTAAGCAATGGGCAAGCTTCTGAGCCCAGGATGGTTTTGGCACATTGCACACATGTAGAAAGCACTCAATAACTGGTGAATGATAAATGGCTGAATATTCTTTAAAGCTTCTTGAGGTATATTTTCTAGCACAAAACAGTGTGAGAGGTCAATCGATTCTTTGTTTCTTAGGTATTATATGAACCATGTAAACTTCATTCTTTGTCTTACATTGTTTATTAACCCTAAAGGATTATACATGGCAGGATGCCTGGGAATGAATTATATCCGCCAAGAAAAAAATGAGGAGATTGATTACAATGATCAACGGCTTAGAGCCAAATACCTTAAATGCAAAATAGTTAAAATTAAGGAAAATATTTAATAGTTATTCTATTTTTGCTGATATTATATTATTCCATTTAAATTAATAGGTATGGTTTTTTTAATCCTGAAAATGTACTATCACTAGTTACATCAAAAGATAGACTATTTTAAAGAAGGTTTTATTAATATTATATATCAATGCATTTCATTTGCTTTCAAGAAACATATGCTAGCATCCTAATTTGCTGCAAGTAAGCATCAAGACCAAGAAACTAATACTTCTTTTTGTATTGGCAAATAAATATAAATTTCAGACATGCAAATGTAAACTTAAAGAAATACGTTTATTTCATTACACTATATCAGCTAGTACATTATCATCTGCTAGTCAAATTTGATAAATAGGCTGACCTAAAGTAAGATATGAATTCCCTCATATGTGTTATACTTAAGAGAGAAAATGTGCAATTTTGCCCATATGGGTAGCTCATATTATATGTAGTTATGTGAGATTATGAATATTAAGTTCTTTAGATAAATCACCATTTTTGAACTAAAATTAGGCCACACCTTTCCTATAAACCCAGAGGGACTTAGATTATTGTTCAGTTTTGAAATCTGGCTAGCAATTTTTTTTGCTTTTGCTTTAGTTATTGTTTTTTGTTTGTTTGTTTGTTTGGAGCATTGCATTATTTTCATGCTTAATATTTATGTGATTAACAGTGGAAAGATTCCTAATGAAATATTTATTTGCAAGTAGTGTGTACACTATCAAGAGTTTTACTTGGGGGCTACCATGTGCTACATTTCAAATGGTTGGAGATTAAAAATGACCATTTTGGGGGATATTCTTTGTCACTGAAGTAGGGGTTAATGAGAAAATATTTCAATAATAATGTGAATAGTTTGTGTTTATGGAGCTCTTTTCTTTAGAATATAAAGCGCTCATTTCTGTCCCCATTTCCTGATGCCTGACATGTATTCTGAGTGGTGTTTACAAAGCTAATTTTGGTAAAATAGAAATGCTCCAAATTTACTATTTATTTTCTTAGACTTAAACAAGGGCAACTCAGTATCTAGAGAGCTATCAGGTATGACGTATAAATCAGTGTGGATTCAGGCTTTTTCCACTTACAGGTATACCCTTGAGACGGTGATCTAATGAGGAGTGGTAATTTAAACATGGTAGTGTTGGGTCACTTACAATATGAGGCCTCCCGAAAATGCTCAAGATGCCCTAAGAATAGAATGATATAGAATTGATTATATGACCCAAACATCACCCAGTTTCCTTATCTGCTTTTCTAGTCATTTTTCTTTGTTCTCAGTCCCAATTGGAGACATTTTATAATGTCTCACACATGTTAGCATCAACTATGTAGTTTCAAGGAACAAGACTAATAACTCAGCCAAATTCCCCAGAAACCATGAACCCATGAATAGTAACTATTTGTAGCCAAATGAAAATCCATCTAGCTTCCAAATTAACTATTGTTCAGTTGTCCATTTTCTATTGCCACAGATAAAACTAATTTTCCAGTTAGTACTTAAAACAATCAAAATGTTGGGGAAGAAAATCAAAGGATCCCTTTTTAAAAAAGAAAAGTTAATTAAAGAAAAAAGTCAGATAATGTTGACTCCCAAAACTTCTGAGTAAAAGTCAATGTTCTTGCAGTCATTACCTAAGAGGAGAAAGGTTAAATTTATTCCACAGGAGCACCTTAAGAAGTGGTGATAAGATGTGAGGAAGTCAGCATCTCAGTCCCCAGGATGGTTTTTCAAGAGAGTCATACTTGGCCCAAGGGTATAGGAGAAAGCATCTGACCAGTATCCATTCCACAGAGCTTTATTGCATTATTCTGTACTTTTTCAAAATTGAAATAAAAGACATTTTCTACCAAGGACAACTCTGCTTATAATTAACCCTTGGGACTTATATTTTTCAACTCCAAGGATAAAGTTATTACAATGCTAAAAATCTGTGCCAAATGATCACAGGGATATAAAAGCTGCAATGAATTCTCATCTAGCCAAACTGAATGTGAAAAATCATTGCTTGCCTTCTCTTGAGGCAAGGAGATGCACTATTGCTATGACCCAAAGATCTCTGGTTTATTTGCATTTCTCTAGGTAATTCTGTACTTGATCCATGTGCATAATACAGATGGATGGAACAGGAGTGCAGGGCTTATGTTTATTAGCATTAAGTCCATAAAAGACAAAATATACATTGTATTTTTTACATTGCAGATGAAATTTGCAGAAAGTTGAAAATGACATTTCTCTTTGATGTGACATTTTTCTTAAATTTACTTTATCTTATGCTGAATTGGTTATATAGATTTAACTTTACATGACATCAAAAGACTACAAAAGATTGAAATTTATAATAAAGTAACAAAATAGAATCTCAAATTTGAGGAAGCTCCTATAATGCTGCTAGAATAAGCCAGAGTTACACAATATCACAAGCACTTGCAACTGAATGAAGAGTTAAATGCATCAATCTCTAGACAATAGGGCTTCATACACTATGGTCCACCAACAAATACAACCCATCTGCCTCCTGTTTTGTAAATAAAGGGCTGTCAGAACACAGTTGTGTTCAAATGCCAATTTGTTTACATATTATCCATGGCTGCCTTCACCCTTACAAGAGCAGAGTTGAATAGTTACAACACAAACTACAGGTCCACAAGCCAAGAATTTTCACTACTTGAACCTTTGTAATAAAATCTTGCAAATCTCTGCCCTAAAGCAACTACTCCAAACCAGACTAATCCCCACACTAACTCTCTGACCTTTCATTGACCAAACTCTACCCCAAGCTGGTCACAATAAATATCTAGTGCTGAGAATCCCACAAAATGAAGAATGATCTTTGAAATGAAAACACCATCCCCTATGGAGGACACCTGCAACTGGCTTAGCAAAATGCCATTAATGTGGGAGAGCCTATCAATATAAGCAAACTATATGAAGACACAAAGAACAGAAGACAGAACAAACAACAGAAGATGAAGTGTATGTGTGTATATCTTAGTATTGCAAGACTGATGAGACAATACCAGTGAGAAGTTCGCAAAAGATAAAATTAAAATGGCTTCTTTGTTTTTCTTGAAGCGTGGTGTGTGTTCAAAAATATACAAAATTTATTTACCTCATGATTGATGTGTACACATCCATGTATTCACCACTCAGATGTAGATACAGACTATCAGCACACCACAGTTCTTGCAAGCACCCCTTTTTAGGTATTACTTGACTTGCAGAGGCAATCACTATTTTGATCTATCACTTGGCAAGCAGCCCATCAGAGGGCTCCCACTGATGCCTACATCCTTATGTAGTCACTCCCTTATGTTACCCTCCTATGTTCTAGCATGGCTTCTTTATGTGCCATATGGCATGAGAATATATGATCACCTGTCTCTTCTGATGCTCAGTTATGAAAAGACAGTTGCCCACTGGGGATGTAACTCAATGGTAAAGCACTTGACTGACATACATATGATCTTGGGTTCAAGCCACTAAACTGAACTTTTTTAAACGACAATTAAGACAGTAACTCTGTCTTGGGTTTTATATCTTACATGTACACATCATTTGCTCAAGAGAATGTATGTCATAAGCGGTCCTGTGAATGGGACAGCATGATGAGAAACTGAAGAGTCTCCAGCCAACATTCAATTAAGACGAACTTAGAACAAGGGCCTTTGGCCCATCCCTACTTTGGAGATTTTAGGCTATCTAATCTTTATCTGTCTATTTATCAACTGAAGGACATCTTCACTGCTTGCAAGTTTTGTAGATCCTGACCAAAGCTGCTCCAAACTTGTGTGTGCAAATTTCTATATCTTCATAAGTTTTCAACTCTTTTGGAAAAATACCAAAAAATTCAACTGATGGATCATATGGTTAGACAGTGAGTGTTTAGGAAGCTATTGGATCCTTTTTTTTTAACATCATACATACATACTATCCAAAATGTACTAAAGGCTTGAATATAAGTCTTGAAATTATAAAGTGCCTAAAAGAAAATGTAGGGAAAAATTCCCTGGACCTGGTTCTTGACAATAATGATTTTTTTGGGGGGGATATGACACAAAAAGCACAGACAAGAAAAGCCCATATAAACAAGAAGGATCTAAGATTATGTCAAATTAATTTTAAAAACTTCTCCACCACAAAAGGGAAAAATCGACAAAATAAAATCAACATATGTAATGAGAAAGAATATTTGCAAACCATACAGAGTTTAAAATATAAAACGCGTAAGAAACTCAGATGTGAATAGGAAACAACATAACTTGATTTTAAAATTGGGTAAAGGACTTGTGAAGACATTTCTCCAAAGAAGACAAATAGCTCAAGGCAGAAGAACAAGTGTTTAACGTCACTAATCATCAAGGAATGCAAGTCAAAGCCACTATCAGACATCCATCCTCACAGGGGTAAGGTACTATGTTTTTTTTAATGTAATCATGGGGAGAAGAGAGAACCTTTGTGTGTTACTGATGAGAATTTACAGTGGTACAGTTGCTCAAGAAAATCTTATGGAGGTCCCGCAAATATTTCAAAATAGAATTACTAGCTTATAACCTAGCAATACCACTTCTGGTTACATATCAAAGGAAATGAAATCAGGATCTCAAAGAGATACTCTTATGAATGATGCTATAATAATAGCCAATATAGAAAAACAGCCTAAATATCCCTCAAAGATAATATATATGAAATATATATATGTAGAGACACTACAATGTATTACTGAGCCTTGAAAAATAAGGAATTCCGGCCATTTGTGGCAATATGGATGGATCTGGGAGAGATCAAGTGAGAAAAGTCAGATGCAGAGAAGCAAACACTGAATGATCTTACCTACGTGTGAAATCCAACTAGAATAATCAAAGTCATTAAGAACAAACGGTAGTTGACAGAGGATTGGGGAGAATGGTGTGATTATGATTATAGGGTACAAAGTGTCAGTTATGTGAAATAAACTATAAAGCTCTATTTAGCAAAGATCCAAAACATTATGGCTACGTTAAAATTTGCTGAGAACTTAGGTTTCATATTATATCTTTGCATATCTGCTTGATTAATGTATGTTTATCAAAGTGTCGTAGATTTTTATTCCCATCTGAAAACATTTTTAAATCGGAGCTTTTAGTCCATTTATGTTTTACTCATTTACTGATATATACACTTTTTTTTTTTACTATTTATTCTTTTATTTTTTCCTATTTATTTCCTTTCCTGATTTTTTGGAGTAATCAGTATTTTTCTTTTCCAAATTCTCTCTTTATTAGGTTTTTAATGACATATTATTTTTTGACAGTAGTCAATCTTAAGATTTTAATATACATTTTGGAATTATCGCAGTCTTTTATTTATACTTTATGTATTTCCAGAATACGTATCAAATTTCAATATCTCCTTTTATGCTATTATTATCTAAGTTTCACATGTACTTTAACCAGAAAATGTATTAATTCAAAAAATTTTAAACCTACTTTTATTTATTCAAGTATTATGCATTCATTCCTAGAAAATTTTGCCTTCCACATCACCAACCTTCATTCTGGATCCCATGTATTTCACTAGTAAAATTAGTACCAATTGTGGTCATGATAATTATACACCTGTCATGGTCCAGCTCAAAACCAAACTTCCCTTAAATAAAGTCCAGATACCTTAATGTGACATTCATGATCTTCTGCTGAACTAATGTTCAGTGCTGTCCAGACAAACTTTTTCTGAGCTCACTGAAATGATTATCCTGATCATCCAAATAGTGTACATATCTGACAAACTGACCAAGGACACATGAGATAAAATAAAAAAGCATCTTTGTATTTCACTGATCATCGACACTTATTCCATAGTTAGCAGGATAAACACATGGACAAGTCCTATAATTGTTTACTTGTATACCGTATATATTCAACAATGTGAATGTGAGAATATACTGACACACATTCCATCCTCATACAAAGCGGACACATTTGCTGTCTCCCACATAGTACTTCCTCTTCGCAACTGTGCACAGCAGGAATAAGGGCAGATATAAGATGTACAGCCAGCTTTGTGTCCCTTGCTTGTATTTCCCCTCTCCCATTCCCAGCTGCTATTTTGGATCTTTTCTGGACTGGAATTAGGAGTGACGTGAAGGATATTTAAAACAGACCTCCTCTTTTCTGAGGCACTTTCACAGGTTTGATAAGGAGCTTGTGCCTGAGGAGCTGACCTGCAGACATCCTCACAAAGATCCACAGCCCCCCAGAACTCATGTCCCACTTCAGTTTCCCTCTAGGTGGCCCTGTTGGACAAGCTCTAAGATGGCCCATAATTATGCACCACATCTGGTCCTCAGGAAGCACTGGCTACTCTTTGCCTGTACAAACACAAAGTGCAACACAACCACAGCACAGTAAGCACGCCCTACCCCATCATCAAGCGGCCTGCTGCCCTTCTCTGTCTCAGTCCTTCCCGACAGGCCTCATTTAGCAATGGAGCTAACTTCAAGAGACCCAGGAGACTTTCCGGAGAGTTGCACAAAAAGCCTTCCCCTGTGTTAGCAGGAAGAGGCCGTACCTACTTTCCCCTCTTACAGCCCTTTCTGAAGGAAAGCCTCACCACGGCTTCCCTTTTCTTCAGTTGCCTTACGTGCATGAAATGTTGAAGGTATGCAGTGAGATTCTGCTTAGTCTTCTGTAACCTGCCAATGGTCTGGTTCCTCCTTTGAACTAGCAGCAATTATACCCGTGCCTAAGCTGAAAGTTTCAATTTAACATGTTTATGTATTTTACCCTTGCTCATTACCATGAAAGACTCTAGGTAAACCCCAGTCTACTCATACTTCCAAGTTGTAATTAGAGTTTTTGTTTGACTATGGCACCAATACTTAGGAAAAAATCTTTGAAAATGCCAAGCAAACATAGTTTTCAGCTTTCTGATTGCTGAAGAAATATTTCATCGTTTTTCTAGAAATATCATGGGGGGTGCTATTTTGGTTCAAAATGTAAATGTGAGTTGGATGGATGCAAACTGTGAACCAAATTTAGAATCTTCAGTTAACTCAAATGCTTATAATTTACTGAGGGAAGTTCTAGTGACAGGTTTACAAATCTGTTTATCAAATTGCTTCCTCTGATATTACTTTTTAAATATACATCAAGCATCTTCTCCGGGTGTAAGTAAATTATAATATGTGTAAGCATCTGTCCTTTTTTGGTCTATCTTTATGTTTTGCATATTTTTGTGTAGTGTAAAGAGGAAAAAATGTTTAGAGTAAGAATGAATTGGGTGGAGATGTGGTCCTCTACTGAAAAGGTGTGTATTCCTCGATATACACCTTGCTGCACCCAAGTTGTCTACCGTGTAATATGGGAAACACCCAAACCTAATTAATGATTAAATGATTAAGGGGTATAAAGTGCTGTGCAGGGTCCTAGCCTCAAAAGGTGCTAAATAAAAATTAATATTTTGCCATTCTATTGTTTTTTCTTTTATTTTCTTTCCTATTTTTAATGCCGATTTTAAATATGATTTGGGGGCCAGGGATGTAACTCAGCAGAACAACACCGGCCTAGCAAGCACAAGGCCCTGAGTTCGATTCTCAGTACTACTACTACTAATAATAATATAATAAATTTTTGGAGAAATAGTTTAAAGAATAATACTACTGTACTGTATACCTAAAAAGTACCAATAAACTCAATGAAAAAAATAAAAGCATCTCATTATCCTCCTCCACAATCATCTCGCCACTATTTTTTCCTCACCACCCCTTGAGAAGGTCCTGTTTGTCAGGAAACACTAGTTTCCTTTCACTTACCTCAGTAACTGTTTTAAAGTCATGTGGAACAGCAATGTGATCTTATATTTACTTCTTGTACATAACTAATTTCCACAAAGCCCTTCCCAAAGTAGAAACTCACTGAAGATTTGTTGTCTCTTTGGGCAGTGGTTAAATACTTTCAAGATCACAAGCCAAGGTCTCACTGGCCCTCAACACCAGTAAGCAGGCGGTGCTTACTCTGGGAGTTGAGAAAACTGTGAGAACTGTAACCAACTGCAATTGGTGGAGCTTACTGATTTGGGAAGACAAGAGTCCATGTGGACTCTAATGAAAAGGAGGCATTCAAAAGTAATACCCTGGCACACACCTGCAATCCCAGAACTCTGGCGGGCTGAGTCTGGAGGATTGCAAGTTCGAACCCTGCCTGGGCAACTTAGTGACTTAGCGAGACCCTGTCTCAAAACATCAAATACATAAAAAAGGGTTGGGGATGTAGCTCAGTGAGAAGGCCCTCAGTTCAGTCTTTGGGATACATTCACTGGAAAGCAAACACTTTGGTGGAGATTAAACTGCAGAAGGTTTATTAAGGGCTGATACGGAATCAATGTTTAGGAAGGAGAGTTTGAGAAGAGAGGTGTTAGCTATAGTGCAGTCTCAGGGAAAGTCTCTCCTAGGATCCCTGAAGTTGAAATGACCTTCCAAGTTGTGCTGAATTATAAGGAAGAAGAGGGCTTTACTCTCTCAGGTTGGTCAATCACCAGATGCAGGGGAAAGGAGACATGACCTTAGGAGAAAGGACTTTTTGGATCCTAAGTAAAACCTCAGGGATTTAAACAAGGGCTGCCTGCCAGCAGCAGTAATCCTAGCATATGAAATAAGCCCTTCGTTCTTGAATGAGGATTTGTGTATCCAACATATATATGCTATATATCTATATCATACATGGTATATCTTGTATGTTTACAAAGTGCTCACTCTTTCAAATACTATGTTCAAGCTTTTATTATTAATGATCTATTGATCATCAAAATGATGAGTCTGAAATTAAAAAGATCCTTAAAAGTTTTTATTTTTAACTTTAGAAAATAAATATGGAGTAACTTCCAATTAACGGACCACTATTTGGTATCAAAATTCAATATGGGACAGGATGGTTCTTTCTCTTAAAAACCTAGTTCAATAAAATTTGAAGATGTTGATATACTTTATATTTGAAAAGATGTAATTTTATCTATTTTTGAATCCATGTGCCTACTTTGCTGTCTTTGGAAAGCCTTCTGTTAAACAGACTTGGACAAACTAGAGCTTGTGAATAAACTTAGCCTATGTGATTTAGCAAATAATGTTTTATGAAAATACAGTCATGGACATTCATTTATGTACTATGCCAGTTTTTCTCTATTAGTACAGGGTTAGGCAGAGGTAGCGGGGACAATTTGGTCCTTCACAGAAAATATTCACTGACCTCTCTTCTAATACTTTGAGATTCATAGTAATGTGAGATTAGGACTTCTCTTGCATGTATAGTTAATAATGATCTGATTTTTAAATTTTAGTTTTTAAAAAGCATGTTGTCCCCACATTGGAGAATGTTTTTGTTTTGTTTTGTTTGTTTTTTGGTACCAGGGATCAAACTTGGGACCTTGCGCTTATAAAGCAGTCAGGAGAACCACTGAACTAAATCCCCAGCCCTGGAGAATGTTATTTTTTATTATTAATCATACTCCACCTCCTGATTATATAATACTCACACCATAAAGAAATTTTCCTTTAAATACCTTGGTTTTCAACATTATAGCCATAATGGAAAATTTAAAAAATGAACAAGTATTTAATATAACTGTAGATACATTAAGTTTAGTCAATATGGTATAAAGTAATAATTAATGGTTAGGTGCCACCCTGTATGAAAATATTTTACAGTATTCTCCAATAATCGGTACTTACTGCTATTCTTTTTAAATCAGGATTTGGATAAAAATAAAAGACATGTTCATTCAACTTTTGTATGATACAAAACTGTGGAGCCAATAGTTACTATGGTGTGCTAGTGTGATGAGACACAGTATTTAAAAGGATTGCAAAGCATTGGAAAAATGGGCCAAAACTAACAGAATGAAATTTAGCAGGGCTAAATGTAAAGTTCTCTATTTGGGTTATGAATATTGAACCACAAGTGTCCAAACAAAGGATGAAGATCACATGGCTCGAGAGCAGTAAAAGATGAACAAATTTTAGGGTTAACTGCACGCTTCATTATGAACTAAACTTTTTGATGTGGCTATGAAAAATACTCACATAATTTTGCCATGTGTTTTAATATAACTATGCATTCTGTCCAGATGAAGGTGGCTAACTGATTCATAGAATGCCTTGGTCATAAGCCATCTGGAATGATGGATTTGGTTTAGAAGCCATGTTGAAATAGGGACCCTGAAAAATGCAGTGGATGCTTGGCGGTGTTTCTCCTCACCACGGACACCAGATACCTGTCTTCTCAAACCCTCCAAGCTGTGATGCAGCATATAGATAGGACCTAATCAGAACAACCTGCAGTGGGAACCAGAAAGGCAAGGCAGCAGGGAATACTTAGGATTCATTCAAGCGAGGATAAAATCAGGGCTGTCAATCCAATTTCTTGAAGCACTGGAGTAAAGTCATGCACTGGATGTGGTCAGTAGAGAAAGCCATGCTATGAGTGGAGAGCGGATGTCTTCTCAAAACCAGCTTTGTCGTTTCAGACTGAGACTAGCTGTACATGAGATACACTGACGGAGGGTAACTCAGACCACCTTCAGGTTCCTTCTGATTCTACATTTCTCTCTTCTTGTTTTAGAAATCAATTTATTGTTACAGCCTGACAGATAAGTACGTGAGGATGAGGTACATAGAGAAATAAGCCAAGGACAAAGCAAAAGTAACAGAAGCCGAACAGGGAAAATAAATGTTGTTAAATGGCTAATGTGGAATCCTTAATTTATAAAGTATTTTATTTTATGTGAGTTTTCAAATAACTTGCTAAGAAAATTATTCACAGCAAAGTCTGTGCCATGTGCTTCAGGGAGATAAGACAACTGAACATCAAAAGTAATTGTTTAGTGCCGAACCAGTTGGTATTTACGCTTTCTGGACCAGAGAATGCTTTATCTGATGAAATTGCATAAAACTAGAAAAGATGGTAGATTGCAATTTTTTTCCACTTTGTTTAGGCATATTGTTTCTGTTTTGTTTATTATTATGGTCTACTACCTGTAGTCTATACCTAGTTTGTAATCACTGGTTTCTGAGTAGCATAATGTATTATGAAAAAAACAGGCTTTGAAGTAGGCTAGATCTGAGTTCAAGACTTAGGCTGTCATAGTTAAGCCTGTCATTGTGCTCTTGGGAATTTTCCTCTAGCATTTTGTACCTATATTTTCTAATCTATAAAACAACAATGTATTTTCCAATGTTGCCCTAAAGGATGAAATACAGAAACTGAATTGAAGAACGGGGCACAGGACATATTAGATCTTACACTCAGGTCTCATTATTTTGCCCCGTCTTCATTTTTGTGCTAGCCCAAAGATGGAAAAAACAATAAAATTTGGATAAAGTAAGGTTTTCTTAATCGGTGTTCTTATTTAGCTCTCTCACGCCCAATTACACCCCATGTCACCCAGAAAATAATTCCCTTACTTCGAGTGACTTCGCAATAATATTTAAACCTGGAATTACTCAGAAGCCAAGTACTGATTTCTATAATCTTAGTTTCATAAAGCCCATCTCATAATGAAAAACTCAGAAGCTTAATGTTTCTGGATATATTGGGGTGTGAAGAAATCACAGAAAAGTGGTAAATCCTTGCTGTGCTGCCTATCAAATGCTCCAGGCTAACTCAACCATGAAGTGTTTTCATGGTTGGCACCCACACACCACAATCTGGCTTTTGAGCATTTAGTATGAGAACAATTACTGACAGGCAGCAAAACACTTCTTTAAATATTAAGTAAGCAATATGTTTCTTAGATTGTCTCAAGGCACGTTTCCACATACTTAAATTGCTACTATTTAAAAGACTATAAAAATGATATTTCTAGAAATAAGATTACAATATATTATATAGGAATTTAATGAAGAAAAAGTTCAAACTCCTAAGAAACAGAAACAAATGAGAAGCCAAACTATATTTATTAGAAGACAATATTCTAAGATGCCAGGGGACTCTAAATTGCTTTGTGTGTATAATATGATACTTAAGATAACTGCTCATCAGTTTTAACAAATATACCATACTAATATAAACTGTTAATAATAAGAAAAATTATTTTAGTATGATTGCTATTGTTTAGTTCATCTGGAAAATAAGCTAAAAGAGGCAGGAAAATGTTAAAAGAAAAAGAAAGTATACAGAAATATAAAGTACAATTAAATTAATATAAATAGAATATAAAATAATTCCTTAAAAGTGCAAAAATTTAATGAATATAAACAGTCTAATTCATAAGTATATAAACACAAATGAACATTAAAGTAAATGCTTCTTTTCCTCTGTGAATTGGCAAAAGCAGATGTGGAAAAATTGATGTTATATATTGTTAGCAAACTTGGAGGATGACTTATTAACATTTTACTGAAATCTAAAATGTGCATCCAGAAATTTACACTGTGGCTGTTCTGTATAAAACTATGCCAATATATTTCAACAAGAATTCTTACAAAACACTGTTGCTAATAAAAAACACACCAAAAATTTAAATACATGTCAATTTTGGACAGACGTTACACTTTCTTTACAGAGGATAGGTAATTTTTTCCCTCCATTGCTGGGGATTGAAACTAAGGCCTTGCACATGGTAGGCAAATACTATCTGTCACTCTGACTCTGTAGCCCTCAATAACCTAAAAATGTAAATTACTTATAAATGTGCTCGTATAGAAGATCTCCAAGTAATGTTGTTAAAGTAAATAATTATCAACATTTTATAAATATAAGGGATATGTATGTACATATACTATGTATATAAATATAAGCATATCTTCATATAGGGAGTAGATAATAATGTTCTATAAGGAAATATAAAAACACTTCAAAAATAGGATGTAGGACTGTAAAGTCTATGGGGAATTTAAATGGGGATTTCATACCTTATTATAATGTTTATCTTTTACTCTATGCATTTATTGCTATTCAAATAATGCACTTTGTTTTAGGGCATGTTTAAGATACACACTTATGCATGAGCATTGAACATTTCTTCATTTGTTTAGATCTTGAATTTATTTCAAGAGAGTTATGTAGTTGTGCACATTTTACTAGATTTCTATCTATGTATTTCAGGGGTATTTTTGGTGGTAAGGTAAATGACACTGATAACGATATGAACATAAATGGAGCAAGTTCTAACTCTTAATTGCTGTAATATAATAAAGCAGCTGACTTTCAAATATGAATCTTGTATTCTACCTCCTTTCTATCATTGCTTCGTGTAGGCAGGTTTTATGTCTATTCTTTGGGATTTTTTAAGTAAAACAGCTTCGTTCCTTCAATCCCAAATCGTATACATTGTATTGTCCCATTGTGTTAGTTACTACTTCCTGAAAATGTTGAGTAGGAGTGGCAGGGTGCATCTTTGTCTCATTCCATAACCTAAGACCAAAGCACCTGGTTTCTTACCAATCGATGTGAGGATAAATATATTTTGCTGAGAATTTTTAGTCAGTCCTTGCTAAATTTTTCCTATGCGTTTTTCTATATTCAAGTATATGATCATATAAATTTATTCTTTAGCCTATTGATGTAATGGATTATGTTGCTTTTCACATGTTGGACCAGGCTTGCACACCTGAAATGAATCCTCCTTGGTCAGGTGAGGTGTATTCTTCTTATAAACAATAAATTTAATGTATCAATTATATTTCTTTAAAAATTTTTTAATGATTGTTTGCACCATATATAGAATGCTTAAACCTAATCCATTTTGTAATATGATCACATAACTTCATGTATGCTGCAAGTACCTTACAACAGTTTCTGACTTGTTCCCCTTGCTTCTTATAAAATATTTCCATTACATATCTTACTTTTCTATAATTTATAATCATCTGATCATCTGCTGTTAGATCATTAAAATATGAAAAACAAATTACTTCATCACTTATTCCATTTTGAATGCTCTTCTTTTCAAAATTCTGATTTTCAAAAATCATATTCCTTCTTTCTGAATAACTTC
The DNA here is from genome assembly GCF_012274545.1 of Fukomys damarensis. NCBI lineage: Eukaryota > Metazoa > Chordata > Mammalia > Rodentia > Bathyergidae > Fukomys > Fukomys damarensis. The sequence goes on along the minus strand of NW_022900916.1, from coordinate 21,832,293 downwards.
TAACATTTCTTGTGAGATACACCTACTCACACCAGACTCCTTCAAATTTTGTTGGCCTGTGGAAGTCTTTATTCTTCACTTTTGAAGGAAAATTCCCTGGATATATAAATCTAGATGGTTGTTTTCTTTTATTTTTAAAAATATTTCATTTCATTCTCTCCTTACTGACATGGTTTATACAGACTCTGTGTGTCAGGAGAGTATGTCTAGTTCAGTTTTACTTGTATGTTGTTTTATTTTTCATTTTTTTACTTATATTGTGATTTTTTTGTTAAAAGTTGGACATGATATATCATAAAATGCATTAGGATAAACAGATCTTTTAGTGAGGTGTTATGTTCATCTGGCCAGAAATTGGACTGTTTACCATCATGGGTAGATGTAGATTTCAGAGATTATAATTTTTTTCTGGTATTTTTGTTTCTGTCTCCTCTGTTGGGTTTGGGTTTTCTAGATTTCCTAGATTTAAACTTTGGAGTTCTTTCAACTCTAATCACTTATTCTAGAGGTTCCTTATTGATGCAATAGTAATATTAGGAGAGCTGAAATATCTTTTAGTCTATGAGTAGGACTCAGACTCTTAGTGACACTGTGGACTCCAGGTTATGATATCTAGTAGTATTTCTCAGCTTTTATTTTCCACTCCTTAGTTGAGTTAGGAAGGTTAGAGTGGCTAAAGTAGAGTATTTTCCTTTCCCCAGTTTATTTATCCTATTGTAAAACCCAGTTGGCTAGGTTGTAGTAAAATAGTTTCCCTGAAAGGCAGGCCTTTGTTAAAGAAAGCACAATGACCTGGGCAATTTCCAGTGGTTTAGTTACTCTTTCCCTTCTTCTGCTGAAAGCTGGAAGGGCTTTTTCTTACAGTGAGATGTTGATGCTCTTGGAAATAAAGCTCATAACAGCGTGAGCACTTCCCCACATGTGAGGATTCCAGGAGGTTTTATCTCTTGAGCTGGGCATGCTCAGTCACTAGTATCTAGGCATTTAGTTAATCTCCCTCTCTTTTGTTTGCAGTATCAGGGATCAAACCCAGGGCCTTTGCCCTGAGCTATATCCTCTTTCACACTTTCATTCACTTAGAGACAAGATCTTGCTATGTCACTAAGTTGCTAAGGCTGGGACTGAATTTGAGGTCTCTCGTCCTCTACCACCCAGAGTGCTGTGATCACAGGGGTGTTGCACCCTAACCAGTGTCGTGCTGGTCCAGTTTCTAGAAGCTATGAATCTATCTGCCTAATTCTCTAGCTTTTGGATAGTAGTTTACCCTGTGACTTTAATTTTCTGGTGGATTTTTGAAGAGTTGTTAATTTTTATCATAGGATTGATGATGTTCAAGATCCTTATTTATAACCAGGCGGCCATGTGTTGGTCTTTAATTCATTAAAGACGGTGGGTATATAATGTCCATAAACTTAAAAGTATTTGTTTTCTCCCTTTTCTGGCCTGGTCCCGCCTTGTCTTCCCTTCCTCTCCCTTGCCTTACAGAGAACTCCAGTTCTAGAACCATAAGACCCTCAGTGGAGGGGCAGTAAAATGCAAGATGTCATCCAAAGTAAAACGAGGAGCCAGCACAGGCTGTGGAAGTGCAGGCCAGTACAGAGAATTAGCTTGAGTGGGATGATGGAAGCTAACTTCACTTGCAAAGGAATCAAATGAAATTTTTGAGCCACCGGATAGGATGCAACAAGGAAACTCCATCATCACTTCTGCTATATTTTGACAATTATAACTAACTTGTATCTAATGAGGTCACATCATTGAAATGACCCAAATTAAAGAACACTCTACAAAATATGTGGCCTGTAATCTTCAAAACTATTAAGGTCATAAAAGTCAAGGAAAGAATTTGGGAATATTTCAGACCATAGGCAATTAAAGCAACATAACACCTAAACATGACTCGTGATTCTGACACGAGTCCTTTACTATAAAAATTGGCAAAAGTTATAAAACCTAAGAGGGGTCTGAGGATGAGTTGTCAGCGATGTATCAGTGTTAATTTCCTGATTTTGGTGATTGCATTGAGGTTATGCAGGAGACTGGTATTGTTTGTAGTAAATCACAGGAAAATGAATCACAACATATTTAAATTGAAAATCAGGCTATTTTAAAAAGCAGGAAAAAATTGCAAATTATTTGCGATTATTTCAAAATTTCTTCTCAGCGTGAAACGAAGTGATGATCTGAAACATCTTGAAAGAGATGCTTCTTTTATATGTAAGCTTTTAATTATCAGATGTATCACTGGTTCTCACTGTAGGAAGGAGTCTAAATCATATTTTAGAAAGCTAAAGTCCAGAGATACGTGAATGCTGGATGATTGCAAAATCATGCCGAGTAACTGGCAGTTTACAAAAGCAAAACAAAACAAAAAACAGTTGTCATATGAAGAAGTGGTAGCTCACATCACAGATGCATACATACATTCATTTTTCATTAATTGTGTCAATAAATATTTACTACACATATGGTTGGACACTGTACTATAGCATATATAGTTTGTTTTGCTATTGTTTGAAATGTTGTCATCACCCAGTTTTGAAGTCCTAGCTGGAGGGAGTCAGAGTCCTTCCTTGATCAGCTGATTACATCTACACCCCAACTACTTCCTGTTGCGGGTTCTTATCCTCCAGGGTGAATGGAGACCATCCTAATCACCCCCAGAGCTAGATATCAGACAACAAGAGGTAGCGCTGTATCCCTGGAGACAACAAAATGATTCAAATTAACCAAATGATATGGAGCCCGAAACCTCCCTTAACCCACCTAATCTGGCCAGCAAAAGCTTCTGACAGCTCCATGGTGCTGTTCGTCTGCCCCAGGTGGCAACTGCCCGTGTGGCACTCAGCCCAGCCATCTCTTCTTTGCAAATGGAAGTAACAAAGAGTTCCGCTGTTCATCTATCTGAGCTCCACCTTGTTTTAACCCATCCTCAAAACAATCTTTAAATCTTATAAAAACAGAGATATCCTGGTGGCCAATTCCAGATCCTGACCTAAGGGGGCTTTCACACTTATTGGGAAGACAGACAAGTAAACTGTGACCATAATCCAGGAGAATCTCCAGTTCCAGGCCATGATTTGAGCACCTTTTAGAAATCAAACAACAGGCAGGAGAAGCACAGAGAAAATATTCCATTAAGTGTCTAAATATGTAGCTTGGACTGGGAGATAAGAGAAAAGCCAGCAGACTCATAGAGCATAAGGTGCCTGACTGAAAAAGACTGTAAGTAGAAGGTAGCAAAGGGTGGCATTAGTTGAGCAGGAAACTAGTGCGTCTGACACCAGGGACCCTCACATAGAGGCCAACAGTGAACTACTAGTGAGTAGTAGGCCCCAAACAGCCATGATCAGCATTGAAACTTCAGTTTGATCTTAACATGAAAAACTAATTGGGAATTTTTAAGATGAAGTGAACTCCACAAGAGATGTTAACCAAAAGAGCAGTAACACTGACATCGATGGATTATACTGCATAGTGTGACCCAGAGTAATGGTAGAAAGAATTGGCCATGATTGGATTGTGGTAGAGGGACAGGCTTTCCAATCCATACACACAGTTCACTTCCTGATTAAAAGTTTTCAGGGCCTTTATTTTTAAACTTCTGACATGACTTTAATATATCCTGTTATCTTTTAGCAGGTATTGGCTTCAGTTCAGAGTTTTATAAAAATGATCTTATTGAAAACCTTCAGTCTAAACCAAATCTTAATCAAAAACATAGTTCCTTCTGATTCTTTCAATGCTAATTTATACAGTAGTAAAAAAAATGCTGCCTTAAATTAGCTTTAATCTTCATTTATATCATATCATTTACAATTGAGTTAACTTGTTAAATGTAATTGATTACAGATTAAGCTTTCCAGGGAATAAATATATCCTCTCATGAATAGAGGGGAAAAAATCAAAGGCTTCAATGCAATTGAATCCAAAGAGTGTACTAGGTTGAGAGAAAGAAAAGGTTTTCTTACTTTACATGTTTTGTATATGATTAGGGCATGTCTTTATTTGTGCTTAAGTAACCAAAAATATACTTTTGGGTTTTTAAATATTTAACTACAAAAAGGAGTAGATAAACCATGAACTCAAGGACCAAAAGCACACCCAATTATTCTGGGTGTTTTTTGAAAATTTTGTGTGCTTGGAAATTTATTGGTGGCAACTAAAATTTTAACACTGTACTTAGATTATATCCTTTCAGTAAGCAACTGGTTGAGAAATTATTTAAGGTCAAAGTTTTCCGCTGGGAGTATGGCCAGACTGTTTTTAGGCTGAGAGTTTCTTTCCTGTAAAGTCAACCTTCATCCTGACTTCATCTGTTTTTAACAAACTACATCCCCAAAAGTTACACAGAAACAGTCACACTGTCCTCACTATCTCCTTGAATTCTGAGGCCCTCAGACGGCTTTGGAGACAACACTAATTCAGCAGACACAAACTATGGGCCATTAATCATATCGCAGAAACCATAAATAGAATCATCATTAATCTGCAATACTCTTTGAGAAATCTAGGATGCAAAGTTAAGTCACACATAATTGGAAAAATCATACTGTACTTCAGGAGAGAAAGGTAAGAGTCTCTCAGTGATAAAGCTGCATGTAAAATGAAGAAATTTACTAAGGGCAGGTTTATCAGTGAAAAAGTTCTTGCTTCATGTCACCCTGCCCTAAGCCTGTGTTTTGTACAAGGTGTTAACAACACATAACTATTAACTAGTAAGAATATTTCTAGTAGGGCCGGGGATTTAGCTCAGTGGTTCCATTGCCTGCATCACAAGCACAAGGACCCGAGTTCGATCCCCAGTACCAAAAAATTTTTAAAAAAATTTTTCTAGTATATTTGTTCAACACTTTAAAGAACCAAAAATGCTAGAATCCAGAAAAAATATTTTAACCCAGTTATCATATTTTATGTATGCACCTGTAATACGGTAATATTATGGATAATAATACAGAATTTGTACATATTTAAATCTTGTTGACTAGTATTTCTATACCTATACCAAGAGAAATTTGGGGTTTTTAAAATATTTTTTTTAATTTTATTGAGTTTATTGGTACATTTAAGGGATACAGTACAGTTACATTCATTGTTGGGATCATGTACCTCTACATGGCAAGTCTTGATTCTCATTTTTTCCCCTTACCTCTGCCCTCCCTTCATAAAATATTTTAAACTGTAAGATAATTACAGATTCACATGCAATTATAAGAAATGATATAGAGACCTGCGCACTTTTACTCAGTTTTAAGAAAAAATAACATCTTGAAAAAACTATAGCACAATATTGCACCCAGTATAGTAACGCTGTATGAACCACTGATTTTGTTAGAGTTACACTTTTTTAAAATATGGTGAACATGCCCCAATTTTGACTAAATATCTCCATTTCACATCATACTATTTATCTCACTACACTTTTACTTTTATGTTTCAGATACTTGACAAATCAATCGCCAATTGCTGAGACAAAGAATGAATGAAAAACAGCAAATGCCTGTATTGGGGGAAAGCAAAGGATGGAGGAAAAAGGGTGAGCTGTTGGGCTGGAGTTCCTATGAGACGTCAGTTTGAGTTGTCCAGTAGGCATTTGTCTGGATAGCTCTGTGACTCAAATCTGAACTCTGTCATGCCTAGTTAGAAAGCCAGCTTTATAATCAGGTCAAAGAAACCAAAAAATATTTGACCACTTTTAAGGAATAAATACTATCAACACACATCTGCACATCTCTTCCAAAATGCTCCTCCAGGACAACTATGCCCTTTATTTCTTGGGGCTTCTATTTATACCTCTTATTGACCTTTGCAGTGGAATGTCAAGAGCACAAAGATTGATTTGGATTTGTCTGGGGGTAGAGTTTATTTTAAAGATGCTAACAAATTCAAATAGTGGCCAAGTATAGTTTCTATAATATAAAATTTCAAACAGCCAGTTACTGTTCTTCCATCCCTTTGAAGGGGCCCAAACTAAACAACTCCACATTCATTACAGAAGACCTCTGTAGAGTACCTTATTATGCATCATTTAAAAAGAGTAGAACACAAATCCAGGAATCCTTTGGAATTTCAGATTGTATAAATAGCCTTTCAGTGAATGACAGCTTAAGCTGTGCTATGCAAAAAGCATGGCAGAGACAATAAATTATTTGAACTGAGTTGGTTTTTCCATATTATTCTAACCCTTGAGCATCATAGGGACAATTTCCCTTTGCTATATTTCTATACCAAAGTCCAAGGGTAATATTTAGAGTGATTTCCCATGAGCTCTTGTGATGATCTGCATTATTAAAAACGATTATTTCCAACCAGAGGCCATATCTGCCAGCAGCAATGCAGTCCAGGAGCATTGTGTGAGCTCCTGGCTCCGAAAACTGCTGTAGATCCCTGGACAAAGCACCAGTGACTTTTTTCACCTGACTGGAGGCTTTGGAAATGGTTTCTTTGTGTCTGCAATCCATTTTAACAAAATAGCCTCTGTATTTATTTAAAACCAGGATAACACAGAAGATGTGGCCTTTGAGAATGGTTGTTTCATCAAGGGTTGCTGGCAAACTTTAAACAATGTGGGATTACATTCCTTCTTGATTTTTCTGACCAAAGTAATGTAACAAGTGCTACAACTGCAGGTAGACTTGCAGCCTTTGCTTGGAGTGAAAACATACAACTGAGATTTGAAACTAAATGCACTTTAATAAACGTTAGGTAGTACCAATCATTGCCTACATCTTTGCTGGCCACTGAAACATTTATTTATCCAAGGCTTTTCCTAGAATATTTTTAACCTGAAATATTTTAACCTATAAATGTACAAGGCAGGAAACCTCTGAAACTGAGAGAGGGCCAGAGGAAGTTTCCTGCACAGCTTTACTAAGAATTTTAAATTCTATATTTCATCCCATGCCAGTTTCGACCCGAAATGTAACTCCGTTCACTCTTTCATAAGAAATGCAAAAACACTTTGTACATTATTTTGAATCTCTCTGGAATTTCAGGTCAGAATAGATAGGCAGCAACCCAGTACCCATTGGTATTTCACTTAAAAAAGATACCACTTTGCCAAACAAGGTCACACATTTCAAACCAGTCTTCACACAATCGTATGCCACTTTTCTTTCTTCCTTTCACCAGCACTGGGTACCAGCTTTAACCTAGGTGACAAAGATTCTTCAAAATATGTTCTCACTTTGCTCTATAAAGAAATTCTTCTAGCAGGTGATCAAAAAATTCACAATGAAGGTAATGACTTCTGAAGAAGAGGAAGGACAGTATGTATTCTAGTCACATCTCAGAAATTACGCAGCACAGAGAGTAATATCGGACAGAGAGAAGCTACGCTACCCTGCAGTGGAGCAGGAGGAAAGACTCAAGGGCAGTCTCAAAGGTTAAAACTATTATAACTAAAGGGGTAGCCAACTGGCCCTTTGACTTGCACTTTCTACTCCACGGTACCACGGTATGTTAAGGAGTCTAGGCATGGACTAGGGATGTAGCTCAGTGGCAAAGTGCCTACCTGGCAAGTGCGAGGTCCTGAGTTCAGTCCCCAGCACCAACAAAAAAAGAAGTGCAGGAAGATACACAAACAAGTTGCGCAAGAGACATCTTTATGTTTTCCAACTACCAATATTTCAGGATATGCCATTTACCTCATTAAATTAGCACTCCTAGTTGATAGAAAGGTTTTTCTAGTTGTAGACCTCATAGGAATCCCACTTCAAAGTCAGAAAATAAATGTAGATTGATTTTATAAAAAGCAAAAATCATGAGTATTGAATACCACCTATGCCAATTTGAATAAAACCCTCCATAGAGAGACATATTACCACAAACTATTTCTTGATAAATATTTCAAGATATGATATTCTCATATTTTTCCCTTTTTCTGTCTATGCTCCTTCTCCCAAATATCCCTCCTTTCCATCCCATTCTGAGTCACATTAAGTTCTACTATTCATAGTAATCAATAGTATTTATTGAAAAATTCACCTTGAATTTCCAAGTATTTATGAAGTTTATAGCTCACTGGTCACATTTCTCGTTTCGTTCAGTGAAGATGAAATGGTCTATTACGGAAAGAGTCACAGCTCTAAGTGGGGCTGTGACTGAGCTCGTCAATGTAGCAGTCTTGACCCACTGGGGCTTTGAGTGTGGTCTTTCCTTAAGACCTACATGGAGGGTAGGATGAGAATGAAGTGGAAGGATTTGGACAGAGGTGCAGGAAGTTGCTTTCACTCTGGCTTGCTTAATTACTGCTGGGAGCAAGAGAGGGAAGAAGAAAGTGAAAGTTGAATGGCCATCAGAGGGTGACTGCTTAAAATTTCTTCCTACCATTGTCTATTTCTATCAACCAGTGGGAAACAGTCAGCTCCTCCTTGAAATGAACCTTCTTTTGCACTGCCAACAACATAGAAGCTCTATTTAGAGGCTGCTTCATGCAGGATTACTACTGAGATTAGAAAAGTGATGATGGGCTGAGTAGTTAAACGCAGTCAAACGGGGAAAAATGGATGGCAGGGAAGATGAGCTGCATACCAGATCGCAGAAGCTGTGGTTTTATTTGGGCACAGCAAATAAAGCTTTCTGAATCTTTAAATTCAAAGAATTTCATAAAATTTTGGAGTTATAAGTTAAAGAGAACAAAATATGACTATCACCTTTTCTGCTACATGAAGAAACTGAAACCCAGAGAGATGAAGAGAACATCCATGTGTTCAATGAAAGATTCTCATTGGACCTTCAACCAAGTACACCTGAAAGACAGACCAATGGAATTTTCAGAGCGTAGTGCCTGATATACACATAAATGTATATGCTATAGGCATCTGCATGGAGTATTATGCACTTGTCAATTGACATTATTTATTATGATCACTAATTACTTAAACATATCCTTCCACTTACATTAAAATTAAGCAAAATAAACTATAATTAGCACTACTGTCACATTAAAATTTTTATCTGTTTCACATGTGCAAAATGAAGAAAAGAGCAGAATAATTTGCCTCAGCATTCTGGCTGCTAAATGATGGACTTTTTTAAAATAAAGTAATTGCCATCTCTTATTTCTACATGCTTTTAATGTTTCTTTTTATATATGAAATTTCTAGCAAAATTAAGTACTATGCTTTCTTTTTAATTAATAGCCAGGAAACCTTGGGCAAGTTACTTAACCTATTGTGAAAATCAAATGAGGTATTTTATGTAAAATTACTTAGCCTGGCATCTGGTATATAATCAGTAGTGTTCACCTGCAGTAAGCATTTTTTAAGCAAATAAAGTAAAACTGAAGAGGTCACCTATTTCAGAAAATATGTAGGATTTGGCTATAAGTGTCAATTCACTGTAATCAACAGCTGGTCTCTTTATTATATATATATAGAAAAGGGTAAAACTTTCAAAGTTCACCAGTTGTAGCCTACAGCTACATTTCACTCCAGCTCATTAGGAAGTTTACATTTATAATATAATCTCTTTGAAACAGATTTGATTTTCTTTCTTTCTTTCTTTCTTTCTTTCTTTCTTTCTTTCTTTCTTTCTTTTAGTAAGGGATCTTGTAAATTAGAACTTTCCCAGGGGGCTAACCTAATACAAGTTGTTCCAGAGGTGGAATTCTTTCTGAGAAAATATCTCAGAGCAGGAGAAAAATGTTTCTCTGTGATGGCAGTGTACTGGTTTATGTAATTAGCAGTGAATATCGGAATACCAGAGGGCAGTGTTAGCAATTAATAATACCCTTGCCTTTAGAACTGCGCTAAGCACAAGAAAGACATTTAACCTACATAAAAGAACCGTGCAAATTAGCAGTACATTGTTTCAGACCAGCTGCTGTAAAGTATTACCATATGGCTTTATAGTACACCTTTATTTTACCTTGGAGATTAAAAAGCCTCTAACAATACTATTTCCTAACGTTGTTCTGTGCTACACAGAAAATATCAGTGGGGAAAGTGGCTAATGTATGAAGGTTATAGTTAGAGCCTTACCTTGTCCTACAACCTCACCTAGCCAAGATTCCTGTGAATGAAGTCATACTTACATCAAGTAAAAGTCATTCGGAAGTGAATTAAATTCTTCTTTCACACAACAATGTATGCAGGGATGTGAGCTGAGGAAAAACCATGCAGGGAGCAGGGCAGGGGGCAGCTGCAGGGGTTTCTTTTATATCAACTTGACAAGAAATTGGAGCCCTTAACTGAGACAGAGGAGCATCTCTGTCAGTGACCAGAATATTGCCTGACACTGAATATGCTCCTCTATACAATAGAAACCTCAATGCATACATTTACAATGCCACTAGAATAATCACATAAGCTTGCTGTTCTTCCTATGGACTATTAAAATCCACAGGTGCAGATACTATACAGCAAGACTGGGGATGGAAAGTGTTAGATCTAAGATTAAGCCTTGCTAAAATTCCACTGTAAAAGGAAGAAAACAGATTGAAGACAATGAGGTAAATGAACAATGAGAGCTGATGTTTCTTAAGTACCTGTGCAGTGGAAAACTTGACATTCTAACATGATCCAGACAGTTTAAGTAATTTTTAAAAATTCATTTAAAATTGATTCTAATTTTTAAGATATACATACCTGAATGCTTTAATGCGCAAATCAATATGTTTCTAGCCACACTCTGCTAATGTGAGACAACGTCGTTTTCATTGTGCAACAAGGGTCCTCAAACATTTTCTGCAAAGGACTAAATTGCAAATAATGCAGGTTGTGAAGGCCATGGTTGGCCTCTGATGATCCTGCCCCTCATCCTCATTCTCTTTCTTATTTCTCCTAGCTTACTATTTTTTTTCATTTCTTCTATTTGAAACACTTAAAAAACGTGAAACCCATTCTCAGCACCTGGACTATACAATTCCAGTACATAGGCATTTTAGACATAAGCAGTAGTTACCCAACCCCAGATGCAGGTTCATGCTTAATATTCTTCTTTCTTCTTTGCACAAATCACACAGGTAATGGGTCAACTGTACATTCTAATATATTTTCTCTAAACTCTAAATTTAAATTAAATTATATAAAGACAAATGCAAAGCACTATGAATGTCAAATTTTAAAACACTTTCAGAATGTTTTTCTGATTCAGTTACAGTCTTCTCATTTGTGCCTTATATTATACTGTTTTATTATAGCTGCTCACTCTATACAGTATTTTTAAAATATTATACTTTATTTTCCCAAAACAACTCTGGTGCTTTTTACCTTTCATATCTTATAGGTCTGACTAATAGTCAATTGAATTACAGTAACAACACAAGCAAGGGTACATCAGACTGGAAACTTATTTTCTCTTGAAACCAATTTAGTTATGGAAGGACCATGGCATAGCATGAGCCTCTTCCCTGCGAGCCTCCTACATATCCTGGGCTTTTTGGAAGTGCTTTTTTATAAAGGGACTGGAGAGTACTGATGATCTTGTGAATCTGTTTAAGTCAGGAGTTTTATATAAAATGTTCTGGCTTTTAAATATTTAAGCAACTCAAATTCTGGATACAATGAAACACTTCTGCAGGCCACACGAGGTCCGAGGGCCATCAGTTCACAACCAGAGGATTCACCCTTTCCTCTTCATTTTACCTGCCTGTACGTGAGGGCCTGGAAAAAGCAAACATTTACTGAAGATCACATTGTTCCGCAAGAACGGACACAAGAGTTCTCTCTTCACTACACAAGGCCTAGTGTAGCTTGCACGCATCTAAATTGCTGGATTGGGCAGGATGAGGTGAGGACTAGAGATGATACTGAATGAAAGAAATTCTGTACAAAATAGGATTCCGTGAGTGTACACCGTGTGACATTCAGTTGCATCAGAACTTCTCAAAGACTCAATGTTTCAAATATCCAGATTCACAGGCCAGTAGCTTGTCTGTTAATGTTTTTAACATACAAAGCTGGTCTGATTCTTATAAAGGAATTACAATTTTGCTGAGGAAAACTTGCATTGCTTCCTATTGCCTTTGAACATTTTTGCCCATCTTTATTCCTTTCCTTTGACCCTGACCTTAAATTTCAAACCTCTGATTGGTAAATACTGTTTGCATGCAATTGAGAAGAGGCCACTCACGTTTGAAGAGAGTTGAAAGCCGAGCAGACTTGCACAAGGCCAGGTTCCATATGAGGCACTTCACCCTGCACCCAAAACGGTATTTCCAGGCCCCAAGTGAAGTTAAAGTTAGCCATACTATACACCATCATTCAAACTTGTTTAGATTTTTTTCTTTTGATTCATGCCTTTGCTGCATTTTGTACATCCTCTTGACCATTCTTAGCAGCTGTAACAACACTTGTGATATTACCAGTAATTTGCAACTTATCAAACATGATTGAACCTTGTTCTTTTGTGTAAACGAAACAGAACTCTTTGGTTGGCTTTCTTTATACTTTGGACATAGTGTAAAGGAAATGGAGACTATATTTGCATGCCAGACAATGAAACATAACACACAGTGTATACATGCCTTTGACACTGTAATTACTAGCTGTTGTTTAGATTCCATGTATGGTCACTGGCTTTGGCTGTGTTGAAATCAGCTGTATCAACATTTAATCAAAGTCTTATAGATTTTGGTTGTATATTTTTCTAATGTCAAAATAGAAATGCTGAGACTAAAAAATAGCTTGGAAGGAATGGAAACATGTATGTGATACACTGAAAAACTAATGAACACTCACGGCACAATAAATGAAGTTTTTCTGATTTTGTCAGTAATGAAAATCAAACATCATATGCAGCCCATTTAAAATTAAGAATCCTAGATTTCTCTGGCATTTCAGCAGCTTCTAATTAATTTTGTTTCACTTTACATTCAAAATAGCCCCTTTCACGACATAGTTTATCGAGGTATTTTCTGATATATGGAAAAACATTTAAAAAGAAGTAACCATAGGATTTTTTTTCCTGTGAGGAAATGTAATGTATAATTATTGGAAATACAATGTAGAATATATAAATGATACCACATTATTTAATGCCATATAATTTGAACACTATAATATACAGCATGTCCTTTGCCCTGAAGAGTACATTTCTCTAGTACATGTGTACATGGATTTTCTGAGGTTTAATGTACAAGAATTTTTTTTCTCAAGGGTGGTGGTTTGGAAGAGAAGGAGATGATGGTTTGCATTATCAAATCCAGGCCTAATGCTGTAGCTTTTTCAGAAAACTGCCA
>NW_022900916.1:21799088-21819094 GCF_012274545.1 Fukomys damarensis | reverse complement strand
TTTTTTTTTTTTTTTTTTTTTGTACCGGGGATTGAATGTGGGTCCTTGCAAGGCAGGCCACTGAACCGCTGAGCTAAATCCCCTGCCCTCTTTTCCATTTTTTAATCTCCCAGACTTGTGTTCCTTCTTGATTATCCAGAGATCACCATAAAATTCCATGTGACAATATCTGCCCATAACAAAAGTATAGATGTGTTGGTACATCTACTCTATGATGCTATATCCAGCATTATAGTTTATGTATGCAGAAGCCTAGGATTCTTATATCATGTAATCATAGTATAAATGCAATAATACATATTACACATTTAATAATTACCATGTACTTATGATATGTAAAGCATTACAAGAGTTGTTATAGTAGAGGTGACTCAGCCAGAAGTCTGTCTTCCATGAATTTGTAATTTTATAATGAATAGTAATCATACAGCATAGAAAGCAAGTCATACAGAATATAATAGCATCTTATTAGAGTTCAGAAATAGAAATCGTGAACCTGAGATTTGGCTCAGTGGTTCTGACACCTGCCTCGCAAGCGCAAGGACACAAGTTCAATCACCAGTACCAAAAAAAAAAAATAAAGAAAGAAAAAGAAAGGAAGGAAGTAGAAATCATGTCCCATCACAGTGATCAGGGGAGTCTTGGTCAAAGATGACACTGAGGAACAGACAGGTATGGGACACTCAGGGTTAAAGGGATTAGCACTGAAGTACTCTCAAGAAGACAAGGCTACAAAACTGAATTTCAGGAGATTGGGTCCGTGAGTCTAGAAATGTGATAAGAAAAATGGTTTTACATTAAATGTGTATATGGGAGAAGGACAAATTCAAAAGTACAAAAGCAAAATGAAAAGCCTGTTGCAGTGATTTGAGATAAAAAAGCAAGAGAGAATAGGCCAGTGTTTGCGGTGAAATTCAAGAGATGGTCATAGAATTAACAAAGCAAGCTAAGAATATGTAGTTGAAAAAAATTGAAAGCTTTTCAGATTGGAGGAATGATGATTATTAGAAATATAAAAGCTGGACTGGAGAGACAGAGAAGAATTTCAGATGGGGGCATATGAAGTTTACAATTGGGGGTGAGCTAGCTGTAATGATCAGCCAGCATTCTGGATAAATACAGAGATATAGACTCACAAAACAGCTGTTCCTTAGTAAGGAAATTGTTGAAGGATCGTAAGGAGTCAGGGGTAGAATTTTTAGTAAAATGTAGAAGGTCCAAGACCATTTGTTGCTGAAATTGTAGAAGTTCAGAAAACAGATTTTCAAGAACAGCTCGACTACTACAATATTACATTTTTTAAAGAATATGGGAAAAGTGTGGACAAAAATATTTTTTCATAAATAGGGAAATATTGGCAAGTGTTATAGATTTACTAACAAAAGTTTTTCTTAGATTCATTGACAGAAACCAATGCAAGATTTGATAATGGAAAAACAGAAATAGGAAAAATATTATATCAGACATTTAGGGGAGAATTGTAGAGAGGAAGCACGAGAAGGACCCTGTTTTTCAATTTCCCACTAATACATGTACAATTTCTCCATTATAGAAGAAGACTTTATGCACCAAGAACAGCCATAAACTAAAATCTGCTTGCTGAAGAACTATGCGTGAGTCCAATAATGAATAAGCAATTGTCTCTAAGAGCAATTTTAACATATAAAGCACAAATATATGTTAAGCTAATTACACAATTAGCTTTTATCATTATCACTTCCATAATAGTGATCCACAGGCAAATATTCTAGGGAGGGTATTTTCTATCTTCAAAGTCAGGTAAACAGTATTATAAAGTGGACTGTGAGACTCTGGGTAAGGTTTAGAAAAATAACCCAGGAATGTATCAAACGCATTTTAATTGTAAAATTAAAAGTCTGTCTGTAGCATAATGTTCACAGGATCAATTGAAATAAACACAACTATATTGTAGACTGAAAAGAAAAACTCTAGACAGACAGATGGTACAGAGAAATATTTGATAAAGTCTCTTCAAATATAAGAAATAAAAGGACCAAGAAGCATTTTGCAAGTCTCCAAATTTGGAGAGAGTCTATTTCTTAAGCTTGATGCAAGATTGAAGAAAAACATAAGGATATAGAAAATTTGGAAATAGATAGAGAAGATATATAATTATATATGTAAAGATGAGATGTAGGGCTCAAGATTAATATAATTCTATGTAAACCTGAGAAATCAACCATACACTGACTTAAAAATATCAAATCTTCTATATTTTAACATAGTGAATTCTGTATTTAACTTAATTCTATATTCAGTATAAAGTGTAATCAGATTTTGTACTTTAGACTATATATGAATAATATTGATGATTAGCCAAAAAGTTACAATTCAGATTGACTCTGAAGTGTTCTTTGTCCTGTCAAGCTCCTCAAAATACGAAAGTAATTCAACAGGCAGTCCAACTTATTATCCAGTTTCAAGTTTTAGATCAGAGGGTTTTTTTGGTTTGTTGTTTTTGTTGTTGGTGAAGTTTACCAGTAATTTCTAAATACAACTATAAGTATATAAATTTAAATGAATTATATTTATGTATTAATTCTACCAGTTAAAAATAAATGACTAGATTTCATAATGGCAGATGCTAGCAAGAAATTTGCAAAGACTTCTGCAGAATCTAAAGGATATAATATCTATCAATAGGTAGAGATTAGAGTTGGCATATAAGGCAAGAGAGAATTGCTAGCTGTTATTCTCCTTGGGAGAGCATTTAAAATATGATGGTTTCTTTGTTTTTGTTCTTTGTGGGTTTTTTTCAAGGACATTTAAAAAGATATCTTTGTTGTTTTAATGGGAAATGATTTTTTTTCAAATCTACAGTATTCCTTTGTAATAGCTACCCTCTTTCAAAGAGCTTTTCTTTATGAGATAAATTCTTCCTTTGTTTAAGTCAGAAAACTGTGGGTGTGACAGGAGTTGCCCTGGCTAAAGCAATTCCAAAACAGATACCAAGTTGTACTGGTGACAGCAACTGTGAGACATAAGAAAATATTTTGTGAAGAAAGCACCGACAATCCTTGACATGGTTTTGAATTATGGTAAATATCAACACTATGAGTTTTTAATCTCAGAGAAATGGGGAAGGGAAGATAAGAAACAACTCTATATCACTCTTTGAAAAAGGATAGCACTACAGTGAAATTGCTTTAGCCAGAGACTAGAAGTCAACGTTCCTAAGCTTTCCAGTTGTATCCTCATATGAGCAAAACCAGTGCTTAATTAAAGACTGTTCAAAACATAGGATTGACACCATGTGCCTGGCATAGGAAACAGGGTGTATAGAAAATACATAAATCTTTGATCTCACGGGGCTTATTTTACAATGTCAGAATAAGCAAGTAGAAGTTGTCTGTGTAGGGTTTATAAGTGCTACAAAGAATATCAAGTCAGAGAAGAGGGGTGAGGGAGGCAGGCTAGCAAGCATGAAAAGAGGTCTGAAAGAAATGAAGGAGGGAGCCCCGGTAAGATGTGGGAGTGCTCCAGGTGACCAGAAGTAAAAGTGAGAGGGTACAAGGTACAGATATGTCTGCCAGGTTCACAAAAAAGTAAAGAGACAGATGCTGTTGAAACTCAGAGAAATAACTGGTAATTCCTTGTGATCCCTTGGAATCACACTGACTTGTGTGCTCATTTTAAAATGGAGAACTATTAAAGAAAGTATGGAATGGCATCATGATATTCTAATGGAATGCCTACTTTTTGTTAGTGCCTGTTCAAACTACATGATGATGATGATGAGGTTGGTGCATGCAGTTAACACATCTTAATCAATTTCAATCCCATTACTGTCACTCCTTTCTTTCCCCCTCCTGCTTGTTCTGTTCATCATCTCCAGAAGTCCACTCCTAGTTTCCTGCTCTTGCTCTCTCTCTCTCTTGTATTTTAATTCTTTATTTATTAATTCATGTATTTTTTAGGATATTATAGATCACATTATAAAAATAACACAATATTTAACTTTCTGTATCCGCTAATTTCACTTAGCATGATGGTCTCTAGTTGTGTCCATTTGCTGCATTAACATGATTTCATTCTTTATGGCAGAGCAGTAACCACATTTTCTTTATCTTTTTATCTGTTGACGGGCATGTCAGCTATTTCCAGAGCTTAGCCGCTGTTATGCATGCATCACTCTAATAAGCAATCTTTAATTTTGGGGAGGGGAATATGCTCAATACAGGTAAAGATGGATTAAATGCTACTTCTGTGTTTAGTCTTTTGAGCAATCTCCATCCTGGTTTCCACAGTTGGATGTACTAGCTTACTTGCATTCTTTTTATTTCTTCTTTTTTTTTAAGGGTTCAACAATGCATGATTTTTATTCTCTTGCTCTAAAAGCTTGTGTAGGGGAAGAAAAGCAAAACAAGGAAAGTAACTCAAGATTTTAAAACTGGGCCTCTTGTGTGCTTAAAAAAAAAAAACTAAAGAAAACGAAGTATCCATTAATCTCAGACACAGCAGATTTAGTAGT
The DNA here is from genome assembly GCF_012274545.1 of Fukomys damarensis. Lineage (NCBI taxonomy): Eukaryota > Metazoa > Chordata > Mammalia > Rodentia > Bathyergidae > Fukomys > Fukomys damarensis. The sequence goes on along the minus strand of NW_022900916.1, from coordinate 21,814,602 downwards.
CCTGTATCTCAAAAAAGTTAATGGTTTTCAATGTGGGAGTGGGAAAACATCCACTGCCCTTTCCCAGAATTTAAATAGAGGGAAGTACACATTTCTTTACACCTAAAAACTGTGGTAGCAGTTTAAATGTGACCAAAATAAATGCAGAATAGAAATGTTTTAAACACAGCTAGGATTAAGCAAATCTAACACACTAAAATCATGATTACATATTGAAAGAAAATGCATAAAACTCAGTAAGATTTTTGAGATTTTTTCATTTGAAAGTAATTTTAATGCTATTAAATTAACAAATATGCCAATTTAAATACCCAGTTCTATTTTATCTAAAACACACATTGCAAACTTACAAATATCTATTCTCTCCACATGTCAGTGCCCATTTGTATTATGGTATGAAATGGGGGAAGAGATTTATTCCCCTTAATCCGCAAGTGAGTAGGTGTTTCTTTACAGTTAACTTTAGCAAAATTCATACAAAATAGTAATTAACAACGATCTGTTAACTCACAAAGAAACACCTTCAAAACTGCATTTTGTTAAAGTTTCTGTACTAAAGTGTAGAAAAACTGAGTTACACAAATATTGAAAAGTTAAAAATTCCTTAATTTTTTATTCCCCGCACCATTACCACAATTTACAAGGCAATATACCTGATGTAATGAAAAGAAAAAGAAAAAGAGGCTACAGTAGATAAAAGACCTCAGGAACATACATCTAATTGACACTACATTGCATTACTCAATAGCTACTCTTTTTGCAAACTGTGGCTATGACAATCCTGAACTGGAAGGGTTTCCTGTTTAAGCAGAAGTAACTTTTCTGACTATGGATTATTGTTCCTTTTGTGGCAGATTTTCACAGTTCTGCTAATGCATTTGGGACAACTGTCTCAAAGTAACCTGCAGCTTTCCTGACAACTCCTCGCTCTCTCCTGCTAAGAACTGTAGCCTTTTATGTTGTCCTTTTCAAACCTTTCTGTTTAATCCACCCCTTCCTCCACCAGATCCATAACCACCACCATAGGGACTACCAGAGCTTCTTCCACCAAAACTGCCCCCCTTCATGGGTCTGTAATTTGATTGCTGTTGACCACTATAATTTCCAAAGTTATTATAGTTTCCACCACCACCATAGTTACCACCACCAAAATTTCCTTCTTCATTGCAACCATATCTTCCTCCACCACCTTGGTTTCCAGATCCACCTCCACGACCTCTTTGTGACCCATCTGATTGCATCTCTTGTTTAGAAAGGGCCTCTTCTACTTCACAATTATGCCCATTAATAGTGTGGTATTTCTGAACAACAATTTTATCAACTGTGTCGTGATCATCAAAAGTTACAAAAGTAAATCCTCTTTTTCCTACTCTGCCTATCTTCCATAACTTCTATGGTTTCAATCGTGCCATACTTTTCAAAGTAGTGTCTCAAACTATATTCTTCTGAGTCTTCCTTCATACCACCAACGAAGATTTTCTTCTCTGCTAGATGGGCACCAGGCTTTACTGAATCCTCTCTAGACACTGCTCTCTTTGGTTCCACTACCCGCCCATCAACTTTGTGTGGTGGAGCACCCATTGCTTCATCTCCCTCTTCAACACAAGAGTAAGTCACAAAACCAGAGCCCCTGGAGCATTTTGTTTGGGGATTACTACGCAATCTGTGCTATGCCCCCTTTCTGAAAATGCTCTCTTAAAGTATCATCTGTAGTTTTGAAGCTCAGACCACCAATAAGCAGCTTCCTCAACTGCTCTGGTTCATTTGGATCATGCCCCCTCCCACGGGGTGGCAGTGGCGGCGACAGCTGGAGTCAGGCAGCGGTCTTATCTCCATTGTGAGGCGGGACTGGCCTCTTCCAAATCGAGTTCACTACAGGACGATAGGAAGAGGCGGGGCTCCTCGTCACGTGATGTGCTTACCGTGCACCGCAGGCTGGAGGGAGCGTATACTAGCTTGCATTCTTACCAACAATATGGGGGCATTCCTTTTTTCATAAATGTATATCAGCACTCATGGCATTTTGTATTTTTGATGATAGATATTTTGACTAGAGTAAGATGAAATTTCAATGTAGTTTTAATTTGCATTACCTTGATTATTAGAGATATTGAACATTTTTCATATACGTTTTTGGCCATCTGCATTTCTTCTTTTGAGAAGTGTCTATTTAGTTCATTTATCTGCTTTTTATCAGGTTCATTATTTTATGAAGTTTAATTTTTAAATTCTTCATATATTTTACATACTGATCTAACAGAAGAGTAAGGATTTTTATCCCATCAAATGGGTTGTCTCTTCACTCTGTTAGTTATTTACTTTGCACTGCAAAAATGTTTCTAACTTGATGTGGTCCCTTTTGTTGATATTAAAATATTATTCCTGTGCTTTTAAAGTCCAGTTAGGGAGTTTGCTTGTGCCTATAGCTTTAAGTGTTTGCTTTATGTTGTCTCTTGGCAGTGTCAATATTTCAGGTTTTATATCTGTGTGATTCATTTTGATTTTATTTTAATACAGAGAGACATAGAAATCTAAGTTCAATTTTCTGGATAATATCCAAGGGATTATGAAATTGGTACTTTCTGCATTATTTGTTTGTTTGTACTGGGGATCAAACCCAGGGCCTTCTGCTTACCAGGCAGGCGCATCTCCACTGAGCTACATCCCCAGCCCCTCTTGCACCACTGTTTAAGAGACCATCTTTTCCCCAGCATATGTTTTCAGCCCCTTTGTCAAAAATAGAATGACTGCAAGTGCTTCATGGTATTGCTAGCTGTTATACAGTGAAAATGGTAAAGGAAGTTAAAAAAAAAAAAAAAAAAAAAAAAGTAAGGAGACCAAAGATGTGGTTATTACAAACATCTAGGTAAGAGAAGTAATGGTATATTGAATTAAAATGGTGGCTGCAGAAATGAAATGTTGGATTGCACATGTATTTTAAAGAAAGTTGACAAGATATTTTGATGGATTAGATGTGAGATATAAGAGAAAGAAGAATCAGATTTGATTCCATACTTTTTGGTCTGTGCAACTGTAAAAATGAAAATATTTACTGCTATGGGTAAATTATCAATGACCATTTTCAGTGTAGAGGTCTTTTGCTTCTTTCATTACATTGATTCCTAGATATTTCATTTGTTTGGATGCTATTGTGAAAGGAATTGTTTCACTAATTTCTCTCTCAGTGAGTCTGTTATTTGTGTACAAGAAGGCTATTGATTTTTGGGTGTTGACCTTGTATTCAGCTACTCTGCTAAAAGTGTCAATTAAGTCTAGAAGTCTTTTGGTGGAGTTTTTTGGGTCTTCAATGTAGAGTATCATATCATCAGCAAATAATGACAGTTGAACTTCTTCCTTTCCTATCTTTATTGCTTTAATTTCTTTCTCTTGTCTAATTGCTGTGGCTGATGTTTCCAAAACTATATCAAAGAGGAGTAGTGATAGTGGGTGTCCTTGTCTTGTTCCTGATTTTAATGTGAAAGTTTTCAGTTTTTGGCCATTTAATATGATGTTGGCTTTTGGTTTTTCATAGATAGCCTTTATTAAATTAAGGTATAGACCATCTATTCTAATTTTTTGCAGGGTTTTTATCATGAATGGGTGTTGAATTTTGTTGAATGCTTTTTCTGCATCTATTGAGATCATATGTTTTTTGTCCTTGACTTTGTTAGTGCAGTGTATTATATTTATTGACTTACGTATGTTGAACCATCCATGCATCCCTGGAATAAATCTGACTTGGTCAGGATGTATCATCTTCTTGATGATCCTCTGTATTCTGTTTGCTAGAATCTTATTAAGGATTTTTGCATCTATATTCATTAAGGAGATTGGCCTGTAGCTCTCTTTTTTTAGTTGCGTCTTTCCCTGGTTTGGGAATCAAAGTGATACTTGCTTCCAGGAATGAATTTGGAAGTATTGCTTTCCTTTCAACTTCACTGAAAATTTTAAAGAGTAGTGCCAGGAGTTCCTCTCTAAATGTCTTGTAAAATTCAGCAGTGAATCCATCAGGACCTGGGCTTTTCTTTGTTGGTAAATTTTTAATTACATTTTCAATTTCACTGATTGTACTGTGTTTAAAAGGTTTTTATCTTCTTTGTTCAACTTTGGTAATTCATAAGTATCTAAAAATCTGTCCATTTCTTCTTCTGTGTTTTCCATTTTGTTAGCGTACAGGTTCTCCTAGTAGGTATTAAAGATGCTCAGGATCTCTGTTGTGACTTTGCCTTTTTCATTCCTGATTACATGGATCTGAGCCTTTTCTTTCCTTTTTTCGATAAGATTAGCTAAGGGTTTATTGATTTTATTTATCCTTTCAAAAAACCAACTCTTTGATTCATTTATTTTTGTATCATTTTCTTAGTTTCCAATGCATTGATTTCTGCTTTAATCTTTATAATTTCCTCTCTTGTTTGAGCTTTGGGTTTTTTTAACTCTTGGTTTTCTAGTAGCCTAAGATTCATCATTAGGTTGTTTATTTCAGCTCACTCTTTTTTCCTAGTGTGGGCATTCAGTGCTATGAATTTTCCATGTAGAATTGCTTTCATTGTGTCCCATAGATTCCTGTATGTTTTATTGGCATTTTCATTTATTTGTAGAAACTGTCTAATTTCTTCTTTAATTTCCTCTGTGATCCATTGATTGTTCAGGAGAGTGTTTAATTTCCATGTGTTTGTGAAGTTCCTGTGGTTTCTTATGCTATTGATCTCCAGCTTGATTGCACTATGATCTGATAATATACAGAAGAAAACTTCAATTCTTTTGCATTTATTCAGACCTGTTCTGTGACCTAGTATGTGGTCTATCTTGGAGAATGACCCATTTGCAGCCAAAAAGAATGTATATTCTGATTTTGTGGGGTGGAACACTCTATAGACATCTATTAAGTCGTGTGTTAAAGCTTGGTTGAGTTCTAGTATTTCATTGTTGATTTTCTGCCCAGATAATCTGTCTATTTGTGATAGTGGGGTATTTAGATCCCCAACTAGAATTGTATTAGTGCTTGTTGGGTTTTTCATGTTACTTAATATTTGTTTTATATAGTTGGGGCATTAATATTTGGTGCATATATGTTTATGATTGTCATCTCTTCCCCTTGAATTGTTCCCTTTACAAGGATGTAGTGGCCTTCTTTGTCTCTCTTAATCAATTTTGGTTTGAAATTTACTTTGTCTGCAAATAAGATTGATACCCCTGCTTTTTTCTGGGCTCCTGTGGCATGGAGAATTGTTCTCCATCCTTTCACTTTCAGGCTATGGGCTTCTCTTTGCACTAGGTGCATTTCTTGTATACAACATATTTTTGGATTTTGCTTCTTAATCCATTCTGCTAATCTGTTTCTATTGATTGGTGAATTGAGGCCATTGACACTGATGGTTATAACTGCTATGTACTGACTTATTATTGTCATGTTATTGTCCTATTGTTGACTCTTTTTAATTTTTCTCCCTCTCCTTTTAGTTTCTTGCCTTGCCTATTTGATTTGCTCTGTTGGGGCTTATGGTGTTGTGACCTTCATTGTCTTTTTCTAGGATATTGTTTAGAATTGCTTGTAGTGCTGGTTTGGTATTCATGAAGTTTCTCAGGTGTTCTTTTTCATGGAAGTATCTTATTTCCTCATCAATTTTGAAAGATAGTTTTGCAGAATACATCTTTCTAGGTTGGAGGCTGTTTTCTTTTAGGGATTGAAATACCTCACCACTCCATGCTCTCCTTAACTAGAGGGTTTGTATTGACAAATCTGCTGTGATTCTCATGGGCTTTCCTTTGCATGTGATTTGTTTCTTTTCTCGTACTGCTTGTAGTATTTTGTTCTTCTATTGGGTTTCTGGGATCTTGACTATTATATGTCTAGGTGTAGTTTTGTTTTGTTTTGTTTTTTTATAATGGCTAGTTGGAGTCCTATATGCCTCACTTATCTATATGTCTAATTCATCCCTTCTGTTTGGGAAGTTTTCTGTCATTAGTTCTGTGAACAGCTTTTTTAAGTAATTTGTATTTTCTCCTGCTACTTATGGATTCCTATCAGTCGTATGTTATTCTTCTTTGCATCATCTAGGAGTTGTTCAATCAATTTCTCATGATCCCTTACTGTTTTTAAGAGACCTCTCTTTTCACAGTCACTGACTGCAATCCTATCTTCTATATCTGAGATTCTATTTTTGCATTCTTTTATTCTGTTGCATACACTTTCAATAGATTTTTTTTAAATCTCCTGGATATCTGTTTGAATCTGTTTTATGGATTCCATTTCTTTGCTCTTTTGGGCATTTTTTCCATTTCTTTCTTATGCTGGGCCTTCATGGCTTCTGTAATGGTCATGAGCTCATTTATTATTTTTTTGTCAGTTTCTGTTCTAGAGTCTCAATTCATGACTTCAATTTTGCTCGCCATCTCTATGGTTATCTGGGAAATTATTTCTGTCTTAAATTCTTATAGAGCCTGATTGATTTGTTTTGTGACTTCCTGTGCTATGGGTTCAGGGTGTCCTGTTGGTTCCCTATGAGACTTTTCATCCTCATTTCCCCTAGAGTTTGCTATTGGTGAACTGGAACTCTGTCTTTGTGTCTTGCTTAAGTGTTTTCTCATTTTTATTTTTCTTGTTGGGTTGTTCCTGGTTTAATTTCTGGGTTATTACTTAAATCTTCCTGATATATTTGCACTTTAGCTTTTGAGTCTCTAATAACTCATAGACATTCTATTTTCATAATATCAGAGAAAACAACTCATTAAATCAATCACAATCCTTTATACCAATTGATACAATCAGAAACACAATAGGATCAAGCACATCTTGCAAATTGACCACTTGTGGTAGTCATTAATTTTTCACCTTTAAACCATGTGAATTAAATTAAAATCAAGAAGCAGCCCAAAATATGTTTGCAGTGAATAAATTCTTCAATATAGCATATATACCATTTAGGATGGGGGCTTAGACAGAGTTAGGACAAGAGGAGTAAATAAGTAAAAGAATTGGAGAAGGTTTCGAGTGAAGCCAGAGGACATAGAATGACCACACAATCTTTAGGAAACTGTTAAATTCAAAAGGGACAAGAATATATCCCCTTAACAGTAATAGGGGCTCACCTTCCCTTGAAACTATTGACCCTTGAGTGAGGTAGAATAGCAGAAGAAAAGAACATAAAGAAAAAAGAAAAAAATGATAAAAGAAGAAATCTGAGTTAGGGCAGAAGCAGAAACAGAAAGGGAGATGAGGGATAATATGGTGGAAGAAGAGACTGAGTTGGAGAAAGAGGACAGAAAAAAGAAAGAATTTGCAGAGTGGAATAAGGAAAAGAAAGTAAAAAAATGAATTTGAAGGGCCTCTTTCAGACTATATCTATGCTGTCATAATATACAATGTGCGCAGCCATGTGCAGAACCAAGTCCCCGGATCTCACTAGCCAATGGCAGATCCCTGAGACTCAGACTGACGTCAGGCTGCAAGGCCCAGATTGAGTTACCCAATCTCCTGCAGGGCTCAACTCCACACAGTTCTACTAAAGATTTCCCCCGCCCTTTCTTTAAAGATGCTCAAAGTTGGGAGCTCAGTAAAGTACCCTTTATGACCATCTGTGCCTCTGCAGAGTGGGTCAAAGGACTGGCACAATCAGGAGGTCTAGGAGTGGGGGTGGGAGGGGTGTTTCAGGTCTTGCTTGCTGGAGCTGGTGGCAGCGCAGGTAGGGGAGGGTGCAGCTGCCTGGTCCCACCAAATGGTCCCATGCAGGTGAGAGGGAGAGCAGATCTCAGAGCAGCCTTCCCAAATCTCACCTTCCTCACTGGGGCTGGTGGTGCGCAGGCAGGGGAGCACTAACCTCTGCTTTAAACTAATATTATACACTACTTAAAACAGCATGTACTACATTCAATAGTTATTAATTTAATATTTGGATAAATTAAAATTTATGAGAGCATTTACAAGTCCTCTGGGCATGCACTACCCTACTTAAAACATCCCTTCTCAGTGGAACATATCATTGGAATCCTTGAAACCCAAGTACAATCTGCAGATCAACAATACCAGCATTACCTTCGAACTTGTCAGAAATATAGATAATGGGCTTTATGCTTTGACTGATTAAATCAGAGACTGCATTTCAGAAAGAGCCTTCTCTGTGTGTTTTGGGTTTCTTTAAATTGATACATGTTTATAGTACATGATGATTACATTCATTGTGGGGAGTTGGTGCATGTACATGAAATTTTCTAATTCTTTTTGTTTAACTCTTTTACCTTGCCTCTCAGCCATCCCTATCCCTACATCTCTTGGGCTGCTTCATATATGTATATATCATATATTTTATACATGTCTGTAGTACATGATGGGCATATTCTTTGTAGGGTCTTAGTGTGTGTACATAGCACTTAATGATTCCCCTCTTTCCCTCTCCCTCCATCTCTCTCTCAATTCCCATATGTCAAAGATCTCTTTTTCTATTTTCTATTGTTTATCTTTCATTTTGCACTTTGTGTACTGATATGTACTCATATAAGGAAAACCATGAGATAGTTAAGCTTGTGTGTCTGATTTACTTCACTTTACATTATGGTTCTAAGGTGCATCCATTTTCCTACAAATGACTGGAGTTTATTTGTATGTGCATTAATATTTAAGAAGCATTCATTTAGAAAATGTGGCATCAAATAACCTATAAAAATTCATAAAGTTAACAAAAACCTGAGTAATATAACACAAAGAGGGGGGCAATAAGACAAAGAAAGAATAGAGTAAATATTTCCTGAGCAAATGTCCATCAAATGATGAGAGGATAAATAAAATATGGATTATCCGTGTGATAGAACAGTATTATTTAGCCATGGTTTAACTTTGAAAAAATTATGCCTAGTGAAAGAAGCCAGTTTCAAATGTTCACATATTTTATGATTCCAATAATGTAAATGTCCAGAAAAGGTAAATCCACAGAAACAGAAAATAGACTTGTGATAGTTGGCAGCTGGAAAGACAGGAGAATGAGGACTGCTAATGGGGATAGGTTTCTTTTTGAAGTCATCAACAAGTTCTGGAATTGCATAGTGGCAATGGTTGCACAACTCTGTCAATATACTAAAAACCACTGAATTATACACTTTAAAATGGGGGGTTTTATGGTGTATGAATTGTAGCCCAATTTTTAAAGTCTAAAATGTTGGAAAACAAAGGCAATAATAAAAGAAGTGATGAAAGGTTTCCTTCCACAGTAATTTTGTGGTAATTGTGTTTAAAGAATGTAAGACTTTCAGTAAGAAAAGATGAGCTACATTACAGTTCCTATGGAACTAAATAAAACAGCTGTTGATATCTCTTGTTTTTGGGGGGATTATAAGGATGAAAAACTGCAGAAAAATTTATTTTCTGGGTTAGGTTGGCAGGAAAGTTAGCTGGTGAAAATGTGAGAGAGAGAGAGAGAGAGAGAGACTGGTATATTACATTAGCATAACTTGAGTATCATCCTGCATTGACTAACACCCCAGATCTCTACCACCAGCTCCACAATCCCAAAACCCCACAACACCACACCCAAAGCCACAGAAAGCCTTCAGGTTTCTTCTCTCTGTCTTCATAACAGTCCCAGGCCCAACCACATAATCTGAATTGGAAGATTTGGGTTGCTTGTATATGTTTTAAAAGGAATCCCTACTGTTTGAGTGTTTCATATAGTTGCAAGTCAATAATCATGGTGTCTGGGTGATGACTGAATGAGTCATACTGAGAAAAATGCAGAACAAAGTAGAATCAAGACCTTGATTTGCAGATGTGCCTTCACACCCACTCACAGAGGAACTCTCCACTTTGTACAGCCCCTGATTTATAACTCAGTACCCATTCTCTTACACTTACAAAATACAAAGTCCACAGGTTTTCTGAGTTAACAAGTGATTCTCCAATGGATTCTCTGAAAGTTTAAGTACCAAAGTATTTACAAATGGAAAAACATAAACAGGACATCAAATGCACTGGATGCGAATATCTAGCAGGCTGTGATTATAAGGCCTTCAAGGATCATTTTACTCCCCAAGTCAACAGCATCAAAGACATCAATTTAGGAGCAATTTTTTAAAAATGTTTTTGTATTAATGCTGGAAAAGTTGTACAATGTATGAGAGACAATGCGAGGTTTTGAAACATGTATACACTGTGTCATGATTGAGCCAGAATAATTAGCATATCCATCCTTTTAAGCATTTATCACGTGTTTGTGGTAGGAACATTCAAAATGCTTTCTTCTAGCTATTTGGGAATATGTGACACTTTATTGTATCTAACTGTACCATATTTACCTGTAATCATACCAGTGGCTATAGAGTAACAGTCATTATTGGTCCTGCCTATTACATTGTACCTGTTGACCAATACTTCCTTATCCCCCTCTCTTCCTAGGTACCCGGGCCTCTAATAACCATTATTGTAGTCTCAAATTCTGTGATAACTATTTTCAATTCCACACATGAATAAAATCATGCAATGTTTGTCTTTCTGTGCATATATATATATAAAATTTGTCTTTCTGTACATATATATATATATATAATCTTTATCCATTCATTTGTGGATGGACACTAAAGTTGATGTCAAATCCTGACTATTGTGAATAGTGATGCAAGAAATATAGGAGTCCAAAGGTCTCCTGGGCATACTGATTTCATAGACTCTAATCTTAAATTTTCTTTTCCTGTGCTAATAGTAAAATAAAGAACATTTTCATAAAACCTAACTTTATAAAGTCTACTTTTTGGAATTAGTTAAATATCCCAGAGAACCCAATAAACCAATCAACTCATTCATAAGGGTGAAAATAAGATGAACAATAGTGATTCAGAAATGAAATAGATTATAATCTGATAGGGAAATTTTGACAAAAACTTTTAGTAACAATGGATTTACTATGGGTAAAGTACTACAGCTTCAGAAGGAATTGTATTACATCTCTATGTATTTTTTAGGGCTGGTGAAGCAGAAAATGAAGTTATCATACGCATTTAAGAGAAGAAAAGGGGTAGATATTAAAGCTTGGAATCTAATGACTCTAATCTCACCATTTGAATCAATTTAAGAGCTTAAATGGTGGCTGCTGAGTACAAGAACCTGAGGAAAACTGTGAGGTTATATCTAGTTTTCTAAGGTTCAATATATCTGCCACGGGCCTCAGAAGTAGGAAATGGGGGAAATTTCAATTTAATATCAATTTCTCTGATTATAATTTCATTCCTGAATATCTAACTCCTCGCAATATCTGCCCAACAGAAATTTTTCTTCTTGGGAAATCATTCTCAAGGTGAGACTTCCATCTGTTGGTTAAAATGATCTTGTAAGAGAGAAATTCCAAGAAACCCAGAGGCCATCAAAATGGGAATCATGTTAGAAAACTTTAATCCAATGATTTTTTAAAAACTATGCGTCAGAAAAGTAAGTGAGCAGTGAAAAAATCCCTTCCAGGGTTGTAAATTTGCTGTCTCTGTATGCATGATAATGCATCAGAATGTAAGAAAAACCAACCAAGTTGTCCTTTATTTACATGTAATCTTGTTTTTTTCCCCATTTATTCCTTGCCATTAAGACTCTCAAAATTGCTAGGGTCTTTTCTTTATAATCTTCATGCACAGTTACTTTGTCATAAACTTACCCATTCCTCTTACGGATTTTTGTCATTTCTTCCAGCAAATCAAAATATTTGACATGGAATAATAATCAATCAAGACTATATATAATATACAGGCAAACATTTCCGGTAGTCTAAATACTGTTGTATAGCTGTGGTCACTAAATATCTTAAAATATACATATTTTTTGTTTTACTTGTGCAGCATTTGCAATTTCCAACATTAAATGAGCTTTGCAGGTGCACAAACACCCTGTTAGTCTTGGTGCTTTTTGAAAGACTACTAGCCACACAACCAGCACTTTGGAAGACTGGCAAAATGTGGAAGGTTTTCAAGGCCTAACAATAAATTAGTAAGATTAGTTATGTAACAACTGGACCTCTGTCAAGTTAAAAAATAAGACCACCAGAAGTTTTGATTTTTTAAGTCATCAGGATTAGATTTTTAAATGCAAAACCAGATATGACCATTCTTGTCTACCCTTTCCTGTAAACATTATTTTCTTGCTATGGGGGTGGGGAGAGAGCCCATAACCTGTACTTCTCATTACAAAAATAAAAAAAAACATAAAGCACAAATCTGTTTGGCCAGTTTTAGCCCAGGGTATTTCTTTTAAGAGACACTTGTGCACTGTACAGAGAAACCATCTTTGTATCTTTAAGGTGATGCGTGCCTCTCAGGAAATGCCAGGGAAAGTATTGCAGATGACAAGCATAAACTAATAAAAAAACACAGCTACCTTTTGTGTGCTTTTATGCTCTTTTCCCACTGTGTTCTAGGTGCACACAGGAAGCTTTACGGTAGTTTTGTTCTTCAGTATCCCTGCAAAAGAAATTTGACATGTAATTCCCCCTTCTAAAATATGAAACAGAAGTTGGGGTTTATACTACTTTAGAGCAGCTAAGAATTCAGGTTATATCTTACACCCAAATTCCGTAAATTATATAGCGAAATTATTTACTCAAGTCAATCCCCTACATAAGGGGATTAAGAATTCATCTTATATGTGAATGTCATGAAAATGACTTGAAAAGTGGCAAATTCTTCAGTATTAGTGCCACCCCAGTATGATACTTCGATTGCTTCAAAATTATCCCATATATATTAGATATAAATTTGCAATAATCAACTATCAATTTGGAAACCGTTTGTACAAACAACTCTCAAAAGAGAATATGAACTTAGCATAAGAAGCGTATAGGCATCTTAAACATCCTTTGATGATCAGCATAAGAGAGCAGTGTTTATTTTTTTGCTACATGTGAAAGTTCATTCTCGGTATCAAGTTTATTTTGTCCGCTAACTTTGTTAACCTTTCCAATTTCTTCAGTTTTGGTGTCCTTTCACAAAGTGCTGCGGGCATAGAACAGTTGCATCAGGGTTAAAGGTCAGAGCCATTACCGTGTTAACCTGAAGCGTATATACTAGTCCTTGAGCTCACAATGTGTTTTTGATTACTTTTTAAAATATAAAAGGCAGCAAGAGTCCTATAGGAATGCACTAGGCACCAACGAGACTTCCCATAAGCACCACTTTTTATAAAACACTTAAAATATTTGCACCCACAAAGTTACTAAGAAGGTCAAGAATACTCCAATTTTTATTACTTTTTGAAAAACAATTTTTTATAATTTCATTTTATAACAACTGAATTTATGATGCTTCAAAGATTCTAACATTTTTAGATATGGCCTATTTCTACTGATTTTTTAAAATAATATTTATATGACAGCATTGTTAATAAGTGAAACATATCTATGGTACGGAAATCATGCTATCATAATGAATAACTAAGAGATATTTCCTTGTAAAGATTTACTGCTAATCCCTTAGTTGTAATTCATTTCACTCCAGAGACATTCAACCCATCGCTTAGAAACAGTATTTGCAGACTTCACCAGGGTAACAACTCTAATCCTTAAGGTAATCATCTTTCACCCTCCTCTCCAGTTCTTTCTCCTTTTAAGTTTTCACTGGTCTCTTTAGAAAAACAAAAACTAGAAGACAGCTATTATTTTCCTCCATGGGATAGTCTACTCCATTCAGGCAAGTAATACCATTTTCTGTTTACCTTCATCTAAAACAAGTGCACAGGGTCACCCTTCCTCCTGCTGATATTTTCCCAAAGAAAAAGAAAGACTGTGTCAGGAGACAGCCAGATCACCGACTCTAAAAACCTGAGAAGTTAACCCCCTTTGACTTTATGAAAAGTTTTGCATTTCATATCCACAGGGGATGAGAAAGAGAGAAGATGATAAAGAGGACAAGAAAGAGAAGGAGAAGCCATTTTTCTGTGTCAGTGCAATCAGTCTCAATATGTTCTTTTTTCAGAGTGTACCATGATCAGCAATAAGGCCAAAAAAATAGACTTTATAATAATTTTTATTTAATGCCAGAATTTTACAAAATAATTTTAGGACACAGAAACACTAACGGATAAAGAATGGATCACATGCTTCATATACCAATCACAAAGAATAGGACATGGATATTGTGTGTGCATTTGTATCTAAATATTATTTTGTCAATCAGATGAGAGGGATTTCAGAATTCTGTGCCAGGAGTAAGTTCTTTAGACTCTGAAACTATTTAGTTCCTTCATCATCATTTGTTGGTCAGTGAGCCACATTCATCATTGGCATTGGCCTTGGCTGGGGAGAATCAAGCACAGTTGTGACCAATAAGAGTTGACCAAAATGACATGTATGCAATTTGGTAAGGAATACCAGGTATTTAGTCCTAGAATGAATAGTCTCTGTCATCAAAAAACTAGGTAATTAATAGATTAAAAAACCTTATTTTCAATTTCAAATCTGTGCTAAGTTCTAGAGGTTATTTAAATTTCTACTTTTCAATAATAAGTTCTTAGTTCATATACATGTGGGGGTGGTAACCTTTCCAGCCACCATGAAATTTTTTTTTCCAAAACATTTCAGTGTGAGGCAGCAAGAATTAATTTACATTTTACTTTTGTGTGTGTGTGTGTGTGTGTGTGTGTGTGTGTGTGTGGTACTAGGGATCAAACTCAGGTCCTTGCGCCTGTGAGGAAGGCCACTGAACCACTGAGCTAAATCCCCAGCCCAATCTACATTTTAGATTATCTTTATCATGCGTTTTCAAATGTTTGCTCTCTCCCATATACTCTTATTTGAATCTACCCATGATTTCTAAACTAGAAACTTGCAAATTCCTGGCAATCATCTTTGCCATTCACAAAGTTCCTTCAACTCTACCTTCTAGAATTTCCTTCTGCCCACACAGCTCCTCTGCTATTACCATCATTCATATCTTTCTGATTGCCACGTTAAACCACCCAATGGGCAATAAAATCATCCTTGTAAGGTATCGGTAAAGCAAACACAATATAAAATGTGAGAAAATCTCATGTTCAACTAATTTATCCAGAATTTTGAAATTAGACTCTTTGGAAAGCAGTTATAATAATTATGACATTTCAGTTATTAGTCACATATTTTAATTCTACCATTTGGGTATTCTTTGAACATTATTTTAACTTACAAAAAGAAGAGTCAGAATGATTTCAATATTTGAGTCCTTTTAAACTTCTGTTCCAGCCTTCATCTGTCCTATTGAAATTGCTTGATAAAATTATCAATTTTATCTGTCAAAATTTTTCAAAACAAAATTATCAATTACCTCACTCACCTGTTTAGTGATTTGCTAGGTGTAAAACACCAGAAAGGGAGGTTCACATTCCTTATCTTCACAAACACACACTCTCTGGTATAGCCACAGCTTGGTTTTTCAGTCTGGCTGCCACGTAGTCACCCTTTGTCCTTTAGCCACACCAAACTATACATTCTGTAGACAGAGGGAATTTTTAAAAATTTCCCTTGTTGCAATGCAAAGTCTGGTGTTCAATTCCTGGTACCAAAAAAAAAAAAAAAAAAAA
>NW_022900916.1:21780271-21798588 GCF_012274545.1 Fukomys damarensis | reverse complement strand
CAAAAAAAAAAAAAAAAAAAACATTTCCCTTGAATCTTCCAATAGGATCTCAGACCTCACTCACTCTTCTTCTTAAAAGCAATAAAAAAAATAAGCATATAGATATTTCTTTGTTAAATTTATATTATTCTTCTTCAGACCAGCACTGAAATCTGTCCATGGTCTTCTTGCATTCAGATTTCAGAGATTTCAACTGAAAACACACATCCTGGGATACTTTGGGTTTTTTGTTGTTGTTGTTGTTGTTGTTTTAAGTCAGGATGTGGCTTCTTTAACCTGCCCTTTGGACCTTCTTATTATTATGCAAATGCATAGTGAATTATAAGAATCCACTTACTGACTCACATGTTGGTTCACCATATAAAATCAGCAAAACCGTTACCACAGCTTCTATATACCACCTCAAAAGGAGATGCTTCGTGTGCTACCATGCTATTAAGTAGCCTCAGAGATCCCTACCCCCTGTTTTAACACTGAGTTCCACAATGAGGTCATGCAAAGGAAACCCTGAGTTCCCACAGCGTGGTTCTCTCCTAAAGAAAAGGAGCTTTTCATTCCCTGGAGGTGCTGAGAACCGCAAGCACAGCTCTCAGGAACAGGGCCAGCCCAAGATCCACAGAAACTCCAGGAAAGCTAATAATTTGGTATCCATTTAAACCCATATTCTTCAATGTTTGGTTAGCTCACTCTTTATTTAGAAGGGAGATTGAGACCTCAGTAAGAAAAAGGCAAAAAAAAAAAAAATTGTTCTCCCTCATAAAAATTACACAAAAACAAACAAATATGGGCTTGTAATAATTTAATTTGTCAACTGGGTATGCAGGTATTTGGTAAAAATTTATTTGGGGTGCTTTTGTGTGGTGTTTAAGGGTGAAGTTAACATTTAGTTTGGTAGTCTAAAGAAGGCTATCCTCCATAATGTGTGTGAGATTCATCTATTCAGGTGAAGGCCTGAGTAGAATAAACAATGTTGACCATGCCCTGAGTTAGGGAGAATTCCTCTTGTCAAATAGCCTTAAAACTGTCATATTTGCTTTTCTGTTGCTGTGGTCTTAGACTAAAACATATTTTCTTCCTGGCTTCCAAAACTGCCAGTTTTATTCTCTTTGGAGATGATTAGTCCAGGAAAACAAAACAAAACAAAACAAAAAAACTACGTAACAATGAAAGACTATTCCAAGAGGTCAAAGGTGTTTATTTGGGGGAAAGTAAGGATGTCTAGATATCAGAAAACGAACTAATACAAGTCAACATACAAATGGATCAAAATATCACATAATTATGTAAAAGGAATTTTATAAAATAAAGAATTCATATGTAATACTTTCCTAATTATATATGTGTATGTATGTGCATGTGTGCAAATGTGTATCTATACACACACACACACACACACACACACACAAAGCTGCATTAGGTCTAATGGTGGAAAATTAAGAGGATATTCAATAAATCAGTTTTTAAAAATCCAAGACTAATACAAATGATACAAAAGTGCTTGCTAGTTCCACAATTTGTGTCACTGTTAATCTAGAAAGAGAAATTAGAAGTATAAACATTTTAGAAGTTTAAAAATAGAATTATTTATGGTTGGTATAATTGCATACAATAAAAATACAACATAAATTAAAATGTTAGTGAATTCAATAAATCTCTGAAGAAAATCTGATGCCAACATCTTTCATGTAGATACACAAATTATTACATAATACAATGGGGAAATTTCCTCTTTTACAACACCATATACCTGCAATGATGTAAATATTTAAACATTGGTCAAGTAACAAATTTGCATGAAATATGCAAGATTTCCATGAAGCAAACTCTGAAACAGTGTCTGGCTTCAAAATATACTACAAAGCCATGGTAACTAAAACAGTGCAGTACTGGCATAAAAACAGACACATAATCCAATGAAACCACATAGAGAGCATAGAGATTAATTCTCATTTATACAGCCAAATGACTTTTGACCAAGGTGCCAGGAAAATACAGTGAGGACTGTGAAGCCAGTCATTGGTGTTATGAATATCAAATATCCATAGGCAGAAGAATAAAACTAGGTTCCTTCCACTCACTGTACACAAACATGAACTCAAAATGGATCAGAGTCCTAAATGTTAAACCTGAAACAATGGAATTACTATAAGAAAACATGAGAGAAACACTTCAAGATATTGGTATAGGCAATGATTTTTATTTTTTTTCCTCAACTATTTTTTAGTGGTACATTTTAGATATACATACTAATATTAACCGTAGGGAATTTGTTTCTGTACATGATATATCTTGATTCTTCTTTTTTTTTCCCATTCCCCTCCTCTCCTCTCAAACTCCTTTCTCTCCTAATTTTCAAAAGCTTTGTTTCCATTTTTTCCTTCTGGTCTCTTTTTATGATTTCTTTTAGCTAGAACTCAAGCAACAAAAGTGAAAAGATCAAAATGAGGTTGCATTAAACTTTAAAACTCCTTTGCAGCAAGAGAATTAACAAAATTAAGAGCTACCTTACACAATGGGAGAAAATATTTGCAAACTATTAATCTGAATTGGGATTGAGATGCAGAATATATATGGACCTCAAAAAGCTGAACACCAAAACAAAAGGCCTAATTCAGGCTAAATGAAACACAGACACATTTCAAAAGAAGACAAACAAATGACCAAAAAATACATGAAAAAAAGCTTGACTTCACTGCTTATCCAAGAAATGTAAATCTATACCACAGTGATGTATGATCTCCCTCATTTTGAATGGTTATCACCAAGAAGACAAAAAAAAAACCTGCTAAAAATGTGGAGAAAATGGAATTCTTATGCATCTATTGTTGGGAATGTAAATTAGTACAGCCATTAACTAAAATGATGTGGTGATTCCTCCAAAAACTAAAAATAGAACTGTCATATAAACCAGCAATCCCACTACCTGAAATATACCAAAAGGAAATGAAATCATTATACTGAAGAAATGCTTGCACTCTTATGTTATTATAGCACTATTCACAGTTGCTAATATATAAAATCAATCCAAATGCCCTTCAAAGGATGAATGGATAGAGAAAGTGTATTACGTAAACACAATGGAGTAGTATCCACCCCTGAAAGGAAACAGATCATGTCATGTTCAGTAACGTGGATGGAACTGGAGGTCATCACGTTCAGCGACATAACCCGGAAACATGAAAACACATACCACAAGATCTCACTGGTGGGTGGAAACTCATAAGCCAACCTCATGAAGAACAGAATGCAACAGTGCTCACAAGGCACTGGAAAGTCAGATGGAGGGTAGGCAGAAAAGTTCAATGAAGGGTACCAAAGAGAGTGGAGAAGTTGCTTCTAGTTCTTCTTTAGCACAGTAAAATTAAAATTGTAGATTGTTTGAAATAATCTGATATATTTCAAAATCACTAGAAGGGTGTGAAATTTCCAACACATCAAAATGATTAATGTTTGAAGAAATGCAAGCAATTGCTACTCTGATTTTTTATGACACATTGTACACATGTACTAAATTATCATAAAGAGGTAGGAATATATGTCTCAATTTAAAAAAACTTTAGAAGCAAATAAAGCACTAGGAAATGGTACAATGGAGTTGTGAAAAAGGTAGCATTTCTGCAAAAGGAAAAATTAAGAATTTTAAAGGCAATGAACTCAATATTTTCTTATAAAATATCAGTAAAATACTTGTTTTGAACCAGACAAGCACATTTTAACATTCGTAATGAAGGGAAAACTTAGTCCTATAATATATTAAAACATGACAAAAAGCAATAGTAATTACAACAGTGAGATAATAATGCATGAAGAAATAATTTGAAAAAAATCAGAAGGTCTAGACATTAACCCAAACCCATCTAGTAAATTGTATCTTAAAGACGACAACTTAATTACAAGTGGGAAGACAGAACATTTAAGGAATTGTTGTGGGGTAAATGGATAAAAGACTAAGCTTATTACATGGTTCACGTCTCATACAAAAATAAATTCTAACTGAATGAAAGGTTTAACTGTGATAAATGAGACTATGTAAACACTGCAAGTAATATTAATAGTTTTATAATCTCAAGATGTTAAGGAACAGTTAGGTTTTACCTAATAAACTACCTAAGACACTGACAGCATTTGCTTTTAGGGAGGTGTGCTGACTTCACTGTGTGAATTTGGCCAGGCTACAGGCTCCAGTCATCCAGGCACTAATCTTGGGGTTAATGCAGATTTTGCAGCTGTATTTTGCAAATGTAATTAAGGTTCCTAAACAACTGGCTTAAAGTCAAAGAGATTATCCTGAATATTCTGCAAGTATCTGACTCAATGCACAGGCATGCCAAAGAGCAGGGCTGAGATGTCCAGGTCTCCCTGAGAGAAAAGAGAAATCTTGCCAGAAACATCTGTGTCTGTGGTGTTCACTCTCTCTCTCACTTTCCTCACTGCCAGCAGACAGCAGCAGCACCCTTTGTGTGTGACCTATGCGTGAGTTGGAGCCTGCATGCGGTTTTATCTCCAGATCAGCTACAGGTTTGCGACATCCTCAGCCACTCAGTCAGATGCCACAATTATATATGGAGAAAGAGAGAGGGGAGGGGACGGAGGAAGAGAAATGACATTCTTGTCAATGATGGGGGCATCAGAAGACTATAATGGAAATAAAAACTTTCTATTACCTAGTGACCTCATAGCCAACATAATGTTGGGGTAGCACACACTACCCGCGTGTCTGTGGTAATACAGGTGTAAAGAAAATTTCTACACTGACGGCTCTATAAAAGTGCATCAGAGACAATTGTGTATAGCACCTTATATTTACAATGATAGCAAATGCCTGGGTGGCTGCTTTATGTATTTAGTATACTATACTTCTACTTATTAACAAAAAGTTTACTGGAAAATAGTAGGCTGTATGACATCTGCAGCAGCCTCATACACCTTGTGTTTACAATGTGTCTTTTTTTCATTGTTTATTGGTACATTTTAGGTATACAATATGAGGACATTCATCATTGGGAATATGCACCTTTACATGGTATATCTTGGTTCCTACTTTTTCCCATTCCCCTGCCCTCCCTTCTACCCCTCCACCTCTCTATTTACAAAGTCTTTGTTTCCTTTTCTTATATTTATTCCTTTCCCTTCGTCCCTTTCTCCTACCCTTTCAACTTCCCCTTCCCCTTTGGGCCATTTCTTCCTATTTCACATTGCCTGTTATATATTTTGAACCTTATTTATATTTTCAGTTTCTCACAGCAGAGAAGCTATTCAGCATTTACACATATATGTCTATTTATTTCACTCAAGAGTATGGCCTCAATGTGCATCCATTTAGCTATAAATGTCTTTAATTTCTCATTCTTTAGGACTGAGTAGTACTCTTTTATAAAAAAAATTAAGAAAATACTTTATCCAGTCTCCAGTTGATGGGCAAATGGGCTCTTTCTAAGTTTCAGCCATTACAAACTGCCACTATAAACACAGGTGTGCACATATCACTGTGGTATGATTCTTTTAATTCTTTTGGGACTATATCCAACAGGGGAAGAGTTGAGTTAAATGGGGCCCCTAATCCTAGTTTTTTTAGTTATCTTCATACTGATTTCCACAGTGATTGCACCAGTCTGCACTCTCACCAACAGTAGAGAAGGGTTCCTTTTTCCCTACAACCCCACCAGCTTTTGTTATTGGTTGATTTCATGATGGCTGCCATTCTTTCTGGAGTGGGATGGAATCTCCACAATGCTATCATTTGCGTAGCTTGAATAAACAGTGTTGTTGAACCTTTCTTCATATGTTTATTTACTGTTTCTACTTCTTTGTCCTAGAAATGTCAGTTCATTTCAGATGCCCATTTTTTTGACTGGGTCTTTAATTTGGGGAGGTCTGATTATTTTAAAGTTCATTATATATTCTAGATAGTAGACCTTTATCTGAGAAACAGCTGGTACAACTTATTTCCCACATTGTGGGTTTCTCTTCATGGTGTTAGTAGTTTCTCTTGCTGTGTGGAACATGTTTTTGAATGTTAATAATACTCATAAATTTTTATTGGTACATTTTAGGTATACAATTGCTACATTCATCCTTGGGATCTTATACTTTTACATGACATATGTTGATTCTTATTTTTCCTCATTCCCCTGCCCTCCCTTCACCACCTCCACCCTTCCTTATTTACAAAGATTTTGTTTCCATTTTTACCTTTTCACTTATTTTATTTCTTTTCCCTTCTTAACTTCCGCTAATGCCCCCCCACTTTCCCTAAATCTTTAGACTTTTTCTTCCTATTACACATCAATTAAACATTTTGATCCTTATTTACATTTTTAGTTTATCACAGCAGAGAAACTATATGGTATTTACACATGTGTCCTATTAATTTTACTTAAGAGTATGTCCTCAATGTGCATCCACTTAAGCTATAAATATTTCTAGTTTCTCATTCTTTATGGCTCAGTAGTACTCCATTTTAAGGAACCCTTCTTCATTGTTTGTGAGAATGCAGACTGGTGCAAGCACTGTGTAAATCAGTATGCAGATACCTTAAACAACTCGGATGAGAACTCCCATTTAACCCAGCTATTCCCCTGTTGAGCATCTTCCCAAAATAATTAAAAGAATAATTCCACAGTGATATATGCTCACCCATGTTTATAGTGGCATACTTTGTAATAGCTAAAACATGGAAATAGCCCAATTGCCCACCAACTGGAGGCTAGATAAGAACATAATCCATCTGTTGAAAACTGAAGTTTTCTTCATGAAATAGTTTCCTTTCCCATTGTCTTCAGGAGTTCTATCTAACCTCTCTTCCAGCTGGTTTAGTGTTTCTATTTTAATATTTAGACCTTTGATCCATGTCATTTTTAGTTTCATGCAAGGTGAGAGATATAGGTCTACTTTTTTCATATGTAAATGATTCATCAGGCATCAATGACTATGCCTGATAAATGCATTGCCACATTGTGTGGACATCACAGAATGCACTTGCACACACCTAAATATTATAGTCTACTGTACAAGCACGCCAGCAGGCCAAGTGGTATGTATGTGGTATGGTCTACTGAAGCTAGAGCCATGATGAACAAAACAATGAGACTGAATTAAGAGTAAGAGCAATAATACCGTCAAAAGACATATTAAACACTAGATACCTCTGATAAATACCTACAGGGCCTAGCCAGAAGCCTGCCCAGATACCAGTGGCATAGGTGTGAAGGTCTCAGTCAGAAGCCCACCCAGACAACAGCAGCACAGGAGCACAGGCCCAAGCAAGGAGCCTGCCCAGACACCAGCAGATTGGGTGCATAGGCCCCAGCCAAAGCCATGCCCTCAAAACAACTGTGCAGATGCACAGACCCCAGCAAGAGGTTAGCCTAAATATCATCTGTAAGAACATGCAGACCCCAGGAGCCTGCCTGGACAATAGCACAGTTCAAGGATACAGAAGGCCATTATTCTGAACCCAAGAATTGGCATAGTGGTGAGCAGTAGAAAGAATTGAATTGTTGAGAATTGAAGACCACTGGGAGAGCAGAATCACCTCAATAAAGGCATGACAGACTGCAGCAGTTGAAATGAAAAGACATATGAAAAATGCCTCCTTTTGCACGTTCACACACTTCTGCATGCCAAAGTATGTATAGCCCCTGATGTATGTGCGTATTTGTGTTGGTGGTTGTGGAGATATTGTTTTGTGAAGATATTGCCCATAAGTTATATTTCAACCATTCTTTGGAAATGCATGTAAAAATGCATGTAAAGTGGAAGGTCTTTATAAGTTTTAGTTGCCATTCCTCTTTATTTCCTTCTGTTTATAAGTACCTTGAGGGCAGTGCTGCCATTTCAGCTTACCACTTGGCCAGTTATGACACTTCTAATATGGCAGGTGTTCTATAATTTGCATCGACTAAGCATCTGTGGTTGACTGATTAACTCCTTGGCAAGTGAAATATATTTGATATTCCCCTTGAGTTTACAAATGGTTTATGCACTGCACAAAATGCCATCACTCAGAATCATTCTGGCCTTGAAAGACTGTGACCAACAACCTTTGAATAAAACATCAAGCGCTCTAAAAAAGAGTATCTTCTGTCACATGGAATGTTTTTATTTTTATTACCCTATTGTGCACAAATCAGACTGGAACTCTGGTTTACACCCTGGAACCCTCCAACCTCCAACCCAGCAGCCTTGCACTGGGCTCTCCCTGCTTTGTTTTCCTTGTGAATCATGGATTAGAATGGCAGCCTTTCTGACCTGCAATAAAATTCGCACATTCTCTTAATCATATGCTACCATACAATGAATTTCATTGAAGGAAAAAATAAATGTGAATTCTACCTGACTGATTCTTTTCAGCTTTTAGGTGCTGTGGTTAGAAGGGTCAAATAATGCCAGTTATGTCAAAGCCAGGGACTTCAGGCCTCCATAAATTCTGATGCTGGAAATCCTATGACAAAATTTGAAAGAATATTTTTCTTTGTCAAGACTTCAGGCTTTCTTTGCTAAACTTCAAGCCCTTCTAGTGAACTTGCTGTTATTTCTCAGACAAAGCAGGATCAGAAATCGTATTTCAGGAAAGGAAGTGGCACAAGATAAATGGTTGAAAATAAAACTCACTACTGGAAAAAGCCATTTCATAGTTCCCACTGGTATATCACGCTTTGGTTTGTTCTTTTTCTTTCTCTCTTTTTCTCTTCTCCACATATATTTTAGAAAAGGCACATTATTCATTCCCACACCAACACATAATGAAGCCTGATTTGAATACATAAATTTTTAGTTATATTGTTAAATGGAAGGGCTTCTGAAAAAATCATCTTTTATAGATACACCCTTGTCATTTCTAAAACTTTATAAGAAAAGGTATCTTATTTATGAGTTAAAAATACTTTTACAGAACGTCGTTCTTCTCTTACCATACACAAAATAGATATATACATACAAGTTAATTCTAGTTACACTGTTTTACGCTTTTGGTTACTTTTTTCTGGTTACATTAAAAACTCAGAAAGAGTAGATTCTAATTTTTCAAAATTATAAGCAATTTTAAAGAGGCATTTCTATAAGTTATACAGTACCTTTGAAAATTATTTTTAAATTAATATACTTTTTCAAAGCAGTTTCATATTTATGAAAAAGTGAGCAAAAATAGTTTCTATACATCACCTCCACCTGACTTCTCCCACTCACCATTTCCACTGTTGGTAAAAATATCACATCCATGTGGCACAATTTAAATTTTCATCTAATATATGTATTTTGGTAGAACTAATGTGGATGCACAGACTTTGCTTACTAGAACCTCAATTGCATTTCTTAGCAGACATTGGAACTTTTCATTGAAGATAAACAATACTGATATATGTAGTTGTGATTTTTGTATTTTTAAATGAAATAAATAGAATATAGATCATCTACTCCATTTACATGATCTTTTATAAAATTTTAAACCTACTTTTATGCTTGTTTGGAACACATCTTCATACACAGAAACACACACATGCACGTGCACAACTGCTTGTTTATTTTCTGAGGCCAGCATAGGCACTTTGCTTCCCAACATGCTAATTGCCCTGACTTTGGCCCAAGCAGTTTCTGTGCTGGTGCCTTTGCCCGCTCCATCTGTGTTTGTATATCTTGTGGATCACTCAGAGCCCTGCTGCAGGTCCCTTCAGCTTCCTTCAAGACTAGGTCTCTAGGCGTCTGAGTCCCAAGTCACCCAGATCAGTTACTCCCAAGAGCTTGCCCTACTCTGAATCTGCCTTCCACTCACATTTTAATGCAAAATCATAGGCAAAGTATTTCCTCAACTGAGGATATGTGGCGTGTAAAAGTGAATTCAAAAGGTACTTGATAAATTACTCTATAAGACCATCACCATTAATTTCTGTCAGGAGATAATAAAATACTAAAAGGCATCTAATAGTGTTCCAAAAACAACACTTCTTGCTACAGAGTAAAACTCTGCAGTGCCAGATTGAAATTAATCTTGCTCAACTGGTCATTGAGTGCTATCTAAAATTGTCTGGCTGATGTTAAACGGAGGTATTGTTTTTACTTCAGGACATAAAATTCAAATCTATAGACCAGTAAATAAGGTCAGCAACACAAAGTTTAATAATGGGTCTAAGATAGGGAGAAAGGGCAAATTATTAAATATTAGAAGTCAGACCCAAAATATAACTACATAAAAAGTAATGGGAGAATTATGCCTATTTTAGTGGGTCAAAGGGTATCATTTATTCCACTCTGGAATTCCTTTAGGTAAAGCAAATACTTACTTGTGAGTTTAAGTTGCTGACAAACAATTCCAAATAATTGTTTTAAAGAAGCTCAGCAACCAACAAGAGAACATTGAGATACAACTTAATGAGACCAAGAAAAAAGAAATAAATAAAAGGAGAAGATGAACAGAGAGATACAAACTGTAGAAAATAAGTAAAGAGAAATATTGGAGTTCATGAGCCTCAGGAATAAAATGAAAAATGTAATAGAGAGTGTTAATATTCAACTTACTCAAATAGAAGAAATAATCTGTGAACTCAAAACATGCATTTTAAAACCAAGGAGATAAAGGAAAGAAGAATAAATGTAATAACATATATGATAAAAAGAGCTAACAATTGCATTATAGGAATTTCAGACAGAATAGAGAGAGAGCGGGACAGAAAGCTTATTTAAAGAAAAAATAGTTGAAAAGTCCCCAGATCAGATGAAGAACCTGAGCTCCAGGTATAAGAAGGTCAAAGATCTCCAACCAAATTCAATCTGAAGACTTCATAAAGGTATGTCATAATAAAATTCAAAATCCAGAGACAGAGATAACCTCAAAAGCATCAAGAGAAGAGCATCACTCTAAGGCTATCAGTGAATTTCTCAGAATGTAACAGCTTGGGAAGATATTTTCAGAGTAATGAATGGAAAAAAATAAACCTGCCAACCCAAAATACTGTCCCTAAGAAGTAAAGGAAGGAGCCAGGGATGTAGCTCAGTAGTAGAGTGTATGTTTAGCATAAACAAGGCCTTGTGTTCAATCCCCAGCACACAAAAAAATTGAAGGATGAGTAAACAATTTTCCCAATAAATAAAAGCTAAGAGAGCTCATCATCACTGCATTTAACTTACAAGAAGTATTAAAGGGAGAATTTAAAGTTGAATTGAAATATATTAGTAAAATAAAATGATATGCAAGTATAAGTGCAACTGATAAATGTATAATATAACCATATTCATATGTCTAATAGTATAAAGGTTTTCTGTGAGTCATTTAGAGGTCTAAGACAAAGTTTAAAAATAAAATTTAAGAAAAATTATAGGCACCAAAACTTGTTCATAAATATACAACATAGAAATGTTAATTACATAAAGTAAAAAGCATAAAAGTGTAGTTTTTGTAGGTAATCAAAATTAAGTTGTTAGGTTTTTTAGTATTTTTAAATTATGTTAGGTGTATACCTCATAATAATAATAACAAAGCACAAGCCTACAGACAACCAAGAGAGAGTAATCAAAGTTATAGAGAAAATCTTCAAATCACAAAGGAAGATGGCAAGAGAAGAAGGGTTTACAAAATGGCTGGAAAACAAGTAATGAAGTAGCAGTAGTATATTTTCTCTATCAATATTAACCTTGAATGTAATATCAAGCAGATATAATAATACAAACATATATGTATTTAGCAGCAAAGCACCTAAATATGTAAAACAAATATTATAGACCTGAATGGATAAGCCGTAATGGATAATAATAAGAGACATAAATACTCCATTTTAAACAATGGACAAATCATCTAGACAGAAAAATCAATAAGGAGAGATCAAATTTGAATTATGCAGTAGACTAAAATGTTTTTAACAGATATATACAAACAATTTATCCAACAGCACCAGAATACACATTTCTCACAAGAACACACAGAACATTGTTCAGTATTTATCCTGTGTTGTGCCATAAAAAAAGCCTTAACAAAGAGCATATTAGAGAAGTTAGGAGAAATGGAAACATTTCTTGATATAACCTATCAAGACAGGCAGAAATAGGGCTAGGCTTTGAATGTTCAACTCTTTCAAGATTCACAATGAGATTTAATGCTATTGTGAAAATATTAAGCACTGAGATCTTTTGTTCAAGGAATGAATTTATGCCATTTATGCCATCCCTCACTCTCTTTTGTCTTTGTCCATATCTTCTGCCATGTTATGACACAGCAAGAAGTACTTCACCATATTCCAACACCTTGGTGCTGGGTTTTCTAGTTTCCAGTGATCCAATAAGTTTCTCTTCATTACAAACAATTCAGTCTATGGTAGTCTGTTGTAGCAAAACAAAATGTACTAAGATAAAGAGAAAGTCTGAAGAAAACAATAACAAGTATAGAGGGATTGATTCAATAATCAAAAACTTCCATTAAAGAAAAGCTCAGCATCTGATAGCTTGGTTGGAAAACTCTACTATTTGTTCAAAGAAAAGTTAATGTGAATCTTTCTCAAACTTTTCCAAAGTATTAAAAGAAGAGAATACTCATTTTACAAGGCTAGGATTACCCCGATACCAACATGAGACAAGGACACTGTAAGAAAATAAAATTATAGGCCAATGTCCTTGATGAACATAGATGGAAATATCCTCAAAAAAATACCAGCAACCCAAATTCAATAGCACATTTAAAAATCCATACACTACGATCAAGTGGGATTTGTCTTCAGGATGCAAGAATAGTTGAATTTATGCAAATCAAAAATTTTGATACACCACATTAAGATAAGGATAAAAAATCATGTTATAACTTCAATAGATTCATTAGAAGCATTTTACAAAGTTCAATGATTCCTTTTCATAACAAAAATGCTCAAAAGTTAAATGTAGAAAGAATGAACTGCAACAAAATAATGACTAGAGGATCTTTCAGCTAGCATCATACTCAATGGTAGGAAATTGAAAGCTTTTCCTCTAAGATATAGACTCCCATTCTCATCACTTTGTTCATTGTAGTACTAGATGACACAGTGAGAGTAACTAAGCAAATTTTCAAAATAGCTAAAGATATTCAAATTGGAAAGGAAAAAGTAATTTTTTTCTGTTGCCAGAGATACGATCATATAAAAGAGCATGAAAGTAGATCCTTATAGAGTACTCTTATGTCACCAAATAAAAACTTTTAGAACTCATAAATAAATTCAGTACATTGCAGGATATAAAATAAATATGTAAAAGTCAGTTACATTTTTATGTACTAACAAACAACAAACTATCTAAGAAAAGAAATTAAGAAAACAATCCCATCAACAATAACATCAAAAAGAATTAAGTAAATATTTAAATATAAGATCTAAAATCATACAACTTCTTGAAGAAAATTTGCAGGAAAACCTCCATGACATTGCCCTTAGAAATGATTCTTTTTATTTTGGATTTGCCACCATAAATATAAGCAACAAGGTTAAAAAAAACAGTGAGACTTTATTAAACTAAGAAGTTATTGCATTGGAAAGGAAACAATCAATGAAATGGAAGAACAATCCAAAAATGACAGAAAATACATTCATACAATATATCCAATAAGGGGTTAATGCCAAAATATATTAGGAATTCCAATGACTCCATAACAAAATAAATAACTTGAGTTTTAAAAAAGGTGAAAAAACACTGTTTGGATAGCGGTTTCTCCAAGAAGGACATACAAATGATCTATGCCTATATGAAAAGATGCTAGACATTACTAATCATCGGGATAAAGCAAGTCAAAACCACTGAGATATCTCCTCATATCCACTAGGCTGGCTATTACCAAAAGTTTGTCATAGCATTATTCACAGTAATCAAGATATAGACAGTATGTATCTGTTCACAGGTGATTGGATACCGACTGTAATGCAGGAAGAGAGAAAGAAGGAGGTAGAGATAGAGAAGGGAGAGAAAGATTTCTATCTTTCTAGATGAGAGAGAGGAGGGAGAGAGAGAGATTTCTATTATTGTTTTATTTTTAAAACTGTCTTCTAATCTAAGGTTATATGTACCGGTTTGTGGGAAAAAAATAACAAAACAGACTTGGAAAAACCTTGGCTTGCAATAAAAGCTGTGTGTGTGTGTGTGTGTGTGTGTGTGTGTGTGTGTGTGTTGAACTGATTTAAAAGCTTTACAGTGTCTTTTTTTACTCCACTGGGGGCCTGTGTCCAGGAAAATCATCCCTTGGTAAAGGCTGAGTTATAGTTCTGGAAGGAGGAGCACCCAAGTTATCCAAAAGTCAGAATGAACTTTACATTTGATGCATATAGAGAAATAGTGGTAAATTTTTTATCAGAATTTAGTAGTATTCTAAATATAAGGCAAAGCTTTGAACATGTATATGCAGATGACTCCAGCCATAAATATAATAATTAATATTCTAATGACGGGATACCAGATTTTTTTTGCATCTGTTAAAATAGTAATTTGATACTTCTGGAATACACTTACCTAGTGAAAGGAAATATATTCATAGGAAGAAGTTGTATTTTAATCTTGATTTTTCTTTGTTACTCAAAATAGCCTCCAACTCTGATTCCTACTCATTATGTGTGAGACAGATCAGTCTTTCTCTTTCAGCAGGTAAATATTTATTACATGAAGCAATAGATTTAAATTTATCAATGGGATAATACAGAAATAAAAACTATATTCTTCCTCATTTTCTGTTCCAGAAATCCTTTTCTGAGTAAATCACTGTGGTCATAAAACTTGCCCAGTCTACTATTTAGCACCAAGAAGATACTAAATAATTGATTTAATAAGTTGCTCATTTTACTGTAAAAAAATTACTTCTTGCTGCCTTGTTAATATATTCTGGTCAATAAGGATACCAAAAAGAAATCGAAACTAATCCTTAACTATATTTTTATTCTTCATTTATTTTTCCATTTACATTAAGTAACTTGCTTTCCTCTTATTTGTATATAGTTTCTACAGATTTCACCTGTTCCTCTGGTAAAATTTAGCAAAATAGTTGTTTTCTCAAAAAGCGCTATGTGTTCATAGCTTATAAATTACAGAATCAATAAAGATATTTTTACTGTTATTTCTTTATTTTCTTTTTCCTATATCTGTAAGAAGCAAAAAAAGCTTATCTATCCTAGACTTAAATCTTTCTCTGAGGTCTGAAAATCTTTCAGCTGCATCTTGAAAAGACTTTGGCTTTTGACTCTCTTTCCTGTCTTATGGATAAGAGCCTTGCTCTTTTCATAAACGGTGGCCAGCTGTTCAACTTATAATACTATTCAACAATCTCCTTTTCACAGGGGAAATTCATCTTGATTGTATCTTCTTTCCCCACCTAAGTTAGGAAACTCATTAAAGATTTTGAATTTATAAATGCTTCCTTAACCAAGGCACTCAATGAAATATTCAGCTGCTGGTGTAAGTTGAGATGTTGCCTGAAAGTTTCATTGACCTCTGTTTGCTAAGCAGACTGTTCAGATACATTTTGGGAGTCTTTTGAATAAGATATTATTAAAGTAAGTATTTACAACTGAGGGATAAGTATTTGCTGGGCACTTATGAGAAATAATCATGTAAAGTTGCTTCATGAATTTAACACACCGAGCTACATGGAATGTTATGGGAGCAAAATCTTCCGTTGTGTGGAGTGACCAAAATTATCTTCACAACAGTTCTGTCTCCAACGCAAAATCTCGTTGTGTGGAGTGACCAAAATTATCTTCACAACAGTTCTGTCTCCAACAGGGATTAAACTACAGGGCATAGAAAGCTTTAATTTGATACATCACATGGCAATCTAAGTGCTTAATTTAGTCAATGAAGATTTAATATTAAGACTGCAGATACCAGGAAGAATGGAGTGGGGGAGAGAAAGAGAAGGTATACGTTTTAAAAGATAAATTAAAGGGATAAGTGATACTAAACATACATTTTCCAAAGCAGATACATATGACCTTAACTTTTATGACTGTCCTTACTGAAGAACAATAATTTTCAAAATGTTTACTTTTGTGCACAACCTATCAGGTGAAGAGAACATCGCTATTATAATTTAAAAGATGAGAACAGATGTTCTAAAAAGTGTCCTGGTCTTGTTAGACAAAGAACATATATAGCCATCTGAAAAATGCACCAGGACATAAGCATTGGCATAGCAATGCTTCCTTCTTAAATACAGACCAACAAAACGATTATTTGGGAATGGGAATGGATGGAGAAAGATGAGAGGGGAAATTTTAAAATATTTTCTACATGAGAATTCAAATGTTTGATTTAAAAAAATGCCTGGGTAAGTCATTTTGTAGCCATTTTTCCCTTAGAATAGTCCTAATTGCTTTTCAATGCAATACAATGATGTGAAAATAACCTTTCACATGGTTTTAGTGGCAAAGAGATTATATATACTGTCCAATGTAACTCAATGTCTGGTATGGGAAGCTACCTGTGTATTTTCCTTAATAAATCAGTGCCTATAAGTTCACATTTTCCTGGGGGCATGAACCAAGGAACTCTAGCAAATGGAAGGATAGATATCAGATTTCCTGCTAAAGGTGTTGCAAAATGTCAATAGAGTACAATGGCTAAGCATCTTGGAATATTTTGAAATAGGATGATGAGCAGTTTTTCTGAATATAATTAAATTGGCTTAAGTACTACTGTAATACTTGGTTATTTATTTTATAGCATTTCAGGAACCTCTCTATTTTCTTAAAAGATAATATTAACACAACTTAGAAAAAAGAAATTTCTTACTACCAATTTGGATTCTCCTCAACATTTAGAATTTGTACCTTCTGACAATTGGATTTGTTATGAAAGTCTGTTCTTATGGAGGAAGAAAAAGCTCAGCTTTCAAGACTAATTTAAAACTTTGGAAAAATAAAACTATTTAAGATTCATATAAAATTTCTTTGTGTACGAAATCGCTTTGACAGCCATTATATGATTTGGTTCTCTCCACAACCCTGTGAAGTTGGCAGGGAAGGGCCATTTTTCCCCATTTCCCAGATGAGGAGGTTGAGGCTCTAAATGTTTTCATGCTTTGTCTGCAAACAATGTGCTGGTTGACTTGGGAGCCTTGAATTCAGTTTCCTCCAGCTTCACTCATCTGTTCCTGCATCGTCTGCCAGGAAATGTACACACAGGAGATGACGGGGAACCAACTATATCTGCTTTCTAATTAAAATATATTTTCATATGAGGCAACAAGAAAATTTAGGTTACTAAACATGTAAAAAAATTTCTCTATCAATTTGGTTCTTTTCCAATTCAAGGATTTACTAAAACGGCTGGTGACAGTAAACAAATCAAAATGTAAACATGCCAATTAAATCTCTGAGCATAGCAGTACTCATTGAAATGCAGACTCTGCTCTTTGGTTAATTAATATGATTTTAAATATTTCACATAGAAGGATTTCTTGCGGGGGGGGGTAATGAACCTAAGATTGACTGGAATTTACAAGCTCATTTCAAGAAAAGTCTCAACTATTTTTTTTTCTCACAAATGTAATACCTCCCCAGATGGTAGTCTTTGTAGTTTGTGGCAGTGATTCAAAAGGCATATTAACTGCCACTCTCCTAGCTGCATCAGGCATTTACAGACCTCCCCACAGAATGGGTTCAGCAGTAATTAAAATAACACCCTTCCTCTGGGTGAAGTTACACTTGAGAAGAGTTCAGGGATATTTTTTTTCCTTCCTTCCTTTGGGTAGACCCCACCCCCCCATAAGAAAACGATGAGAGTGGAGGGAATCTGCAAGGAGAAGTTGGAGTGTGGTGGAGGTGGAATGTAGGTAAAAGGAAAGGGAAAAAGAATCTCAAACTGTACCCCAAAGCATGAGCCTCGTACACTATGACAAAATATTAATATATCCTTCTTTCCCTACCAGACACTGATAGACAAACAGGTTTAAAAAAAATAAAGGAAGGGGGAAAAATATCATTTACTCACTGTAGCAGCAGGAAATCAAGGAAAGAAAATAAACAGGGTTTGAATTTAACCTGCTAGTCAGACAGTTTCGCTCTGTGTGTGTTTGTGTGCTGGTACATGGCAAAGGGAGGGAAAGGGACGAGAGGCTTGTGAAATTCTGGGGACTCCCACAGCTACTAGTCCAGCTGTACAAACATGCACAAGCTTTGTTAAGGTACGGTGGGCAACAAGCTGAAACTGCTGAGCTATCTGACCTATAAATCCCTTGCAAAAGCTCCACTTGAGGGGAAGCCAGGAGTTATGTGTAAATGTTTTATCCAGCCAGAAGCTGGCTATTGGTCACTTCCGTCTCTCTTTCTCTCAATGGATGCTCTGGCCAGCTACTTTTAAAGTAGCACTGTTTTATATATATATAT
>NW_022900916.1:21743840-21780243 GCF_012274545.1 Fukomys damarensis | reverse complement strand
ATATATATATATATATCATCATCTTAAATTCTCTTTCTCTCCAGGCCAAACAAGAAAGGGAATAATGACTCAGATGCTCCATCTCCATGGCTTTACAGCTTGGGGCATATGTTCCACAATTATGAGCAATAAATTCAGGCAGAGACATGGAACTTTCTGTCATTATTTTTTTTTCTCAAACTCAGTAATTGTGTCACTTTAAAATACCATAGTTTTGTGTGCACATTTTTTAAACAACTGCAGGATAAGGGATTTACAATATTCCCTTAAAAGATGACATCACTTACTTTGTCCTAGTTTTTCTCTTTGGTTTTAGTCTGATTCATAATAGATCACCTTAGTGAGGCCCATTATATCTTGAATACAAGCAAGCCAGAGGTTCTAAATTGCTAACTCCAAGGAGAAATTTCCTAAAATTCTTTTTCTCTTTTCTAAACATTTCTGAACTCTAAATGACCTCTTTTTATGAAGCCTCCAAATGGCATCTAAACACCTTAAACTTCATGCAGTTACTAAGCTAAAAAGCCATTAACAAGCTGAAGAAAGCTATATAAAACAATGACAAGTGAAGTAGGCTAAATTTAAGTAGAAAATGGCTTTTGTAAATATTCAGAAAGTTAGAGATATCTCTCTGTTTAAAATACTTGGAAAGAACTTTAGGTTTTCAAAAACACGGCTGGGAAAAAAATACAATCCACACTAAAAATAAAAGACATATACCCACAGAGAGCTGTTTATGCGTGTCCTGCTTTGATAATTTAGCACTATGTGGTTTCAGTAGCATTCAAATATATAGAATATACAGAGAGAGTAAGCAAAGTTACCTTTTTTCTGAAAGAACATTGCACAGTAGTTAAATACTTGCTTCAATAAGTACTCACTGAATCTTGACAGTACCCTGAGAACCACACCAGGATTAGGGACAGCAAGAGGTGAACTATTGCTCTTGCTACCTTACACGAATGTGCATTCAGGAAAAGAAGATAAAACAAGTACAAACATAACAGAAGGAATTCAGTGCAACAGAAAAGTAAAAATGCATCAAGTTTGAAAATTCAGAGGTGGTTCAAAGGACTTACAGGTGGGAGAAGTCAATAAAAATATGCCTTAAACATCATCATTTTCTTAAAATATAATCACATAAAATGAATAACTTCTGTCATATCAAAACAATGATAAAGCAAAGAAATAAGAATGAGTTGTGACAAAAGCGTTAAAGCTACGCGGAGTGAATAATTTCCTACTGAAGAGGGCTGTGGCCCAATACAGCTACACTAAGAAGGCGCAAAATCTTAATTCCTGGCTCCCGTTCAAAGGCAGGATCTACAATGAGTGTAAACTGTATGGACTATAAATGTACTAAAATAAAATAAATGTAAAAAAAATAAAATCCTAACAAACAAAACATAATTCCCAATATAAAAAATTAACTATGGCTTGCTTGATTTCTTATAAGATTCAAACACAGCTTTTAGATGAACTCTAAGAACCTTGAAAAGCTTGTCAGCTCCCCATCACTGTGACAAAGTACCTGACAAAACCTACCTCAGATAATGTACTTAGAAGGTGAAGGGTATATTTGGACTCACATATTTTTAGGTTTGAGTTCTGTGGCTCTGTGGCCCTTGGGCCTGTGAGCAGGCAGCTCACAGTACCAGGAAGCAGGTAGTGAAGCAAGCTCCTTCACCTCATGGAGCCGGAAGGGAAGGGAGAGGAACAGGAAGAGGAAGAGATCAGGGTCTCATAATCTTCTTTTAATGCTTGCCCTCAGTGATCTAAAGACTTAACTATAGTACATCTCTTTAAGTTCTACTACCTCCCACTAGTACCATAGGCAGAGGACCAAGCTTTTAATTTATAAGTCATTAGGGGACATTTCAAATCCACACCATGTACCAATATTACTTATTTGCTTTATCATATTTAATTTATATAAAAATAATATCTGCTACCATTTTTTCTAAGTTGACACAACAGTTTAAATATTCTCTTGATATCTATAACACTTGAAGAAACAATAAATGAACTCACAATGTATTCAGACTGCAGTATAAAAAGCAGTATATAGCAATTCTCACATTCATAAACAGAGATGATACTAGCTCTCACTATTTGTGACAGCTCTGGCTTGACTGCAGTTTGCTGCTTCTTGAGTTATTTCTATAAACTAAGAATGACATAGGCAGTATAGTGGCTTTGATTCAGCAAGAAATTGCACAAAACTACCCAGGATAACTCTCTGACTGATGACAGTGACCCAGAACTTGGCCATCCACAAAATTATGTATCCCTGCTCTTTGTCATTCATCTAGATAAAAATTTGACTTTTAAAAAGCAAAGATAAGATACAGAATTTTTTAAACCATTTGGAAAATTTAAATAACAAATGAGAATGCTCTT
This sequence comes from Fukomys damarensis, assembly GCF_012274545.1. Lineage (NCBI taxonomy): Eukaryota > Metazoa > Chordata > Mammalia > Rodentia > Bathyergidae > Fukomys > Fukomys damarensis. Next base: position 21,777,843 of record NW_022900916.1, on the reverse strand, counting down.
GAACAAATAAAAAAGATGGAATCAAAGTTAAAACCATGAACAAAATGGAAATATTGCTCCTACTTACATTTATTTTTCAGGGGAAAATTGACCCAACATATCAGACACTCAGTTGCTCCTCTCAGGCATTTCTGTATCCACAGATCTACCCAGCTGTTATTTGCTTTGCTTTATTTATGTGTAAGTTAGAAAAGCAATTGCTTCCCATCCCTAACTTGTATAAATGTGAAAATATTCTAAGTCCTATTGCTATACTATTGTTAAAAATAATGCCTTTTAAAACAGCAATCAATCATCATATAAAATAATGGAGCACATGAGAAAATTATTTATAGTTAAATATAATAGTTTTAAAAGTTCACAGTATTTATCATGTTGATTCATAAAGTATACCAAATAAATTACTATTATTCCATTTTATGCTTATTGTAAGTATTATTGTGAAATTTTTGTCAAACAGACACAGCAAACTATATAAAAATTCTGATTTAGTGGTTTCAATATTCTTGTTTTTGGTTTCAATATTCATGTATGACACTAGCCCTAGAGAAATTCTCCATTAAATTGCATCCTACCATTTTACCAGAACACAAATTAGGTAAATGATGTCATCTAGGTGTTTTAATATTTTTTTACTATTACAGATTAATATTTTAATACCACATCTCTAACATGATATTCTCTAATACTTATGAGCACATCTGCAATGCAATATAATATATAGAGTAATAACGTTGAAAATTTCTGACAAAGGCTTAAGAAAGCATTTATAATGCAATATATTATAGATACGAGAAGGTATTATACATAATCTTTACTATTTTTAGTTTATACAGTAGTCTATAGTTATTTTCTTAATTTCACAACATAAAATTACTCATTAAACATAGGATTGTCTCATCTTCTTCCCATTCTATGTATTTTCTTTGTTCTGTACATTGGTCAAAATAAAGATGCACTTATTAAATCATAGTTCGGAAGAGGGTATTTCTTCATTGCCTGAACATGTCAAATATTACTGGAGCCTTGCCTAGTCATGGGAAATAGGGAGGCTCTTTCCCTTCATTCTCCCAGCCATCCACATTGGCCCATATGCAGTTATACGCTAAGTGTATCCCTTTGGGGCCCTCTTTCACTCAGTCCAATTCTACTTTTATTTATTTGCTGAAGTGGCCATGGAAGATTTCATCTGAACAGAGATTCTCATGTTCAACAAGAGTTAAGAAACTACTGTTTTACTCCACAGAGCTCCTGGAGCCCCTGGGATGGGTCTTTTCCAATGCTGTAGATTTATGGCTGAAAAGTCAGGAATCACCACTGGAAATTCATAATAGCCACCTGACTCTTTCCAGAAGGAACCAAATTTTGGCTGAAGTTATGAATTTCCTTGATTTGAAAAATTTAACTGTGTCATATGATCTCTTTATGACTCTATGGTAAACAATGCAGAAAATAACCATGTTTCCAGGAGACTTTTGACCTGTACTTTCATGAATAAAAATACACTGCAGTGTGAAAGTAAGTAGACAGAATAAAATACTTTCATCTAATATGCATTTGGCTTCCTTCTTTGATCAATAATCCCTATCTAATCATGAGGAAACATCATGTAAGACCAGTTTAAGGGATATTGTACCAGGTACCTGACCAGATATTCTCAAAACTGGTAAAATCAAAAGCAAAGAAAAACTACAAAAATTCAGAAATTTTTATAGTTAAGTGAATTCTAAGGAAACACAACAGCTTATTGTAATGTGGCATCATGAATGGGAACCTGAAATAGAAAAATGATATTGGGTACAAGCTAAGAATATCTCGATAAATATAGTACAGATTTCAAATAAAAACAATATACAAATGTTGATTCATTAATTGTGGCAAATGCACCACGCCGTGAGTTATTAATGGGGAAAGTATGTAGGTCTCTATATAGTACAATTACTACTGTAGTTGTTATGCTATACATTTACAACTATTCTGGAATGAAAATTTAATTCTTCATATGTGTAAAGTATGCCTTGTAAAGAGAGTGTTTTTTCTAAATTTTGACTAATGAATAAGCTGTGTGGTAAATTTTTGTATTTCTTATAAAAGAGAAGAAAAATGGTGAGGCTAGAGAGAGATGAACTATAAATTGCATTTTATTTATTTCATCTACTGTTTCATTTCATCTGTTCTAACATTGGAAAAAGGGGGATCACAAATTTGAATTTTAAAATCACCTCAGTAAGGCATTCAGAAAATTACTTACATTTCATTAAAAACAACTTGGTACTGAGAAGCACCAATTTAAAGTAACACTATCTCAAAATTGATATTTCTGAATACTGGAAAAGTAATACAACAAGAAATCAAAATACAAGAGCCTAGGTTTTAATGATGTAAAAGAGCAGCTATTATAGATAGATAGTTTTCAAATATGTTTCTGAGTTAACATCATCAGGAAAACAGTATAATTATGTTTATGTGAAATGTAAAAGCTACATTATTTTCTTATCGTGTTTGTACAGAATGCTCAACTGACTGGTCAGTAAAGGATATCAACATTATTCATAGTAGCTATCTAGCATCAAACATGTGGGAAAATATCTAAGTACTCATAAAGTGCTTCATGTAAAGGGATTACTTGCTTCCCCCTAAACTCAAGAGATAGAATTTATCTAGTACCCAAAGTGAGCAGTTCACTTTGGATTTGAAAAGAAATGTAAAATGGTGAATGGAGTCACAGCTACGAGAAGACATCAAATTTCTTCTGGGTTGCCTCAGGCTTTTGGACAAGGCAATTTTAAATATCGAAAGAAAAGAAACTTCTGTTCTTTTGTAAAAGATTTCTGAGATTGACAACTCCACCTTTCTTGGAAAATTCACCAATCTCAAAAGGTTATTTCCATATATCAGAACAATATGTCTTCTTCCTGAATTCAAGTTGGATTCATACTGTGAAGTTCTTTACAGAATCCAAAGTGATTATCCTTCCTCTGAGAGAGAGAGAGAGAGAGAATTTTCTTTCAAGCCTTAGTCCATACATTACAATTGTTAATGGTAAATTGCTAATTATATTGCAGGCTAAACCAGGTATAGGTACCATAGAACACAAAGGTAATAAAACTAACTTATAAGGGAGGAGATAACTCACTATGATTCCTCTTGCGTTAGGGGATTTGCTTGCCCATCTTAAGGAGTCTACTCATCAGTTTCATGTACTGTCAGTCAGCAGACTAATAGGGAAAATGGAACACAGAAAAAAGACAAAATCTAGCTTCTCTTCAAATGTAGGCTTATGTACTACAGAATGTGTGTATTTGGGGGTGGCGTACATAGACAGGAGGAGTAAAGGAGATGAATGACAGATGTGAATGTTAAGAATGAAAGAGCTGATGTCTTCTTTTCAAAAAGACAAGGAGCAACTAGAAATAAATACCTAAATTACTTTCCATTAATCAGAGGAACAGACATACTTTTCTTTTGACCCTAAGAAAGCACAGTACTTACTTTTGTCTTCCCAGCCCCTTCTTAACCATCTCTAGCTACTCTTCTGTGCACCTCTGTGGGCCTGATTTCATTCTTTTAAGTAAAAAAGGAAACATCTTCATAGAAATGATGAGCATGGTTGGAAGGTGCTACAGAACATCAAATGATAAAGTACTCAAGATAAAAAAATATAATCATATTGTTCAAAGCCATGTCTCATATAAATGCTGATGTTTCTCTTGGGAAGTCTTAGCTGTTTCCCATCATGTCCACTGCATAAAGTGCTCCCTGAGAACCATCCCTCAACTTGCCCATAATCCCCTTCTGCTCTGATGCTTCACCATGACAAGGTGGAGGTGTTGCCCAAACTACAACAACAAAAATGACACATCATCTACATGATGTGGGTGTTAGACCCATAAAACGACGCTAACATAGGATAAAACATATATTTTTACATTTCTACCTTCCTTCTTGTATTATTTATGTGTACGAATGCAGTTGCGCCTGACTCTGTCCTTTTTGGTAGACTTTTTTGCCTTCCCCACAGGTGCTTGCATTCCCTTCCTATTTGTTGGGCTTTTCCATTTTCATCCAGATATTTACTTTCTTATAAGCTTAGAGAATGTCACCCTGCCTGGAAGAGTGAAAGCAGATTAGGCTTTCTAAGCAATCATGGTCATTTCACTCCTTTGCACAATAATTAAAGTGTATGCATTAGGTGCAAACCAGACTGATGAGACATAAAAGAATTGATGGATTTCTGTGAAAACTTTTCTCCCTAAATAAAAACTTTTCTGAAAATTACCGAACATCACATGGCATCTAGTGGCACATTGGAGCCAGTTTCTACTGTCACAGGACTGAGTACCTCTTCCATTCCATTGCAGACGTACTGTATTGGAATGTGACATTCACTTGGCAGGAAAATTTACCACACAGATATCAGCAAATGCTGTAAGTTAGGATGCTTTCTGGTCTTGTCTGCTGGAAAATAAGTTATTAAATACTGATCAAAACACCCATGCTAGCATCCTCTGAAAATTCTATAGTTGTCATCATGAACATAGACATCAGTGACACACAGGGACAGTGAGAATGGTGGGGATGATAGGACTGAGGGGAGGGGTGACTGGTATGTAAAACCTCCGAGACCCTCACAGCATTCTTCAGCTACTTAACCAATCACGGAACACTTCACGTCCCATTATGTTAATGAATAGGAGCTTCATTGTTCAGGTAACTGCTGCTGAATATCTTGTGACTGTTCTTCAAGCTGAAAACATTCACAGCCCGTGAAAAGAAAATTAGAATGGATTTGATTTCCTTACTGGAGACATTCCAAGATGATATGTATATATTTCTTTTCATCAAAGGAAAGGAGAAAAAGAGAAGAATAGTTACTAAAACGTATATTCCTTTTATTTGAAGTTTTAAGATTAAAGGGGTAGGGGAATTTCGTGAGAACAATAATAAAATTGCACAACTATGTCTTTTTAAATTTAGGAATATGATCACAAACATTTTCCTTAATTCCATGATTAGGGATACATAGCGTTTGTGAAACAAGATGTTCTCAGGGAAATAAAAGAACTACAACCGGAGCAACAGGGCAAGCCCAACTAACCACTGAAATAACATTATCATAATCCTTCTCACCACACGGGTACTGCAAGGACACGCTCTCATCCATTTCTGACTAGAATTTAAGTGATGGGATTCTCATAAAGCTGGGATTTTGCCCTGAATAAATTATACTATGTCCTCTTGTTCTTTGGGCAGCGGGGTGAGGACAATGTGAAATGAGTTGTTCTGGCTTCATCTGAAACCAATTACCATGAATCGACCCAAATTGCTGAGACTGCTGCTGAGCAGTCGCATCCCAAGTACACCTGGGAATCAGCTGGTGCGCGTTGTCAAAAATTCTCCCCATCCATTGATTCCAGGCCAGCTTGTGATTGCCTTTCACCTCTCTAGCATCACTTTTCAGTTACTCCAAAACTGTTCCAAATGGCAAGAATTTGCAAATATAGTTAACTATGGAGCGGGTAGGGAGAGACTAGGAGAGAGTACAAGACTGGAAGTAAGAAAGATCAGGAAAGAAAGAACTTGACCTGGGACTGTAATGAATTTAATTCACTGGTGAATTCTCATTTGTTTAGGATCAGTTTTACAATGAATAAATTCTTCCTCTTACCTCTGCCAAACCAGTTCTTCTCCAGCAAAGCAGAAAGCTATTGGTGTTTTTGTAAAACTAGTAACAACTGACTTATGTATTGTAAATTTGAATCTCTAACTCTCTCCTTTTTTTCTGATTGTTTCTTAATTTAAACTAAGGCTTTCTAGTCTCATAGATAGCTTATTTTTACAGAACTCATTGATGTTCATATGAAAAATCTGGGTAAAATACTCAACTTTTGAGTTTATGACCAATTTTTAAGAACATTAGTCTTTTGCATATGTTGTGAGAAATAATATTTAAGAAACAAAACAAAAATGCTATTTTGTTCTTATGTTTACCCAAAAGATATGGTGTTGAATTACCTAATTCGTGATTATCCTCTCCCAGGGCTCCCAAACTTTGATGCACAGGGGAACTAGCTGGAATCTTTTTCTAAAAAAAAATTCTCTGATATTGTGAATTAAGCAATATAGGCTTGAATTAGACATTGGGATTTGTAAAGGCTTCCTAGGAGACTAAGGCATACAACGAAGTTTAATTAATAGAACAGCAATGTCAAAGATAATCTTAATTTTCTGGACAAAGAGTGTTGACTTTATTATCATTTAATATTTTATGCATGTTGTATTCTTTAATTGGATTTCATAACAAGATGAATTTCTGAAAATTTAAAAACTAATAAATATTCAAGAATACTAAAGATCAAGAAGCTCAGCCCAAAGTAAAATGAAGAAAATGAAGATAAAAGCAGAAATTGTTTAAAAAAGAAGACAAATGCAAATCCAAAATAGAAAAAGTTCATAAAAATCAAAATATTCAACTCTAAAATTTTCTTTGAGAATATTATCTTAAAAACCAACTAAAAACATTCAAGAAGGATTTATTTTAAAATGAAAGTATCTTCAGAATTAACTTTTTCTTAATAAATTTGAACGCATCCATAAAAGTAAGTTTCTGGAAAGATATTATTTATAGAAAAGATTCAAAAAATATATATCATCTCATATCCAAAATATGTACTATCTCATAACCATTTCTAAATATCATTCTCAATTAATAAGAATTATGGTTTCTTGGAGGTAACTACTGTTTCAAAGCAAGTACTAGACAAGCCTGGAACATCTTAAAATAAAAAAGACATTCTACAAGTATCGGGGGTCAAAATAAACTGATCTCAGAGGGAAAAAATATCAGTGAGATTACAACTTCTCTGTATAATTAAATATCACAAGACAGTGGGGGAAGAATATTTTTAAATATATGCTAATATATTCAGGATGAAAATCTGACTAGAGAGGATTTTTTGGGGGGGTGCATAGTTTTGCTGTGACAAGCCACACTGTGTTGGCTTTAGTTTCTAGCCCTACACCAAATTGTTTTGTAAGCAATACCTCCATACACTCTAAAAACAATGAGGTAGCATATACAGGAGGGGAAGAGCATATTACCTTAACTGTTCTTGTGCTAACAACATTTCAAATTGTCTTCAAATCTGAGCATTTTGTGTACACCAATTAATGAAGGGTCACTGAGGAAATGTTTAGTAAAAGAAAGCCTGAGTGTATTGAAGAGACATTTGTTTAGGGCTAGCAAAGAAAATATTTGCCAGGCCTCTCTTTGGATACCCCTTCAATTCCTACTATGGTGTTATTCGAAATCAAACTTTCACTCCTCAAAACAACATTTATAAATATTTTTTTCTGACACTGCACAAACAAATCTCAATTACTATATATACATTTCCCCCTGTGACAGATAAACTTAACTGTCATCTTGATTGTCTCGGAAGCCATCCAGCAGATCAGAAGAGTGCACTGGGTGTGTCTGGGTGGGTCATAGAGGCAAAACATTGGTGACCTTATCTGATCCTGGGCCCCTTCCTCTTTGATGTTATTCCTCTGCTGTGCTTCTCAGCTGCCACGAAAGGAGCAGTTTTGTTCTACCATGGCCTTACTTACCTCCATCTTGTTTCTGCTTTGGAGCCAGCCAAACAGGAACGGAATCCTCAAAACCAAGAGAAAAACCCTCCTCTTTCAAGACGTTGAAAGCGGGGAGTGTGTCCCAGCAACCTATTAGTCCCCATTATTGTTATATAACGAATACACCCCTGTGTGTATTCCCTTCACTTAAAAAAAAGAAAGAGCACACTGAGGCAATGCTCTTCAGTGAAACAAATAGGACAGACATGTTAAAACCAAATAGTTTCTCTGCTATGAGAAATTGAAAGTGTAAATAAGGATCAAAAGGGATAATAGATACTGTGAAATAGGATGAAATGTTCCAAAGGGGAAGGGGAAGAAGGAGGTATTGGGAAAAGGAAAGAGGGGAATGGAATTAATATGAGAAAATACAACAATAGAAACAAAGTCTTTGTGGATAGGGAGGGGAGGAAGGATTGAAGGGAGGGCAGGGGAATGGGGAAAAAATAAGAACCAAGATGGGTTATATAAAGATGCAAATTTCCAATGATAAATGTCATTATATTGTATACCTAAAATGTACCAATAAAATTAATTTTTTTTAAAAAAGAGAAAATGATATTTCCTATTATGCAAAAGCCAAGATCATTTTTGGCCTAAAGATTGAGACAGCACAATACCAGATAAAAACTAGGATCTACGAATAAGAGTAGAAAACTGAAAATGGTAACTATTGATACAAAAGACTACTTTTCATTTTTAGATTCTTTAAGTCAGTTCACCTTATAAAGCAAAAATAATAGCTATATATTATAAGGTTTATAACACAGGACTAAGTAAAATATATGAAAACAACAAGGTTAAAAATGCGATCATAACCCAGTAAGAGTCTCACCTTATTTATACATGAAGTGGTCTTATAAGGTACACTATGGTAAGTTAGGAATGTATAATTATAATTCCTATAGCAGTTATTATTAACAAATTAAAACAGCATATTGTAAAAACAATAGAAGAGTTCAATTATACTACAAGAATACACAATAAATTTTGCTGTTATTGTTGTTGTTTTTTTGGTACCAGGGATCAAACTTCGGTCCTTGCGCTTGCAAGGCAGGCGGTGAAACCACTGAGCCAAATCCCTAGCCCTACAATAAATTTTAAAATTATGAAAATGGTTGCACAAAGGGGTAAGTGATTGAACAGCTATGATTCTTAACTTGACTATTGCATATTCTCAGACAGAAAATTGTATAATAACTTTGGAAAATAATTTAGCAGTTTCTCATATGTAGTTGATTGTATTTTTATCCTAAGTCACAGCAATTCATCTATCTAAACATACCCTAGGCATTTACCCAAGAAAAATTAATATATCTCCAGAAAAATTTTTCACAAGAATATTCACAGAAGTTTTAATATTTACTAATCTATTAAAAATACAAACATGCTAATAGTAGGAAAATGGATAAAGATTTATATTTTCATAAAATTGTGTACCAGTCAAGAATAAAAATATAAAACTGCCAATATAGACAGTGTTATGGATAATTATTAGTGACATTTGTTGCAAAATCAGCCAGACACAAAAGAAGATGTGCTCTATGATTTTGTTTATATGCATTTGTGACTATATAAACTACAGTGATGGAAATCAGCTAACAGATTGCTCCGAGAAAGTGAAGATAAATTGGAAAATGTTCTAGGAATTCTCTGGTGTGATGCAAATATTCTACTTCTTACTTAGTCACATAGATGTATTCATTTGCCAAAATCTCTTCCAACTTAGAGTCTGAAGTATACATGTGATATCTCAATGAAAAAGTAGCAAAAATACTGTCTATTTTCTCATTTAACTTTTTGTGTTTGAACATTTCCTGCCATTTACCATCTATAATTTTTCATTCCAGACCATCCTTAAAAACCTTCAGTTGCTCAAGGTCCGCTCAGAAATAACATACTGTATTATTCAAGCAACACTTTCCAAAAAGGGACTTGATAAATATTTGTATTCCGAATCATACATAAAGGAGACCAAAGCATTTATGACTTTTGCTCTTTAGTTTGGATAGTTTTTGGTGAGTACTGTTTCACTACTATGTTAGGTATGTTAATTCAACTTTGATTCAAATAAAACCACTAGTAGGTTTTATTTGACCATAAATATGTTCAGAAGTAATTAATACCAATTTTGAACATCTCTACCATAGATAAATATAGTTCAATATTTTTAAAGTAACAAAAAGCAACTTTGGCTCATCTAAGCAGAAAAGGAATGCATTTAAGAAATTTATATTAGTTCACATCATTGTTGGATTAGTTTATTTCCTTCAGGAGGCACATGCCAGGTGGGATTAAAAGCGGAAGAATTTCGTTAAGAGGAACACCTCTTCAAAAAAGTGGAGGGGGATGAGATTGGCAAACCATGAGACTATATAGCAATCTGTACAGATAGAGGAGGTGGAGGTAATGATGGGTGGATGGAGGTAGGGAGGTGGAGATGTGCTGGAAACTCTATATGCAGTCTAAAGAAATTCAACAAAACTCAACTGGTCAGCAGAGGGTTTGACCAGATGAATTCAGTCACTGGCTTGGTGCAGCCTGTGGAAAGCATGACGTAAATTTAGGAATGAATTTTAGAGCATAGCAGGTGAACCCTTGGTCGATGAAACTTTCTATAGTTGAAGATCTGTAAGGTATGTTCTCAGTGACCAAAGTACCAAGAGCAAAAGAGAAAACCTCAGGGTTATGAAACTCTGGGAATTGTACAGCAAAATTCTTCATGAAAATCTAACCGAATTTCCTCAGAGGAAGGCCACTTGCATTAATAATACCACAAGTACTATATTCAGGGTGCCATGATTACCAACACAGGCAATGGCCCTGTAGACATTGTGTCTTCATTAGAAAGGAGTGCCTGGTATGCCCCACATCGCCAACTCCTAATTCAAAGTGTGGGGCCAGTGACTCTGACAGGAAAAGACTAACTCATTGTCTACATTCTAGCTACTGTGGAGTCTGAATATCAGACATTTTCTACTTCTAAATCAGAAAGGGGCATTAAATCTCACCCAAGCTCAAAAAATACCTGAAAGTCAGGGACCAAGCTCAAATGACTACTGCAACAAGACAATAAGAGGAAATGGAACTATTTCCAAAATTACTCTGTGTGTGTATATACACACACATGAACACACACACACACACACACACACACACACACACACACACACATATATATACTATTTTTCCTTTGTGCGAAACCTAAATGATTTACATTGATCATTTATTAGGTCAAAGTAGTTATTGATCCTTACCTATTTTTTTAAAGAGAAATTTTTTAGATGAATGGCCAGTAAGCATATGTCTAAAGAGTATTAGAAGGCAACACATTTGTTAAACATCTGGAAATTTCATTGAAAAATCTATCTAACATAAAAACTTTGACTATACCTGCAACACGAATAATCCCCCCAAATTCCCAGATGTCAAATAATTCCTAACATTGCTGATGTATTTTAAAGATTCTAAAAGTTAGTCGTTATACCCTATAACTTTAAAGCCTTAATTTTAAAAGCTAAGTGTAATTTTGTTCAAAGGCTATTTCCACAGCCAATTTTATTATGGGGAACTTAGCATCTTCAGGAAATAGATTTGAATGCACTGATTGAACAACCTACAAAGATAGCCCTTACAAAATAGAGATAATTTTTATCCTTGATCTTTAAAGTTGACTACTCATTCAACTCCCTATATTTATTCATTTTTATTTTTCTTTCTGGCATCAAAAAAAATGCTAAGGTTGTTAACTTACTGAAAAATCCTCAGCTGTAACATCTCAGTCACTTTTCTCATCCCTAACCATATAGTATCTAACATCCATAACTTAAAGGAAAGGTTTCTTTGGCTCAGGCCATGCTCAGCTGGCTCCAAGGCAGAAACCAGCACCCAGAGGGGCAGAGTGGAGAAAAAGCTGTGTACATCAGAGCTGCTCTGACACAGAGAGCAAAGGGAAGAACCTAGAGGAAGTTCCTCCCTTCCGGGGCATCCCCCAGTGACCTGCCTTTTCTGACCAGGCCCTGCCTCCTACTGTCACAATGAGCCCTAGCTCCCCATGATTCAGACACCTTTCAAAATCCCTGCCTGTGAGTGCATTAGGCTTTGAGGGGACATCTCAATATAAATCATAGTATAAAACTGATACAATATGTGGTCTTTAAAGTATAACCACTATATACAGCTACTCACAATGGAGGTAACAGGCTGAGTACCAGTGGAAGAATTTTCTTATTGAGATGCAACAGAATATTTCCTAGTCATAATTAAGTAATTGGAAAAATATGGAGTAAGTAAGGCCACCTACGAATATCTGTGGTTGTTTCATTACAAACTTACAGTGCATATCACTGTCTATTCTTAAAACTATTCAAAACTTTTTAAATGTTTTTTACAAAGGGGGCCTGAGAAAGCTTTGAAGTGATATATATATTTATTACTGATTATAGTGATTGTTGCACAGGTACATGCATATGTCCAAACTTATCAAATTATACTAAACTTGTACATATGTATATATTTAATAAATACATTTTTAAAAGAAAAAATAGGTTGCTTGATGCTTTCTGGAAATTGCCATTTCAATTTATGCAGAATTATCATTACTAGTATAATAGTATAGTTGTCTACTTGGAATCTTATGAAAACTCTTTGCCAGCCTGTAAAAACCTGAGCGGTGCAGAGAATAGGTTCTGAAGTTAACCTTGACAGAAATTTAATTTGTGGCATACTAAATGTAGATATTTTCCATTTTTCTTAGAGAAGTCAAAGGGTGATGCAGCCATATGTGTTACAAATATATCAGCAAGCTAAATCTATTCCTGGTGCTCATTCATCATTATAACACCCCCTTGACATCGGACAGTGACAAGGATTATTGTTCTTGTTTTAAATAGGATCGAAAAGTCCTTGACTAAATCCTGGTTGGGGGTGAGAAAGCAGTTGGTCTAGGCCCTTACCCCTGGTCTTGCCAGAATGCAGATTTCTAAATAAAAGGTAAGTACTCTTTGCTACAAAAATTGTAATTTATGGATTATTCATGAAATCCATTCTCACTCAAAAATACTAAACTATTGAATTATTATGAAAGTTATCTCTTTATTAACTGCATTAAAAAATGAGATCAGATAAAGTAGTATAATGAAGCCATATATTTAAACAGTTTTAATCATTAGTAAGCGGTATACCATATTTTCTTTTTTCAATCTAAATAATTAATATACTCTTCTGCTTAGGTGTTTCAAGTCATATTTACAACAACATTTTATCTTAAAATGTTAATCTATACTTCTTTTTTTCTAATGTTTATTTTTAATAGCACCTGTTTTCAGTACATATTGAACCCACTGAAAAAGAATTTAGGAAAACAATGGCATCAAGAAAACTTAAATACTTAAGAATTAACCTAACTGAGGAAATGAAAGATTTCTACAACACAGACAACAGTATGCTAAAACAGGAACATCAGAAAATGGAAAGATAGACCTTGCTCCTGGATAGGCAAAATAAATACAGTCAATATGGCCATGATTCCAAAATTAATATACAGATTCAACACAATTTAGTTGTATACATCTTTAAAGATAAAATATTTTCCGATATGCCCATGATGTGTGTATTATCTGGGATGCTCCAGGGAAATGCAAATGATATACATGTAAAGACTTATGAGCAATTAGCTCACACAATCGTATAAATTTACAAGAATAATGATCTGCTGTCTGCAAGAGAAGTATCAGAAAAGCTAGCGGTGCAGTTCCATTTAAACCCAAAGGCTTAAGAACCAATGGAATTTTAATCTGGAACAAGTCCCTGAACGAGTTCAAAGCCCCCAAAAATGGAGTGGGAAGGCTGAAGAGCTAAGAGGAGCAGTGTGATTGTGCACGCAGAGGGGAGATCGCTGCCCCAGTTCAAGCACATGCAGATTTTGATTTTCTTCCACCTTCTTGTTCTACCCAGGTCTTCAGTGAGTGGAATAATGCTCGCCTCCATTGGTCAGGTCATCTTTATTCAGTCCATCTATTTAAATATCTCTTCTAGAAACAACCTTATAGACACACCCAGAAAGGCTGTTTTACCAGCTACTTGGATATGCCATTTTGCTTTCATTAAACTTTACAAATCAAGTAGTTTTGTAGGTGGTCTCATTTTCTGATTACTTTTGATCGGTTGCTTATTCTATTGTTTGACTTGTTCTTCTATACCTTGTATGTTCTGTAAACTGGTCCAAAGAAATGACAAATTAAACATTTTCACAAGTATGCTTCTTTAGTGATGTTGGAAAGCCCCTGTTTATAATGGAAAAATAGAATAAACTTAGGGTTTTAATTTGTTTTTATAGGGATAACATAATCATTCCTGACTTTATGGCAACTAATAGCTTCAAGTGCTAGGAGTATTCATTAAGTGACAATCTGGACCAGCCCCTAGGTATTTAAAAATTTTCAGGGGCTAGCATAGGGAATAAACTTTGCAAAAATTCTGATGTCAAGAGGTTTCTGCTTCAGTTAATAAAATTAAAAGGATCAAAAGGGATTCTGAGAAATCTATAAAGCAGACTTGGAAAACATGTTTCTACTCTGGATGACACATATGTTCAATGGAAGTCTCATGAGTAAGAGGCGTATTTTGGACAAAAAGAAAAATATCTGCTTACTTTGGATACAAATGGACATTTTCTCCTCAATACAGCCATACATATACAGCCACAGGAAGGGAAATTCAGTCTTCCTCTCTCCTTCAGATTTTATATGTGCTCCCCTAATTATAATATCATCGGTTCAGTTGTTAGAAAATACTTAGTTGATTTGGAGATGTGAAAGAAAAACAAGTTTTCCATTTTTAATAGTTTAATTTTGGATCAAATGCATAAAAATGAGAGACAGGTGTTTTTATTCTCTTGAGTGAATAACAAAAGAAACTGTGAAAAGGCAAAGTGGACTACAGAAACCCTACAAAAGGGTATTGCTGTTCCTGAACTATAAGTAATATTCTTCCACTCTTTAATCTTAGTGCTTAATTCACAATGCAGTGCACACCATGTTGGGATAGAATTAATGATATATTTATAAAGTCAAGAAGTCACCCTTGAGAAAAGAATTGTTGGCATTTTATTTTTGCAGACCACACAAGTATACATTTTAATCATGGTCTTCAGATGTTCTTTAGATCATTTTTACTACTACATTTTAAAAACTAACATCTATGCAGAGTTTATTTATTGCTGTTTCCAATTACTCCCTCAAGGTATTAACATAATGATGACGTCTGCCTTAGGGACTTGTTTCATCATTTTGTTTCAAAAATAGAGATGGACTTAGGTAAAATTACTAAAGACTTAGGTCTTCTCTTTTATGAAGAGTTTTATCTCAGTTTTATACAGTTTGTACTCACATCTGACATTCAGATATGAGTTTAAGAATTGTAAAGATTTACCAATCTCCACAATTCCTTTTTCCCAGGACCTTCTTTTTGTATCATTTTAATTTCAACTCTCAGTCACAGAGGTGGATCCTTAGTTACATTAGAACCAGCGTGATGAATAATTTGTTATCACAGTGCCAAGTAAGTATTAAATTACAATTTGTAAAGTTGTGCTAAATTCTTCAAGGAAAATAGGTCCATATTTTCAAAACTTAACTGTACCAACCTAATTTCTTCGTTGTATTTAATATTTTACAGGAAAGTACTAATTTGATAGAATAAATGTTTAGCAATGAATTAAGAAGGGCGTGTGGCCGGAAAGTAGGGCTATGTAAATCCCATAGGCACACTTTACATATTAAAATAGTTTCCACTTAATCCTGTTTATCAATCATTTTTAATACATTTTTTTTAATAGCACTTGGAACCATGTCTGGGCTTTAGTAAAGATTCTCACCATTGAATGTTTATATTAAAACACACTAAAGGAGGAAATTCCCAAACATGTCTTTGAAGTCTTTGTCGCAGAAACTCTGAGGTGGGTCGAAATATCTGCATTTCAAACAAACATTCCAGTTGAGTTAATGCAGGTGGTCATTGGCACATTCCTGTTAAAAGCACAGTTCTAGATGTGCACAAGGATTGTAGATGCAGAATACAAAAAAATAAATAAAAAGAAATAGAAATATGGAAGTGAAAAAAATGGTCAATACAAAAGAACTCCGGAAAGGTGCCATACAGGTGGTATTTTCACAAGCTATTCCAGCTGAATAGATTATATCTAATTCCATATTAAATAAAATAATGAAAAAGTATTTACTATCATAAATATTTAAAAATCTTTAAAATTAAATTATGTGGCAGCTTTTGAAAATCTGAGTTCACATGTGCAGAAAATTTCTCGATTAAATTACATCATGTTTAAGCCAGTCTTGAAATCCTATAAGAATTTACTTATTTTTTTAGCAGATTTCCTTCAGCTATTTATAATTTTATTGTGATAATGGGCTTTCATCCTATACGAAATAGTTTATGAAATTTAAAAAGTCAAGTATGTAGTTTTATATACTATAACAGTAAAAAATTTCCATTTAATTAAACACAAAAAATAAAAAAGCTAAATAATCACATATATCTGTCAGTATATGTTGGGTTTTGCTTTGGTAATAAAACAAGACTTCGCAGTTACCACAAGGCAGCACTGAGCTTCTAGGAGACAGGAGATCTTCTCATCCTGGACTTCAGGGAGCCAAGCTTACAGGTGGCAGCTTAGCAAGTCCATTCCTTCCAGGATATAGAGGCTGCAGAAAGGTAAACATGGAGACCTACAAGTGCTGTCAAATCTGCTGCTTGGAAGAAACATTTATCACTTCTTGACCTCTCTTTTTTAATGTGTATAATGTATTTTGATCATTTTCATGACCTCTATTGCCAGCCTTTACGCTCTTTCTCCTGCCCCTTCCCTTTCTTTTGTCTAGTAATAATGCCCCTTCTACTTTCTTGTCATCTTTTTTAGATTCCACATATTAAGAAAAATGTATGATATTTATATGTCTGAGCTGGTTTGTTTCACTGTACAAGATGATCTCCACATCTATCCATTTTTATGTAAATGAAAAATTTCACTATTTTTATGACTGAATAATACTCCATTGTATATCTTTACTACACTTTCTTTATATATTCGTCTGTTGATGGGCACCTAGACTGATTACATATCTTGGCTATTGTATATTGTGCTACAGTAAATATGATTTTGCAGATATTCCTATGGAATGCTGACTTTAATTCCTTTGGGTATATACCAGGTAGTGGTACAGCTGGAGTAAATGGCAGTTACAATTTTAGTTTTTGAGGAAACTCCATATTGATTTCCATAATGATGGTGCTGATTTACACTTGGAATTTCATTGGGTATTCTATCTTTTGGCCTGAAGAATATACTTTTTAACTCCCTGAAATAAGGGATTTAATCTGTATTATGCATGTAATATTTTTTTCCATTCTATAGCATCTTTCTCTCTTTCCCAATTATGCCCAACCTTTTTATATCTATAAAATTGCCTCAAACTTAGCAGCTTCAACTAAAGGAAATTATACAGCTCATAAAGCTGTGGAGGTGTCTCAGCTGCCTCTGCAGTTCTCCAGGGTTTCACTCAAGTTGGTGGCTGAGGACGGGACGATGCAGACAGGTGTCAACTGTCTGTCTGGACATCCTGTCAGCCAGAGTGAAGAGGGCAAAACTGTTTAACATGCTGACGCTATGTGGAAACACACAGAAAGGGCATTCCAGGAAAGTGGGGTTCAGAGTAGCCAGCCTGACACTTTGCAGAGTACTATAATGCATCAAAGATGTTTAAATACTGGAAAATTGTAATGTGTACATCACATAAATTAGAAACTTGCATGCCTAATTTGGAATAGTCATAAATCTCAACTATTATTTGCAGTAAATTATTGCATACAAGGAGTATAGTACCTTAACTGGGGTTATAATCTGATAGACAGTAGTGTTCTTTTCTATTAAGTTTTCCACTCATTATAAAAATTGTTCTGCTGGGGATTTAGCTCAGTGGCACTGTGCCAGCCTTGCAAGCATAAGGTCCTGAGTTTAATCCCTGGTACAAAAAAACAACGTTCAAATATATCAAAAATTGTGGTCTATGGATGTAAATGAATAGGCAGAAAAAAGCTAGAATTATGGCTAGAACATGAACTGAGAGAGAATGAAAGAATAAGAAATCAAGATGGGGAAATATGAAAATACTGTACTACTTAAATCCTATATGGGTTTTAATCTTGAAAGTGCTAAAAGATCACCTATGTCATTTTCTTATATAACAAAAATTAAACTCTTTACATAGACTTTCTCTCTCTCTCTCTCTCTCTCTCTCTCTCTCTCTCTTTCTGTCTCTCACCTATGAATCTTAAGCTGATCCACCCCAAAATTTACCTTTCTGATATATTTACCATATAAATGCAATGCCATGCACAGGGCCTGGTCCATATTAATATTATGACTAATGAAAGAATAAACTTATGTTTAAGACCTTTAAGCAAATATGGAATTGCTACATAGGAATGAGTGCAAACAACAACAAAGAAAGTAATACGACTTGGATAATCTATAGCAAGAATCACAATCCCATTGGTTCTAGTCTATATCATTTTATTTTGGTAAATAATGTAAATTACTTTTTCTAGTTTTTATCATTTGACCATTTTCAATTATTATAATTGGACCATATCTTTTCATTACTACCTTTGTTTGAAAGGATTTGTTTCAGCTGATATAATAAGAAAAGTGTATCAAGAGATTCATAGAGCCAAAGCCATTAATTATAAAGCATATCAGGAAATTATATATTATAACAAAAAATACATGGCATGTCTTATTACCAAAGGTGTTTCAGAATCAGAAATCTGGCAGAAGGATCTAGATATTGCTTTCAGGCATTCTTCAGAGACTGTGATAGGATATGTCATACGGATGACTGAAAAAACTAGAATCAAGCCAGCCCTGAGTCCAATATGAAACTAATACAATCCTCTATAGAATTGTTCCACATTCTGAACATATGGTATCATCTTCAGCAAACTGTAAAGGAATGATTTTTGAAGTTAGATTTCAACCATTACTTAGACTATGGAACCATTTCCTGAAAAAAACATAGTTACTTACTAAGCTACGACCACTTTATAGTACCATTCCTGCAATATACTGTATATGAAAAGCACTTTTACCATAAAAATCAAAGAAGACTACATGGTGATAGAATATTAGTTTTCCAATAACTAAAATTTTAAATTTTAAACATTTTTATCCCAGTGCAAGAAAAAAATCAATACAACTGTGTGTATTTCAAAATTTTGATATATGTGCACCCATGTCTATAGCGGCACAGTTTGTAATAACTAAAACTTGGAAACAGCCCATCTGCCCATCAATTGGAAACTGGATAAAGAAGATGTGGTTTTTCTACAAAAGGGAATACTACTCAGCCATAAAGAATCAGAAAGTAGATTCATTCATAGTTAAATGGATACATTTTGAGGATATACTTCTAAGTGAAATAAATAAGGCACACATATGCAAATACCGAATAGTATCTCTGGTGTGAAAAACTATAATAGTACTCAAGATCCTAATAGGACACTTAGCAAGTAGGAAAAAAAGACCAAAGGTGTAGGGACAGTGAGAAGGATAGGGAAGGGGGAATAAGGGAAAAGGAAAAAAATATGAGAAAATGTAAAAATGGAATTAAAGTGTTTGAAGGGGGGACGGGAGGGGAGGGTGAAGGGAGGGTGGGGACAAGGGGGAAAAAAAATTTGAGACTAGACCCCAAGGTCTAGTCTGAACAAGAACATATTTATATTTGGCCAAAGTTGAATTGAGATAACATTAGTTGCTAGTATTTTTTTTCTTTTTTTAATGTTTTTATTGGTACATTTTAGATATACAATACAGTTACATTCATTACTGGGATCTTGTACCCTTACATGACAGGTCTTGGTTCTTACTTTTTCCTCATCTCCCTAGCCTCCCTTCACACCTCTACTCTTCCCTACATACAAAGACTTTGTTTCCATTTTTTCCTTTTCTCTTATTTTTTTCTCATCCCTTTTTACCTTTCCCCTACCCCTCCCACTTGCCCAATACATTTAGACCTTTTCTTCCTATTGCAAAATATCAATTAAACATTTTCACCCTTATTTACACTTTTAGTTTATCACACCAGAGAAACTATATGGTATTTACAGATGTGTGACCTATTAATTTCACTTAAGAGTATGTCCTTAATCTGCATCCACTTAGCTATAAATGTCTCTAGTTTCTCATTCTTTGTGGCTGAGTAGAATTCCATTTAATATTTAAAAAAATAATCCATCCTCCAGTTGATGGACAATTGGGCTGTTTCCAAGTTTTAGCTATTATAAACTGTGCCACTATAAACATGGGTGAGCATATATCACTGTGTTATGATTCTTTTAATTCTTTCAGGAAGACACCCAGCCAGCTAATAGCTGGGTCAAATGGGACTTCCAATCCTAGTTATTTGCGGTATCTCCATGTTGATTTCCACTGTGGTTGCACCAGTCTGCACTCCCACCAAAAATGAAGAAGCGGGTGCTAATATTTATTCAGGCTGCTACTTTCCAAAATGCATCTCAGGCAGTTATTCATTGTCTCCAATTTAAAAATGAGGACATGTGGCTTTAAGAAGTGAAACAGTTTGTTGAACAGCATTCTGTAAGAAATGACAGGTTCCAAATTTAATTCTGTCTGATTCAGAAGTAAATTCCATTTCTACTCATGAAGGAGCACTGAGAAAAGAATCATAAAATTCATCATGGCTAGTCTTCTATGTAAGGAGCTTGAAATTTTCCATTCCATTCTAACAACAAATAAAAAACTGAAAAAACTGTAAATTCAACAGCTCTTCTTAGAACTATCAGAGAAGTGAGACCACAGAAAAAACTATTGCCACTAAAATTGGAGACTCAGCAAGGTAGGTACACAAATCATTATTCACCAAGGCAGCAACCCATAAACAGAAATCTCCATGGGAATCAGACCTAGGATTAAAAAAAAAGAAAAAAAAACCTGAACTGTGATGAACTGCTAGAGTCTGCTAGGGTGGAAAAGTTTAAGAGTTAAAAATTACAGTCTCCAACTCATGGAGAGGCTTCACACTTTTGTGAATTTTACCTTTAGGAGTAAATGAGTGGAGAAAGATATACCATAAAAACACCAATCAGGGGCCAGGGATTTAGCTCAGCTGCTAAAGTGGCCTGCCTTGCAAGCACAAGGACCCGAGTTCAATCCCCGGTACCAAAAAACAAACAAACAAACAAACAAAACAAAACAAAAGAAGAAAACACCAATCAAAAGAAAGTATGAGTAACTGTATTAATTTCATATAGAAGAGACTGAACAGTGGTAAAGAAGTATTACATTACAATAAAGAAGTCAATAAACAACAAAGATTTAACAATCTTTAATATGCCTGTGACTAGCAACAGAATGCCAAACAAAATACATAAAGCAAAAAATTAATAAACCACAAAGATAAATAGATCAATCTACTATTGTTGTTGGATAGTTTAATATCTATCTATCAGAAATAGGCAGATTCAGCAAGAAAAAAGTTACTAAGGACAGAGTGGTTCTTAACAACACGATCTATCAACTCTCTAGAGTACTTGATCTCTCTAGAGTACTTCATCCAGTAATAGCAGAATATTCATTTTTCTCAAACTTCTGTAGACATTCACCAAGATAAATCACATTGTTAGCTGTAAAATGTATGGTAACAAATTTAAAAGATTAGAAATAGGATGCCTGCTCTCAGACCGCAAAGAATTAAGATAAAAATAAATAGTAAATAGTTGGAAAACCCTATAACTTTTGGAGATTAATGAACACACTTCTAAGTAACATATGACAAAAGAAGAAACATCAAGACAAATTTTTAAATATTTCAACTAAATGATAATGAAAATAGAACTTACCAGATTTTGTGGGGTGCAGTGAATGAGAGGGAAATTTACAGCATTGAATGCATATATTAGGAGGGAAAAGAAAGGTCTAAGATCGATGGCCTAAGCTTGTATGTTAAGCAAATTGGAAACAAAAAAAAGCAATTTAAATCAATAAGCAGAAGATAAGTAGTAATCAAAATTAGAGAAGAAGTTCTTGAGATTGAAAAGAGGAATCATTAGAAAAAAATCAATAAAACCAAAAGTCAATTATTTGAAAAGATCAATAAATCTCTAGCCAGGCTAACAGTGGCAAAAAGAGACTACACAAATTACTAACAACAGGAATGAAAGAAAGGGCACCAGTACAGATCCCATGGACACTAAAAGAATAATAAAGGAATATTATAAATAGCTGTTTGCACATAATTTTAGCAAATTATGTGAAATGGACCAATTCCTTCTGTCAAAATTCACAGAAAAAACAGACAATCTCAATAAAACTTTATCTAGAAAAGAAATTGGAAACAAAAAGAAAAGAAATTGAATTAATGAAAAATGAACACACAAGCTTATGGGCTGCTGTGTGAATCCTACTAAACACTTAAGGATGGAATTATACCAGTTCTCAATAATTTCTCCTACAAAATAGAATCTGAAAGAATATTTTCTAACTCATTTTATGAGTTCAGAATTTCTCTAATACCAAAAACAATCATACCTTAAAAATGAAAACTGCAGAGCAATATCTCATAATCACAGATGAAAAAAATCCTCAGTAAAATGTTAGCAAATCAAATCCAATGAGATATAAGAAAATATACACTATCACATTATGAAATTCACCCCCCAAATGCCAGGCTACTTCGACATTTAAAAACTAATTAATGGAATCCTGTTATCAATGGAATCAAATTAAAATTCACACAATCACATTAATAGATGAAGAAAAAGTACTTCTCCAAAATCTAATTTGAGAAAATCAAATTCATTCATGACTAAAATATCTTGGTAATCTTAGAAAGAAACTTTCTCAACTTAATAAAATACAAAAATACAAAAATAAAATACAAAGCACTTTCAGCTGACGTAATTAATGGAGAGAAACTAGCAGCTTTTCTGCTGCGATCAAGAACACCACAAGGATATTCTCTCAACTGCTCTTCAACATTTTGCTACAAATCCTAGGTAGTGTGAATAAGGAAATAGAAGACAACTAGATTGGGCAAGGAAAAAATCCTTTCTCTGTTCACAAAAGGCACAATTTATACAGAAAATAAGATAGAATTGACAAAAACAAAAGAATTCAATTAGAGTGAGGCTGTAGGATATTAATTTAATATATCAAAGTCAATTTTTTCCTATATACTAGCAATCAATAAGCAGAATTTGAAATTAAAACATTACTAGTTATGTTACCATAAAATATTGAACAACTAGATATAAACAGAAGCAAATATGAACAAAATCAATATGAAACTGCATAATTCTGAAATATATATATATATATATAGGGTCTTTGTGCTTATGAGGCAGGTGACAGAACCACTGAGCTAAACCCCTGGCTTTGAAGAGAGATATTTTTAAAATAACTAATGAATAGAAGCGTATTCCTTGTTCATTGGTGAGAGGACCCAATGTTGGAAAGTTTCTCACTGCTCATGGATAAGAGACTCAATATTGGAAAGACACCAGTTCTTCCCAGCTTGATTTATAGTCTCAAAACACCTTTAATCAAAATCCCAGCGAATTATTTTGAGTATTATCAACAAAATACTTTGAATTTTGCCTAATGAACCTCTTTATGCTGCTTACCGATTGATGAGTTTTGAAAATTATTTTCTGAAATCAAAGTCAGCAAACCTGTGACCTGTCCCATGGCTGAGGTGAGTCAAGTTTCCCTATTTCTGTTTTAGGGACCTCGATGACCCCTCCTCCAATAGTCTTTCCTTTGGCTAGCCATCCAGGAGGTAAAGAGGGGATGGGACCATGACTTTCCTAAATCCACTCAAAGGGTGATATTAATTATCAGGGACAGCTAGGGAACTAAGAATGGAGGAGAATAAACAGGAGCTCCCATTTCCTTACAGCTCCAGGGGCCAGTTACTGTTCCTCTGTTGGGGTGAAGAGGGGAGAACCACTCCCTATTTGTCCCGCGCACGTGTTGTGTTGATCCTGACAGGAGAGGAGAGTAGACAGTGCCCAGGTTACTGTGTCAAAAAGGCCTGAATCCAGCTGATCCCCACTCTATCTGACTAGCAGCGCTATCGTATGCTGAGGGAAGTGGGAGCAAGCATTATCTTCCTCTGTGCTGCACCTTCACGGTGCATTTCATCCGAGCTTTGTTCACAGGCCCCCCAAGCAGGGGGCTCCGCATCTGCCCACTGCAGCTGCCCACCGTGCATCTGCCATTCCCTTCCCGGCTAGAAGAACAATCTTCTCCAGCTGCTCAGCTTGCTCCCTCCATCCACTTTGCTTGATTCAATTTTTTATGTTTTTAGTCTCAAATTTATCTCCTTATCTAAAACGGTGTGTCCTCTACAGTTACTAAGTGGCATTTCTACACTGTTATTTTAAAACCTTCCATGAAATCTTTACATGTGTTACAGGTCCCCAGATATAAAGTCTCTTGAGGTAACTTTTTTGAATAGGACCCAACTTGTCCATATGATTGACATCTCCAAACTTTTCCAAACTCCTTCCCCGAACCAGTGCCGAAGGCTTCTGACCAGATGGTGATGTATATTCAAAGCAAAGGCAACATTTCTCAGTACCAAAATCTATGTTAGTCACTTTACTCATGGTTAAGACACAATACTCAACGCACACAATTTAAAGTAGAGGTTTATTTTGGCTCATATTTCTCTCCATGGTTGGCTGGCTCTAAACAAGAAATAGCAGAAGGACGACGGAGGAATAGCTGCTGACAGAGCAGTCAGCGAGAGAGCAAGGAAAGGGAGACAGGCCTTTTCGAATCACCTCGCCCGGGAACCTGCTTTGAACAGTGCCCCCCTCCACAGTGAGTGTCCCCATAATTCTGCTGTAGCGCCCCCATACTTCAGTCACTTCCCAAAAGCCCCACATATGAACACCTGAGGCTCCTGGGAGAACGTCTAGATGTAAAATGTGACCGTGACTCCTAATACCAATGCTGAGCGTGAGTGATGGAAAACGTAGCTATTCCCTGGCTATCCCTTGACTTATCCTTAAACATCCATCAGGAAAATACAACCGCAGTGGTATTGAAACTATTTTTCATATTTTCATTTATTGTTTTTACTTCTTCATCTGAGAAATATCTTTTCATTTTGGATGTCTATTTTTGGATTGGGTCTTTGAATTTGGGGGTCCAACTTTTTTTTTTTGAGTACTGTATATTTTCTAGATATTAACCCTATATCTGCGAAACAGCTGGTAATACTTTTCCCATACTTTGGCTTGTCTCTTCACTCGGTGGTTTCTTTTGCTGTGCAGAAGTTTTTAATTTGATGTAAAGTACAACTTAATAAAGGACTTTTAGAGAAGCACCATTTAACAAAACTTTGCTTAGTTTTTTTTTTTTTTTAAGATCAAGAAAGGAAGGAATTGCTGGAAATTAAATTCTGGAAAATGATAATTTAGGAAGGTACCAGAGGTGCCCTAGTCTTATAGACACCAGCAAGCATTTCCCACTCACCCTGGGGCTTAAGGAGTCTAAAGTACATAGAGGAGCATGTGTGATACAAAGCTGAGGAGCAGGGGAATTTTCAAATTGAAGAAGAGACTCAAGAGCATTGAAATACAGAAGTGAAAAGGTTGCAAGATTTTCTTTGGTTGCATATTCTGTTAAATTTAGCTATTGGAAAAGATCCCATTAAAACTTCAGAAGGCAACTGAAAAATAAAGTGAATAATGCAAGAAAAGAAACACTAAAATATAGATAATTTCTGCTAAATTTCACATTTTACTACTTTCTTAAAAGAATGACATTTCGTTCTTTCAGGTAGATGGATTGGAACATCTTCGATAAGAGATTAGAGAATTGCTGTATCGATTATAATTTTTATTTGTGTCTTGGCCTAACCAAAGAGGAGGCGAAGGTGGGGAAAAAGGAAGTGGAAACCCAATTATATGCCAATTTGCCAGTGTTATTCTTCAGATTAAATGCCACTTCACATTACAAAACCTCTGATCCTTGAGGCTGTCACTTTTCTGAGTATTTTCTTGAGAAGACTTGTCTTAGAAAAGAGAATGTTGAAAAACAGGGCCCCTCAAGGGGCCAACCAAACTTTGACAGAGGTTTAACAGTCCTTGAAATTACATCCCCAAACCTTTGAGGGCCTGCTGATTCAGTGGGAAAAGACATAAGCCGAGCAAGTTATAAATAAACTCTTTTATCAGAGGCAATGGTGTCATGGTGACTTCAAAGACCAAGCCAGGGATAGTAAGTTCTCTGATGTTCTGAAGACTGTTAAGAACTTCCTTACACTGGACAGGTCATTCTCGAACCTAATCTGAAATTTGATAGCATGAGGGATTTTTTTTCCCCCTCTATTTGTACAGTTTTCAGTGAATTTCTAGTCAATCCAGATCACTAATGTACATCATTAAATGTAAAAGAAACAAAATAATGTATTTTGTGATATGTTATTACTATTTTTGCCTCACAATGAGAAGTCAAGATTTTTCTATGTAAAATACCATCATACTTGATATCCTCCACAATAAAAATCAGCAAGTTCTTTAAGAGGAACAGAACTGACGACTTCAAGTCTGCCCATAAAATCTTGGCTTAGATCTATATCTATTCTACCTTCTTGGTCCCATAATAATGACAATGGACAGAAATGGGAAAATTACTAGTTAATTTAGTTGGAGGATTCAATTCCTGTGTAGCTACTTTAGAGTAAAAAGAGACTAACAAAGATAAATATAGAAGAAGAGTAGCCATCAACTTTGTTATTCCAAAGGTAAATATGCATAGCTATCCCTTGGTCAAAGTAGAAAATTAAAAATACTAGCTGGAAAATATTTAAAGAAATATTTCAAAAATATTCAAAGTATAATTTTTAAATAATTTGAAGTCTAATTACCAGCAAATACAATCTGAGGGAATTAAGAAGTTCAACACACACCAAAAAAATGTTATACTGAAAGTGTTAGCATACAAATAAATTAATACAATATGGATTATGTCCCTTGTGTAAGCTTACAGACTTTATAAAAGAGATACCAACAACCCCCTAAGAGTTGAGGATTTTATATCATCTAATATGCATTATGCAGAGAAGTACTAAGAATGGATTTAACAATGACATGACAATTTATCAATCAACTATAACAAAGATTTGTGTGTACTATCTGCTTATCTATTGTCAACTGGAGTCAACTGTACAGGTCTTATGGCTACTTGCATGAGTACATGCATGTCCATTTAGGTTAAAGAAAACCCTGTGAGATAGATACCTGAAACAGCTCAAAACTGAAGAATATTGTCATTGGCAAAAGCAAAGAAATAGGCTGAAGCTTAGCCAGCATTTGAGGAAACTTGTGGAAGGTGCTTTCCTCCAAAGGATGAAGAGTTTCTACCAGACATTGTAGGTCCATTTATGTTGGACAAAGAGAAAAATTAAATTAAATAAATGTGTTGAATCTATGTCTCACACCAGGGATGCAATCCCTAACTTAGGTTTACAGATTGTTTTAAAATGCTGGTGACATATGAGTGCTACTCTATGCACATTTTGGTAAAAGCTAAAAGCTTAGTAGAACCCTTTCTACTAAAATATATATCATGTCACAGCACTTCACAGGAAAACAGAATGCACAGCTTACCAATACTCACACAAAGCATGAGATTTCTTAACTGTTTGTTATTCTAACAGTGCAATTAAAGAAGTGCACAAGCCAGCATGCCCTGTAATTCTTTCAGTGCTTTTTGTGGGCTATCAGTGTGGCAGACTATAATTTCCAAGGAGAAGACCCATACTGTAAGCAAACAAGTAAACAAAGGAATGGTAAATGTGATGCAATACTCAAAAATAAATAAGAGACCGGGGTAGAAAACAACAGAGTTTCATCATAAACATCTTCCTAATTAAGTGGGCTGAGACCCTAATGAAAACAGAGAAGAGGATCAGGAGCAACGCTCAAAAAGAAGAAAGAACATTTACAGAGATGTTAAGACAGAAGGAATGAGAAAGAGAAAGACCCATTCAGCTGAACAGGCTGTGAGCAGGGCCAGCCAGAAGGAGAGTTAGACAGAGCAAGATCAGACACAGCCTTGTAATGCAAAATGAGAAAGTAAAGCATTCTAGTCTAGGTGATAAGGAGAGCCATTGCAGAATTTTGTGAAAAAGTATGACCTGATTGAACTTATATTTGAAGATTACTTTGATACTCTCCTGAAAGTTGATAAAGAGGGACAAGGGAGATTGATAAAGGACACAAATTGTAAATTGGCAGGCATCCAGCAGGGAGAAGTGTTCCTCTGTCTTTGCCCAGTTCCAGACCTTAACTCCTCCTTTCCTGGACAGACTTGCTGCCTCCTGCCTTTTACTCAATGTGGACCATCTGCACATAAGTGCCAGTGTCATCTTTCTAGGAGTAGTAATTTCCCAATGCTTAATTTTCTTTTGGATAAAGTGAGTCATCAGCCTCACACAGAGCATCTCAGGTTTATGATTACAAACACCATGACCACGTGGACAGAGTCAAGATTCTAGTTATTCTTTGTCCTAACCCTGTGCTCTTTCAATTATATCATGAGAGGACATAAAAAAAATAAGAAATTTCCCATTTAATGGTATTTTAAAATTTTAGTAAAAATGTACCAAATTTTTTCTGATTAAAGTATTATATTATTCATTAGAGTATGACAGCACTCATTATTCATTACAGAAGTATATCATTATTTCCAAGTATCACAAGGATAAAGATGAAGATTAATAAATCCATGAATATTTACACTAGAGTCCAGAGTCATGGGACAAATAGAAATGTATTATAACAGCTACAGAATCCATGAAAGAGGCATTGCAAGATAATTTGGTTCTGGATAAATTTCTAAAAATCTGAAAGTAGCTATGCTTATGCTACTATAGCAAGGAAACACATGCTTTAAATCCCTTTTGTCACTCAAACTTCAATTTAATTATGGATCTCTACCATTAGTAAGTCGATTCATAAATAATAGTCCATTAGAACGTTGTACTATAGCTAGCAAAATTAATTTCACCAAATAGCAAGCTTTTTCTAAGACATCTTTCAGAAAAATTTATTTTGCCGAAATTGTGTGTGTGTGTGTGTGTAATTATGTGTAAGTCAAGTTTGCTACTTATCTGTGCCTAAAGGAACATTTTCCATATAAACTTGCTTTTGCTGAGCTCTCACTTTTCTCCTCACTGGGAGCCCCCCCTTCTCCTTCTGGAGCAGAAGCCCTATCAGCTTCTCTTTTCAACCCAGCTTGCTGTAGGCCTCATAATATCATCAACAATCCCAGCTGTGGCTTTCTGAACAATACTTTCTTTTGTGGCAGTTGTCAACTCTGTTTAATGTAACTAGACAGAAAAACATCCTCGAAAATCTAAGTCTTCACTTAAAAGCAGCTCTATTTCGCTCCTGACAAGCTATAGAAAAATGAACCAATATGACAATTTTCACTTTAAATAAAGTGAATACATTTTAATGTAAATATAAACAGTGTGAACTTAAGAGGTTCAAAACACCTACAAATTTAAAACAAAATCAGTGATACATGAATTTCCTTTTTGGCAATATAAACAATGTCTTCTGAATACTGTGTTTGAACTAAACACAGAGGGAGAAAATAATATTTCAATACACCCCCATATGTCAGGTGATTTCAATTTCTAGTTAACTTTATTTTTTTTCTTTTTATTGAGTTTATTGGTACAATCTAGTTATACAATACAGTTACATTCATTACTGGGATCCTGTACCTTCACATGACAGGTCTTGGTTCTCATTTTTTCCCCTTGTCCCTACCCTCCCTTCACCCCCTCTTCCCCTCCCCATTTGCAAATGCTTTATTTCCATTTTTTCATTTTCTCATATTTTTTTCTTTCCCCTTATTCCCTTTCCCCTACTGTTCCCACTTTCCCTACACCTTTAGCCCTTTTGTTCCTATTTCACTCTATTAATTATCCCATTAGAATCTTATGTACTATTATAGTTTTTCACACCAGAGAAACTATTCAGTATTTATACATGTGTGACTTATTTATTTCACTTGAGTATATCCTCAATATGTATCCATTTTCCTATGAATGACTTTAATTTCTCATTCTTTATGGCTGAGTAGTATTCCCCAATGTTACCTTTAAATTTTAGAATATCTTGTTTTTACAAATGAAAAACTAGATTTAAAATAAGAAGTTAGAAGAAAGTGTGTCTGAAACCAAAACCAATGATTATTTTGTCCTTACCCCTCATAGAAAAGCAAGATTTCCACAAAACTTTCTATTTATATTTGCAAAAATGGTAAAAACAGATAATATTATTTGGGCAATATTAATCTTGATATTACTGTGTGTTAGTCATGGTATAAACTTATATGCATTTCAGTAATGAAAAAATATATCAGATGACAAACATTCAGACTACCTTTAGTGGATTGAAATATACTAGAAATTAAAGTATTTATTTCATATTCAAATTAAATAGGATAGTAAACATTCAAATTCTTTTTTTCTTTAAAGTTTTGCTGTGATGAAATGAATCCTGTCTAAAGAATGTATTTAATTGACTCTAACGTATAATAGGTTAAGTGCCAGCTAATTATTAGACAAATTGAAGGAAAAACAAAATAAGCATTGTTGGATAGCTAGTTTTATTTTTTTAAAAAGTTCTCTTCCGCACCTGTGTTTTTAAAGAGATCTTAAGTCCATTGAGCAATTAATTAATGAATCAATTATTTAGTCACACAGTCATGAAATAGGTTTGGGGAAATAAACTCTGCCCAATGAAAACCCAGAGTATAATTTATTTGTCATTATTTCCCTTAACAGATAGTTTAAAAAGAGTCTTGTAATTACTTTTCTGCTTTAGTCATTATTTTAATAAGAAGGCATATTTCTCAGTTGCACATGCATTTCTGTAAGTAGTATTCAGGTTTTGTATGTAGATATATATATATACATAGTATTCAATAGCAAAAAATGAAACATCTGATTTTGATTCTTTGAAAATAAATAAAAAGCTTCAAAGTTGCAATAAGTAGGCAGAAATCTTCTCTCATATTCTAGGACTGGATAGAATACTCCAGGCTCCAAAATGCACTATGTAAAAGAGGGAGAGAGGAAGAATAAATGCTGAACATTTTAGGAACAATCCTAATACTGACACCTATAAAACAAACAAACCCAAGCTTCCTAACTGCTTCAACACTAACTGGGTTTTATCATTGTAATGATTGTATAGAATATCTAGAATTCAGGATAGCTGATATAAACTTACCAGTTGTGAAATAAAAATGTCAGCCGTTAGCTGGGGATATTTTCATCCTGTGGTTGTCGCACAAATGCCAGTGAGTCCTCAGAATTCGGAATTTTCTGAGCCATATTTTTTCTAAGTCTGCTAACTGACTATCAGCATAGACTCCTAGTATGTACAGCAGTCACATTACAAAATGTGACTCAAGTGTCGAACTGTTCCTTAAGGATTTCTCACATTAAAAAAAGTTCCAACCACCTTACATCCATTAAAATGGATGCTGCACCCCACCCGGAAAAAAACCCATAAAACCATAATGCTGATGAGGATGTGAAGAATATACAACTGCAGTGAACTATTGGCAGGAAGGTAAAATAGTGCAGCCACTAAGGAAAAGACTACAGCAATTCCACAAAAGC
This sequence comes from Fukomys damarensis, assembly GCF_012274545.1. Taxonomy (NCBI): domain Eukaryota; kingdom Metazoa; phylum Chordata; class Mammalia; order Rodentia; family Bathyergidae; genus Fukomys; species Fukomys damarensis. The sequence goes on along the minus strand of NW_022900916.1, from coordinate 21,746,461 downwards.
TCGGAAGTAGACTGTGACTTAGTAATTGCACTTGTGTGTGTACATCCAAAACCCTGAAGGTGGGATTTCACTACGGTATTTCTACAGCCATATTCATAGCAGCATTATTCGCAATAACCAAAGATGGATGCCTTCCAAATGGTCCTCAATGAACAAATGAAAACACAAGATATATGAAATGGAATATCAGTCTCTGAAAGGGAAGAAATTCTAACATTTGCTACAACATGCGTGACTGTTGCAGACATCAAGTAAAACAACCCAGTCACAAAAGACAATATAAAATTTCATTTATACGAGGTGCCTAAAATAGTCAAATTAATAGAAACAGAATACTTAAATTCCTAGAATGTAGAATGATTCAAAGGCCAATAAGAGGATAGAATGTAGAGTTGTTGAAAGAGTACAGATGAAATGTGGAAAGATTTCTGGAGTAGGGTGCTAGGAGTGGTGGTGACTCTTGCTCAGTGCGCCTCACAGTTCTGATTGTACCCTTAAAAATAGTTAAGGTGGTAAATTTTATAGTGTGTATTTATAACAATTAAAAATAAAAATAAGTAGAACCATTCAAACTGAAGGGCAATTTCCTATTTTGCTTTGTTACATTCGTTTTTTTCTATGTTCATCACTTGGATGCATCATTTTCTTTATTTCCTACTTGCAGAACAGAGTACTGTTATAATCCTGAGTTTACCAGTACAAAAATTACAGAACAATGAAGTGACTGCTCAAGGTCACACTTGTCAGTGGTGGAGAACAGATCTGCACCTCAGTCTAAGAGCCTCCCACATGCGCCCTCCCAAATATGATTTACTTGCGTAATTGTTTTTTATTCCCTCTCAAGTATAAGGGGGAAAGTATGAGTCATTCAATCCCTTTACTAAAACATTTAGACCAAATCTTCTGCAAGAGCCTTTGTGTATTTGTTAATAAACATTTCAGATTTTTACTGAGTACTCTGCATGTTTCTGACAATTAGCTTGTGGAAATACAGGAACTTCTGGCCCAGCACAGGCGCTGGTGATCTAGACACTGGGGTGACTGATATTCCTGCATCTGTTGCTGACATTGTAGCTATGGAAACTGCTGCAACCTAAATTTTTCATTGGTAATAGGGGATAATTTTATCTTTTCATCTGGAGTGTGATATATTGGAAAGTACACTGGTATCATAATCAAAAGATTTGGTTTTTCTTTAACAGGTTAGTTTTGTGACTTTAGAAATATTACTTCTTCAAGACCAGCTTTCTTACTACAAATTGAGCATCATGTAAATGCCTTTAAAGTACATATTTGTAATGATTTCAACAGGTTAATATAGAGATTAATGATATCCTCTATCTTTAATTTCTTAAATGTTATGGGATGATATAAACTAGATTCCAAAATATGTAATACAAAGTAACATTTAGATAAAGGTTTTTAACTGTGCTGAACTCAACAGATAAGAAACAACTGGACAGATCTTATAAGAAGACATTTTTTACCATGTTTTTGAATAAAAATCCTTATTTTTATTTCTGTTCTTAGGAATATCACTAAGGAAGAAAAGAGATGTACTGACATGGTATTTACTTCTTTCTTTTCTTCTTGTATGTCCTGACTCCATCATTCTCTCACCATCCTGACAGTCTCCAAGGAATATTTCACCTTTCATTGCCATCCTTATTTTGTACATTCCTTCAAGAAGCAAAAACAATTATCTCTTCACAAACACAAATAATTTAAGAAATTCCTATACATACACAATGTGCAGCCTGTTCAAGGCTTTTAACATTTAGTGCCATTTCATTTCTCCATTATGAGAAACTTGGCTACAACCTATTTCAGGATATGGTTTTGGGCAGGGTGTCATTCACCTATGTTCAGTGAACTTATTTTCACAAATCAGTAAAGAGGTTCTAAAGTATAAAAGGATGACTTCACAGGAAAAAAATGAGGAGGAAGGGGTTGAAGGGAGGGCAGGGGGATGAGGAAAAATAAGAATCAAGATTGAATATGTAAAGGTGCAAATTTCCAACAGTGAATGTCATTATATTGCATACCTTAAATGTACCAATAAAATTAATTTTTTAAAAAGAATTTACAAATGCCAAATTCAGTCCAATGTTAATGTCCCTTGACTATTTCCAAGATTTCTTTACACAGTCTATGGTTTTATTCAATTAAAGTATGAGCAGACACACTGCAAATTGATAAGAAACGTTTGGGGTCTACATACCATGAAAAAAATTACTGATTTGTGGTGTAAGCTGTTGGGCAACACATTCGTTGGCCTCAATATCAGCATATCAAAAGGATCTTCTGCTTTTTTCCTTCTTAATTGCTGTCTTCCCTCCTTCAATAGATTGAGTTAGTAGGAATTATTTTTATTTACAAATAGAGAATTATTGCCCGGAACCTTTTTCTAGGCTTCCTGAAGCTAAATTCTCCTCAATTTTATGTAATACATATGAGTAAATTCATTTTGTAAAACAAGGCACAAGAATACTTTATAAGCAGTTTCACAAGATAATATAGCTTTTGTGGGCTTAGGATGTAGCAATGGTGCCGTGACTACCTGGCAAGTGCAAGGTCTGAGTTTGATCCCTGGTACCACACAAAAAAAATTGTATATATAT
>NW_022900916.1:21739477-21743644 GCF_012274545.1 Fukomys damarensis | reverse complement strand
TATATATATATATTGGGATATATATATGCCCTATACCACAGTGTTGTCAGGTTAGAAAAAGTGCATGTTCATACTTACATGAAATAATGACTTAAGTAATGGTTGCCTGAGTAAGATTTCAAGAAAATGGCCTCTAATATTCTGTCTTTTTTTAAAGGAAGAGCTAAGCGTGATAGCAAAATTACTAGAAACCCACAAGGATGTTTTCTGGTCCCTATAAAATATCAAAAAAAATAGCTGCAATGTCATCAATGTAACAATTCAGAAATAAAAAGGAGTTCAAGAAGCTTAGGAATTTGTAACTCTGATCTTTAAGAAGTAGTGCAATAATACAGTTTATTCATTTTATTGTAGGTTTTCATTTGTAAGACTTGGTAGGAGTGCATATCAAATTATCCATAATTGTGCTGAGTAAATAAGACAACCATAATAAAAATAAATGAAGATGAAGACATCTATCTTATGAGGACCTGCACAATGTCACCAATTAGGTAAATCCTCTTGTTACATTTCTATTCTTTAAAACCTATTATGCAGTCACTTAGATAATATTATCAAAATACAACTTTTGATTGATTTATCTGAGAGTGGGTCTTATCTTCTTTTGGAAACATAGTACTTCATATTTTAACTTTTCTCAAGGACCTTAATTGTCAGCAATTTGTCACTAAATCATCTGCAAAGGGCACTCCAAAGAGTTACACACAGATAGCAATTCTAGGCAGAATAAGCATTTTAACTAATCATTCACCTCTGCTTTCAATGACTACATAGCTAGGGGATTCGGCTTCCAAATATTTAGTCTAATGTTCTCCATGTCAGTAACTTAGTGATGAAAACAAAAAACAATATTTAACACATTAAGGTGCAGAAATGTTTTCCTATGAACAGTTAATCTCACTTTCTATCTGGCCTAGCTAAGATAATGTGAACTAAAAATATTACATACTTGGTTACAAAATAGAGAAATAATTGCTTCTTGCATTTCCTCATATGCAAACCTCAACATAGTAAAAAAAAAATTGTTTCTTGGTTGTATAGATATTCTTCTTCACTCACCTTGGCAATAACCTTACAACCATCAACAGATCTACGTATAATATTTTTCTAATTGATACCCAGTTTTAAGTTCAAGCTTATAAAATCATTTTCTCCCAAATTTTCCTAAGGAAAGTCATGTTTCTCTACAAACTCAAAGAAATATTTGTCGTGGAATCATGGTGGGAGAAATATTTACTTTCTTGTTATATAAATAAGTTGAAAACAAAAAAACATAATTAATTACTTAGGTAAAGATGGCTTGGATTAAGAGCAATTGTTTTTTGAATACACAGGACATCTTCTGAGTGCTTTGACAGCCATTGGTCTCATTCTGAGTGGGTTGCATTCCACGGCTGCTGTACTCGAGTTTTGTATTTCATTCAAATGTCACCATTAGGGATGTTGGCTTTTCACTGTTTTAGTCTCAGAGACCCAACAAATACACAGCCAATGAAAACTCATTCATTTAGCTTCTTGCCCAAAATATATCATTGTGCAACTTAAAAAAAAATCAGACTTTTTATTGCAATATCAGATGGCCTAAGTTGGTTACCGCCCAGCAGATTAACCTCCACGTCTGTACCAATTCATTAAACATGCACATCAGTCACCAGACAGCAGCATAATTTATTGCAATTAAGCACTTCTGTGTTGGGGAACTCAAATAAGATTGTGCATTATCAGTGCTGTTAATGGTTTTCTGAACAGCTGCCAGTTCATTCACCCCACCCACTCTTTGATAATAAAATAATTTTGACAAAAGGCCCATGTTTCAACATTTTTAATAAAAACAAAATAGAAAAACCATCAGTAACTGAACAGTAAAGTTTCCTCTCTCTTTCCTCTTTGCCAAAACTAACAGAAAGGAAAATGTCAGTCTGGCCCCGTGCCAAGAAAAGAGGAAATTGAATGGTCTCAGTTCTTATTCTTTGACTAGTAGCATTGTGTACATAGAATGCTTGGCTCTTGGGCTCATTTTGATAGAACTGAAACAGAGATAAGAAGTTTTGAGGACTTCATTCTGCAATTTATAGTCCTTGATTCTGTTTAAGATCTTTCAATACCACATAACAAATCAACATGATTTAGAAAATGTTGTTTCTGCCACTGACATAAGCCATATGTGAACTTCTAAGCTACTATGCAAGCCACAGCTATAAATTTTGGTCACTTGCAGAAGATTCCTTATTATTTGGGGACTCACAATAACTCAAACCATTATCATCATCTCAAATGATGTCTCATTAAATTTCTCTTCGGTAATGAGCTGAAAGATTTCTAACACTAAGAGAAGATAGAGTTGTTCTCTAATCAATTTACCAGGTAACTCATTCAGAAAGATAGGGCAGCCGCTTCCTGTTTTAAAAAATGGGTTTTGAAATATTAAAATCTTTAACGTCCCATTCACAGACACTATGAGTATAGTCTAAGGAAAACCAATATCAGGCACAGACACTTTTTGATTCAGACAGTCGTGAGATTAATCGTGCACAGACACAAAGCTAAAGTGAGAGTGGCAATTTGTCATTCTGAAGAAAACAATAAAATATATTGTTACCACTCTGCTATTTATTCTAGATATCTTACTGAGAAGAAGTTAGAGTGTTCATCATTTTTCTTGGAAATAGTTGAATTAGTATCTGTGGCAAAAAAAAGAGAGTTTTAATAGTAAACTACTCTGTAGAGTGGCTATTTCTTTTCTTTTCTACTTTGTTTTCTTCTTTTTCTATGCAGAGCATGGTAAGGGAATTCCTTAGCCAGTATAAATCTAATTTCATGAAAAAGAAATATACATTTTAAGCTCTCCTTTCGATTAATTATTCTGTTTCTGATATATATATATTTATATACATATATAATAAAGTATTTTGAATATCACAATTTTTATTATTTTAAACATTACTAAAGGTTTTTTTGGTGGAGGTTTTAAAATGTTTTTATTAGCACAAGTTTGCAGAACATACTGATAACATTTATTGTGGAGCTTTTGTACGTGTATATAGCACATCTTAATTTTATCCCCTCCCCTCACCACCTCTTGGTCCCCTTTCTTTTTTGTAAAACTTCTATCTGCCTGTAGCCCCAAGCCTTCTGGGGAAAGCATTTACTCCCACAATAAATAAAATATTAAATAAAATAAATTAAATATATATATGGTTTGCTGGCTTAAAAAAAATCAAATAGTAACAAATGCTGGTGAGGACTGGAGGAAAAGGAATCCTTCTACACTCCATACCATTATGGAAATCACTATGGGCAGTCCTCAAAAAACTGAAACTAGAAATTCCATTTGACCCAGATATTCCCATTTTAGATTATTGTCCCAAAAATAGTTTAAGACATCATAGTACAGTGATACATACATACATATGTACCTATGTTTATAGCAGCACAATTCATAATAGCTAAACCTTGGAAATACCTTTTATGCCCATTAACAGATGAATGGATTAGAAATTCTGTGGTATTTATACAAAATGGAGTAACAGTCCTTCATAAAGAAGAATAAATTTGAATCATTCATAGAAAAATGGATACATCTTGAGAACATAATGTTAAGTGAAATAAATCAGATACACGTTTAAATATCACATAATTTATCTTACATTATAAATTCAAAATACAAACAAATAGAAAATAATGGATAGATAATAGGAAATAGGGAGACAGATCTTTTGCAGATGGCAAGGAGACCAAGAGATGGGTGTGAAAAAAACTGAAATGTCCTATGTACACACACCAAGTCCCCATGAGTGACCCTTATGTACCACAAATGTGTGTTAATAAAAAACAAAAAATGCAAAATAATTAGATATTTTGAGATTATTAGTTTGTTTGTTTAAACTGTTTGTTTTAACTGTTTGTTTTAAATAATAACAAATTAAACAGTAAGGTGACATGTAACTTTTGTGTGAAAAGTAAATATTTTAAAAAGTTAACCCTATGAGAGATACAAAATAGATGAGATACAAAATAGATGCTGAACTATGATTTTGAATTAATACCTATCTTCTTATCATTTGTGATACAAATAGATGCTGAACTATGATTTTGAATTAATACCTATCTTCTTATCATTTGTGATACAAATAGATGCTGAACTATGATTTTGAATTAATACCTATC
>NW_022900916.1:21713612-21739395 GCF_012274545.1 Fukomys damarensis | reverse complement strand
TTAATACCTATCTTCTTATCATTTGTGATACAAATAGATGCTGAACTATGATTTTGAATTAATACCTATCCTCTTATCATTTGTTCCAGTTTAAAAATAAACTTTCTATGAATTTTATATAAAATGCATACACAATTTCACACACACACACATATATCTTCATACCATGAACTGAAGAAGGAAATTTTAAAAGCCTAAGACATGAGAGAGTAGATACACATTTAAACATAATTAGGAAAATAACAGAAAAATTCATTAAGCCTTATGGTGTTTACCATATGGAAAATTGTTAGGTTTATGGATTGGATAGAAAAAATGTGGTTGTCAGAGGGGGCAATAGTTTTCTCATTTTCCAGAATGTGATATATAGAATAAAAAGCATGAGGATTAAAGGTATACCCCACAGGTAGGCAGGAGAGTAGCCAGACAGGCAGTCATTAAGGTGAAGACTTGATCAATACAGAGAAGGAGAAATGAAACCTGATCGTGAACCAGCATCTTTCTAACTCCAACTATGCTTGGTTAGTTGGGTACATTGGCAGGAAAAGCTCAGACTGATTTTTGTCAATGTGTTATAATGTGAAGTAGTTAAAAGAGTTTAGAAAGTCACTGTAGGTTATGGTGTAAGTTTATAATGCAACCAATGAGAGATGAGAATGTGACTCGTGGGGGGTGTATCACTATCTCATTTTTAAGTGAATGACCCTGTGATACATTGGGCTTGGGAATCAAAGAAGAAACCATACTTGTTTCCTGTCCACTCTGGGGACAAAGATGCAGATGATTCTGAATTTCTTAACATAATGTCTTCACCTAGCATTGTATTGCACACAATGGTCAAAGTAGCCCTGTAACGTGTGCAATTCAGATTAAAACCAATTTCCTGTGGATAGTTAAAGAGTACATCCCCTCTTTTATGTGTATAAAAAATAAACTAGAATAAGGAAAACAAACTTGTGATTAAGCAGGATCCTGAATAACGCCACCTTTTACCTACTCACGCCTCGAAACAGAGGGTGATCAGCCCACGTTCTTAGAGAAATGGTACATTCCAAGAGAATTGGAAAGACGTGCTTCAGAGCCAGGCAGAGAGGCTGGCCGGGTGAGCTGGCCGCAGACAATGTGGGCTTTGCTGAAAGGATATGTCTGGAAGTGGGCTGAGGATGGGCTAAGGACCTCCCGGAGGAGCAAACAGTATGGAGAAAATAAAATAGAGGTTTTCTTACATTTGTCTTCCCTCCCTCCTACTCTCTTGTCTTTCCTCTCTCCTCCATCTCACCCATTCTCCCACTTCTTCAAGTGGCAGTACATTTTCCTTCCAAGCAATTGTCAAGAAAGGAATTGAAGACCTCCAGATCCTCCTCTACCCCACAGTCTACGTTAACTGGCCTGACCAACATGATCAGATCACGGACAGTGATTAATGACATTGGCATATGGCTTTTCCCATCCAGTGAATTTTAATATTCATTTTACATGAATGAGATGAGGAGAGAAAATCTGATTCCATCACCATGTAACTAACAGAGTCTTAGTTTTCCCTTGATTTTGAGCTGCCTCACAGAAGTTCCAGCCAAAGACACCAGGAGGGACCTGCATTGTTCATAACATCCATGCAATCACTTATATACCCAAAACAGTGATATCTCCAAAGCTAAACTGTACGGAACTCCACTTATCCACCTCAGAGGGATTAAGGGCCGAGTTCAATCTGCCGGAATTCCAGTCTCTGGTTCCATGAAGTCTAAAATCCTTGGGCCCAGGTGATCCTCTAGCTTGAAGAAGGCAAGTCTTGTATGCTAAAAATATAGAAGCTATAATTAAAGTCACAATTATTTTTCATCACAATTCACTTTCAATATAGTGTAAATTTGTGAAAAAGAATTCTTGTTTATCTTACATTGTCTTCTCTGGCACAACACTTCTCAAAAAGACGAATGTATATGGTGATACAGCTCCTGTGGAATTGAGATTCTATAAAAATAAGTACAGGACTTACCAGTTTTAGTTTGAAATTGAGCTTCCTATGACCACAGCACTCCATGACATCCAATATAAGCTATTTCTTTCACTAAGGTAAATTCTCTTAAAAGGTACTGCAATATTTCTTGTTATTTTCCCATTTTAACTAAAGAAGGTAGTGAAGCATTTTATAAGAGAATGTGGTGAAAACCTAGATATGAACACGTCTCCATTTCCCCACTGTGCTTGTCATACTTACCAACAACCGCCTGTCATGTGTCGTTGTTTCCCAGGACACCTGGAACATGCCTTGATATGCTAGGTTTTCAACAGACAGTACTGATCCCCTACGTCCAGAAACATACCTGGCTTTCCAGAAATTGCTTATCATTTGTAAATTTACTTCAATTTTGATACACAAAATAATTATTAGATCTGAAAATATAAACTTATAACATGAGAACTATTGATCATTGATTTTGCAAATTAGATCCTATTATTGAAAGGGAAAAATATAGGCCAATATGTTAGCGTTGGGTGTCGGTATTAATGGAAGAAAATAGAAGGACGAATGATCCAAGCTGATAGGTCCTCCCAGTAAAGCTTGCGTCTTGAATCAAGCAGTCGTATTTTCACATTGACATTGGGCTAAGATGGGATCTATCACCTTGGGGATTCACTTCAAGGTAGATAATAAAGTTGTACTATAAAGAAACCACACAGGAGCCTCAATAAAGTTGTTCGATTTCTTCAACCTTTTTTTCTTCCCATTCTACCCCATGCTGGGTGAGTTTCATTCTAGAACAGAGTCACATACAATTTTCGCTCTCCACCTCTTCCCCTGAGAATTTCAAGAAGATCAGCTTTCAAGTCTCAAAAAACTTTTGGTAGCACTTAAGGCAAAAATGACAACAAAAATTTCAATCACATACATGACATACAGTCAGTAATTTTTGCCTGTGGAGTCACATAGCAAACGCAGTGGTTAGCTCTAACTGTGATGCAGATATTTATCCTAGATAATGTGAGATTTGCGTGTGTGTCCTGGACTTGGATATTAACCAGAATACAAGAGTTTTTTTTTTCCCCAGACCCCTTTTTAGGATGAGACTTTGACTATTCTATATAAAATATTTTTAAATATTTTAAAGCTTTTATTTATTAGAGGACTTAATAATCACACAAGCTGCAAGTAATTAAAATATTTTCCCGATACAATGAAACTATGCTCCAAAAGCTTGGCAGCCTCTGAAACACAAGGAAGTCTTGTTCATTGTAATGTTCCTATAAAAATAGAAATTTAATTAACCCCATAGAAATAGGAACAAATTTTAAGATGTTTCAATGTGTGCATTTAGAATAGCATATCACAGACACCCAATGAGGTCCAAATGAGAACAAGCAGGATAACTTTCTCTGAATCAATGTCAAGAGTAAAAGCATCAAGGAGACAGAAGAGGGAAATTCATTTTTCCCCTACTCCTCATGCCTAGAACAGTGCCCCATGAGCAAAGGAACACTTTGTTTTAAGTACAAAGCATTTATGAAACAAGTAAATACTTCACTAACATATCAAGAGGCATTTACACAAATGTAAGATAAGTGGAATTTTCAAAAGTAATACCATCTCCCAATATTAAATTATTCTGCCAGTTACCAATGACAGTCTCTGGAACGCTAAACTAATATACATTTGAGAATGTTATATATTTTTTTGTGTGTATGTGAGTGTGCGGGGGGGAGTTAATGCTGTCACACAAGCTGACAGGGATTAGATTAAAACTTCTTATCCTTAACTCACAGGCAGAGAACACACTGTTCACTGTTAGACATATTGTTATCATCATAGTACATATATATGCTGTACTATTAACCATCTCCAAAAGTAAACAGGCAAACAAAAAATTCTCTAGGTCTTAGGTACCCCTATAGCAACTTCTCCAAGTCTCAATTTTTCCATGTAGCAGTTTCCTTTTTTTATAATTCATTAAGTTTATTGGCATATTTTAAGTGTACAATATGATGATGTTCATCATTGGGAATTTGTGCCTTTGCATGATATACCTTGGTTCTTCCTTTTTTCCCCATTCCCCTGCCCTCCCTTCAACCTCTCCACCCCTCCCTATTTAGAAAGACTTTGTTTCAATTTTTTACTTTTCTCCTATTTGTTCCTTTCCTTTAAACCTCCCACTACTCCCTCCCCTTCCCCTTTGGACCATTTATTCCTCTTTCACATTATCTATTATACATTTTCATCCTCATTTACACTTTCAGTTTCTCACACCAGAGAAGCTATTTGGTATTTACACATGTGTTTCTTATTTATTTCACTTAAAGAGTATGGCCTCAACATGCACCCTTTAGTTATAAATTTCTCTAGTTTCTCATTGTTTGTGGCTGAGTAAAACTTCATTTTCTAAAAATTTTTTAAACGTTCCTTTTTCTCACAACCTTGGCAGTATTTGTTATTGATTGATTTTTTGATAGCAGCCGTTCTTTCTGAGTGAGGTGGAATTTCAGCATTGTTTCCATTTGTATCTCTCAAAATGACCAATGATGCTGAACATTTTTCATTTGTTTATTTGATGTTTCTACAACAAAGAATGAGAATGAAAATGTAAAAACTTACTAATGAAGAAAATCCTGGGTCTGATGGCTTCACTTCTGAATTCTACATGACATTTAGAGAGAAGCTATTACCACTACTGTTTAAACTCTTCAATGAAATTGAAAGGGAAGCAATACACCCAAATTCACTCCGGGAAGCAAGCATCATCTTGATCCCAAAAGCAGAGAAAGATTTAACAAAAAAAAAAAAAAACTATATGCCAATCTACTAATAAACATAAATGCAAAAATTCTCAATAAGGTGCTGGCAAACAGAATGCAGAAGATCATCAAGAAGACCATATAACCTGACCAAGTGGGATTCATCCCAGGGATGCAGGGGTGATTCAACATACACAAATCAATAAATGTGATACACTATATTAACAGAGCCCAGGACAAAAAATGTATGATCAGATCAGCAGGTGCAGAAAAAGTATTAGACAAAATCCAACTCTTATTCATGATAAAAACTGTACAAAAACTTGGAATAGATGGTCTTTATCTCAACCTGATAAAAGCCATCTATGAAAACCCAACAGCCAACATCATACTAAATGGTCAAAAACTGAAATCCTTCACACTAAAATCAGGAACAAGTCAAGGATGTCCACTGTCACCACTCCTGTTCAATATAGTTTTGGAAATACTAGTCACAGCAATTAGACAAGACAAAGAAATAAGAGGAATAAAGATAGGAAGTGAAGAAGTTAAATTGTCACTATTTGCAGATGATATGATGCTCTATTTAGAAGACCCCAAGAACTTCACCAAATTTCTTCTAGACTTAATAAGCAAACTCAGTAGAGTAGCTGAATACAAGGTCAAATCACAAAAATCAATAACCTTCCCATACGCAAACAACAGACTCACTGAAAAAGGAACTATAGACGCAACTTCCTTTACAATTGCATAAAAAAACGAAATTTCTAGGAATCAACCTAATGAAAGAAAGAAAAGACCTCTACTCTAAAAAGTACAGCATTGTGAAAAAAGAGATAAAAAAGGAGATCAGAAAATGGAAAGACATCCCTTGCTCTTGTGTAGGAAGAGCCAGTACAGTGAAAATAGCCGTACTTCCAAAACTGCTGCATAGATTCAGTGGAATTCCTATTGAAATCCCAACAGCATACTTAGCAGCACTTGAGAAAACAATCTAGCAGTTCCTTAAAATACCTGCTTTTTACCCCTTCTCTTCAGTTTCATACTTTCTCCAACTCTAGGCATGTATTCAGCCCCACATCTCCATGAAACAATTCTTTAATGCTGTCCTTTGGTATTCGTATCTCAGCAGCAATGGGCAGAGAGAATAATTTACCTCCAATTCAATGTCCATGGATGGCTTCCCAGTCTCATTTATTGGCATCTCCTTGTTGGAGATGACTGCTAACATCTAAGTGAAAATGCTCCAGTGGATAAACAAAGTCTCCTCGGTTTCATTCATGTATGCTCACAAATCAGCCCTTTTGCTCATCCTTGAACTGCTTACATCCATTTTGGCCTCAGAACATTTTCAATCGCTATCTTATCTGCCCAGTTCATTGTCATTCCAAGTAACTTTCCTCTCATGCATATGTCTGCCAAAATAGCATACTATTATACAAAGGTCTGTTTTGACTCTTAACTTGATATAGTCTTTTTCTCCATGGTCACTGCTAGCCCCTGGTTCTGCTTCATTTTCATGTTGATAATGACTTGCCATATTTTTATCCAGCTATTTGCTGTTGCGGTTGTTGTTTCTCTCCCTAGACGGACTGGAAAAACTCCTGGCTAAGGAACTCTGTGAGTCCTTTTCTCTAACACTGTCCTGGTGCCTACAGTTGTGTGGCATATTACAGGACTCAATACATGTTTGTAGAATGTATGGGTAAGGAAGAAGAGCAAAATATTTAAGACACAGCATCAATGTAGTCCATGTTTTGATTTGTCACTACTCTACTTTGTTCTATACATTCAGTGTAAATGTTTTGACATTCACAGCTTACCATGGCAAAGTTCTAAGCAAAATACTTTGCTCATGTATATGCCGGGTGGGGGGGGGTGTTCACTACATGCATACGGAAAGGATTTGTATTTCAGCATTACAGCTTTCAAGGATCTTATACATTCACATTTTAATTATAACACAAGGTAATAGATGATAGATGGAATGTATCTGCCTATTTTTCATTCATTCAGTAGTTGCTGAGCATTTCCAAATACCCCATGCTAAGAAAGCCCCCCCCAAAATGTAAAGAAACAAAAATTAAGAGAGGAAACCATAGGAAATAGGGAATGTGACAATATTCCAGACAGATCTATGATTTGTGCATGCAGTAATTGAAAGTTGACTTAAGAGAATGAATACACAAGACAACAAGGAGGATTTTAGTGCTTTTTTAAAAATGGTAAGAAATAAAAATGAACTGAGTGACATTTGTAAGCAAAAGCACCTGAAAAAGTGCAGGCTGTGAAATATCTTGTGTAAAGAAGCGTTTGCCTCAGTCGTTCCCTAGAGAAGGAAGATATTTTTGCTCTGAATATGTAGTAAGTTGCAAAGATACAGACTCCAGAAAATTTATTTCAGGCACGAGGGGGAAAAAGCCAAATACCAGAAAAAATATGTTCCAGACTATGACGATCAGATCAAATCATACTTTTATGAAATACTATGGGGGAGCATCCTGCATGGCTTTTTATCCTAAATTTTTTAAGACCAGACTAGCCAACTTTTCATGTGGAATTATTGCTCTGTTTTCAATCTGTAATGGTAGATATTATAGAATTGTCAAAAGAAGTTAACTTCAATTTTGGGCCATTTACATTCTTATATGTTTTAAGAATCACACCATGGGAATATTTGTCTTCAAAACCTTTTCACTTTGAAAAAAGTGTTAAGTGTCTTTGAAAACCGCATAGTTTATTATCTATGATTGTATGAGAAAGGTTATGCTCAGTATTTTTTTGTTTCTACAAGGATTGTTTGTTTATTTGTTTAGGTGCTAAATAGAAAGTTCCCTAACATGACTACCTCATGAGTCTGGGATAATATCTACTGTTTAATCATTTCTGAAGATTTTAGAACAATTTAGATCCTTAAAATAGATACAAGTAACAATCAACACAGAAGTATTCCTCAAAATTAAACATTCAGAAAAAGGATCTAAAGAAGTTCTATGAGTTGTGTTTTTCAAATAACTTGCTGAAATAAATGTCTAATAGCAAGCTCTATGAGACTGTTCCACTTGGTGTTTGGTTATTCTTAATCACCGGAGCACACTGTCTGTTTCAGGCAGCTGTGATCTCTATAATCCTTGTATTCTCTTAGAGAACAAACTCTTGTATTTATTACCTACAAAAAGAAAAGTAAGGGAAAGAACAGTACCTCCCTGCAGTGGGGAGGGATTAAGTAGAGCTGGTCATAACAGACACAGAGAACGGGCTCAGAAGCAGAACACCTATAAATTCACATTTTATTAGCCTGGTTCACATCCTGCTCAACTCCTCTCTCCCTCCACAAGAGAAAATTCTTGTTTACATGTACAATCTCATTGGGACTGTGGAGGAATATGAATTGTGCTCTGTGAAAAGAAATGCAGTCATATGTGGGAAAAATCAGCTTAACGTGACCTGTGAGGGCGATACATCTCCTAATCTAAATTTCTCTTATGAGATCTACTGTCTTTGGTCCAATGAACTCAAATAGCAACCTCTTGTAAGCATCAGTCACTTTAAAAAGTCTGCAGTTAATAAACCAATAAAACTGACTATAGCGTCTGACTGGCATTCTGATTTTAAAAATGAAGCTAAACTAGCATGACTAGAGAATGAAGATAGCTCTATATTCTTAAAATAACTGGTTTCTAAAACTTAGATGTTTGTTTTGAACTGTTTTGTTAAATAAGCAAACATTTCTATTCATAAGATTAAAATTTAATGACTGCTCAAATTTACCATTTGAGGAAGGAAATAGAATGAAAAATATCAGAAGACTTCAAACTATTCTCTCCAAAAGTTATTTTCAAAGTTACAGTCTGTACCTGATTTACAAAAATGTGAAATTCTTAAAGATGCAGAGGGTGGAATGCAAATAAAATATTACAGATACATTATCCAACTCCGTCCTTCACTACTTGGATTCAATATATAAATGAGAGCCCCTGACAAGAAGGGTAAAGGTAGATGGAGAAATCTGAAAGTGATTCAACTGGATTTTTCAGAGCTGGTTTAAAATTTTTTTAAAGAATAAAGTAGGTAGTTGCCTTGCTGGGTTTGTCTACATTTACTGTATTGTGATGAATTTGTTCTGACTTTAACACAGGAGTTAGACTATTTGACTGCTTCAAGACTCTCCTAGATCTTATTATATTTATTTCATTATTAAATATGTAGCCTGCCTTGTTCCCAGAAGTACTTGCCATTGCTTATAAAAATCCATACGGTAAAATAAAACTTTTAAATTAGGGAAATCCATTCAATTCCCGGTACCAAAAAAAAATTAGGGAAATCCAGAAATTGAGAAAATGAGGATCATATATTATGAAACAGCCAGGAGTGGGAATTCAAATGTAAATGTGCACATTTTTGCAAAAAAAATTGTAAGTGAATGATATAATCAGCTCTGAGTCCTCTATCAGACAAACAGAAGTGGTAAGTATGATCAGTTTTAAAATTATCATTATGTGCAAGATAAAAAGTATACCAGCGGTCCCACAGAAACACACTTTTCCTACATTGATGTTTCCACCAAACTCCCACAGTTCCTCATAGAGGGGACCCCGCAGATCTTTGGGAGTATCATCTTCAAT
This sequence comes from Fukomys damarensis, assembly GCF_012274545.1. Lineage (NCBI taxonomy): Eukaryota > Metazoa > Chordata > Mammalia > Rodentia > Bathyergidae > Fukomys > Fukomys damarensis. Next base: position 21,730,039 of record NW_022900916.1, on the reverse strand, counting down.
AATATGCTGCATCACACAGAACACTGCACAGAGCAGCTTTTGCTGTGGCTACCCCACCATGTTCACAAGGGACCTCATGCCAAAGCACAGTTTAGTCAACACAGTTAAAAAGGACTACCAGAGCCACACAGTGTAAGCACACAGCTTTCTGATTACTAGCTTTATTCAGGGATACATTTTTATGCCACTGAGCTAACCAGAGGGACTCAGATGCATATCCTTCAGCCTGTATTTTTGTGGGGTTTTTTTTCATATTACTTCTTAAAAACTGAGTTTTTATAGGACTAGGGCCACTGAGTTTATGTTCTCTGGCAGTGCCCTGGAAAAAAAGCATTTGCAAACAGCTAATTCTGATTGACAGTGTATCCAATCCAAACTTCTAAAGTCGCCCCTATCAGAACTATCAGACATAGCCTGGATCAGTTGCCATTTCAGCTCTACATAAAAATGTACCAAGTCAATAATCTTCAGGTACCCTCAACATTGTTTTAGAAAACCATTCTGACTGTGGTGCAACATGTATATCACAATACACATGACACTCAAATCTAAGCATCTTGGAACAATATTCGTTCATTTTCTTCACTGCTACAAGAAACCGTGACATATAGTTGATATTCAACCAGAGTTTGTTGACTAGTGAATAAATGAATGATCTTAGTAAACCGATTTCAAAACACTACCTCATAAAATGGCAGGTCTCAGCATTTTCAAGGATAAGTTGTTCTGAAATTTAATAATAATAGTAATAATACTGTTGAATCTCACATGTTTAGAATTAGAAAATGATATGAATAAAATCCTAAAACTCAGTGATGATTAAGAATTGAATTTATGTCATATTGCTTTCAAAACATATACTTACATTTAATAGTTACGTGACATTTTTATTGTCTACAGATAATGCTTTATGTATAGACTCAAAGATGCCTTATATTAACTTGGATATCCCTCAGAGATTAATGATATATAAGTTGGAAAACACAAGATAAATTATTTGCTTTATTATTTCGGCCTTGAAATTTGTCACGGAGGATATTTCAAGTTGTCCACCAAAGCCACTGAAAACTGCTGTGGTTATGTGCATGGGAAATGAACTCTGCAGCCCTATATTTGAATCATGGCTCCACTGTGTTCCTGTTAAACAGCCTGGATAAATACATTTTACTTCCCTGAAGTCTCTGAAAAAGCATAATTGTATCTACATCATGAAGGGGTTGAGAGGACAGGTGGAATAATATATGTAGAGTTTCACACACAGGAAGGGCTCTGTAAAGTGTTGCCGTTCTTTACCGAAGATGCTAGGTAGATAAGACAAATTGATTCATGAGATCTCTCTTGGATCATTACACTATATAATACTTTATGAATACATTTTTCTGTTCCCCGTAACAAAAGGACCCACAACCCCAGCATTTGAAAGCATCACTTGATCTACCAGAGACTGCCTATTGCTCTTGACTCCTAATGCAGGTTATCAATAAATTTCAAACCAGGATCTGTCAGTAGAGCTGTAAAGCTTGTTCCATAATCATTGACTCCAGACAAGTATAAGAACCAAGAAAAGTCTTGTAAAGGTACAAGGTCCCAATGACGAATGTAATTGTAGTGTATACCTAAAATGTACCAATAAACTTAATAAAGATTTAAAAAATAATAAAAAACAAATAAAAGACGATTCAGTGACCTCACTGCATACCAGGCCAAAAGGACAAATAGCAGCCTTGAGAGCTCCATGGTGGAACAGCAGCAATTAACAGGACACTGATGAGTGAACATTGTTGTAATACTCACTCTTCTATCTAGGGCTATCCAAAAGAAGATCTAAATAATCAGTATGCCTTCAGTGTCTGTAACAAGGATGCAGGGATGCTTTTCCATCTTTTCCCCTTCTTGCAACACCAGACAATGGTCTCTTTCTTGTAGTTGTTACAGACATTAATGCAAGTATTTCTGACAAGTGGAAAATCTCCTCATAATTAAATTTCTGTTGTACTTTAATGTTTGTCCCCTAAAGAAAGTTCCTGTTAACAGATTTCAGGCTGTGATAATAATATTTTCTTCCTATGCTATCAAAAGTTGTAATCTATTTCCTTTCCTGAACAGAACTCAGAGTAGCTGTAAGATTTTAGAAAAGCTGGAAAAGCTATTCTTTTTTAAGATTTGGTGAATGGGTCTTGCATATCCACTTATAGTTCTAACAGAGTAAGGGAGAATGTTTGCAAATATATTGTAGTAACTTTATTTAGAAATTTAAATCTCAGTAAATGTCACAGTACAAAATCTGCTGACTTTTTCAGAGGTACATGTGAAAGTAAGGCTGAGAAACATTAAAGGAAGGCCATTTATATGAGCTTTTAGGTCCAGAGCTTTGATAATTAAGTTGTAACTTTTGAATATGATAGAAATAAACTCATTAAGTTTAACTTTTTTTTCTATTTACTTGGGAAGAACTTGTCTTAGAATGGGGTTGGATAGGAAGAATTCCCAGAGAATGAGGAAGTTTGTTAACAAATAAAAAGTACTACCTTTGAGAAGTTCGGTGACTTCGTCAAGGTGGTAAGGGTCATTGTCATTATCCTAGAACAGGAATTTAGGTTGTTAACTTGCAGTTCAATTAGCAATAATAGTGCCTCAGATAAACCTCATTGGCCACTGCACAAAGTTTGACTTAATAGTTCAAATAGTCTTTTATTTTTAAGAGTACGAAAAATTTATTTTGAGAAAGACAGCTTCTGCCTGAGAGACCCAAGGGGGACCAGAAAGTGGTTTATCTGCTCTCCCAACTTCTCAAAGTTGTTTTATGGGACCAGGTGAGGCAAGTTCAAGGTGGTCCAAAATTATAGTCAATTAGTAAGATTGCAAGTACAGTTGCTTAGGTAATACTGATCCAGTGAGAAATCACAAGGTGGATAAAACTATGAACAGTAATAATATTAAGACCAGTATAGTCACTAAGGTAATATTGATTAAATGGGGATCCAATAGTGAAGCAAGTCATATAGCAAATATGCAAAGAACGAGCAGGGTTTTTGGTGGTAAAGGGTGGGTCAGGGATCTTTCTTGGAAGATCTTGGTCTCCCACCTGGGGCATGGATACCTATATAAAATGTCAATCACCTCTCTTCATGCTATGTGGGTGTGGGAGTTTCTGTTTTACAATGCTGGCTTCCTTCATGTTGGTTCCCTGAAGGCCAGCCCTGTCCAACTTCCTACAAGATATCTAATTAACTTACCTATCTACAATATTCTCCCTCTGAAGAAGTATCCCTAACTTCCGTGAGGGGGCAAAAGGTGAAGACCATTCTGGCCACTCCCAGCTGAAGAGGATCATAGCTGTGATGAGCAGTCACAGTTGCTCTACAGAGGGTCTATCTGAATGCCTTCGCTAGGCGCCAGGCACTGTCATCTTGGTAGCTGGATAGCTTTGAGTTTGGAGGAGACAAAGCCAAAGAAACAGTTAAGTATGCATGAGGCAAATAATAAGGTCAACAGGATTGCTATGAATATAGCCAATATGTGTTTTCACCAGGAGGAACTAACAACAGCCTCCCTCAAAGAGGAGAGGGACCAAGGGATTTCATAACCCAACATAGAAGTTGTATTGCAATTTAGCAGTTATGAGCTGTTTACAAGGTCAGTATGGTGGATCCCAGTAAAAGAAGTTTAGCACATTTGTCATTGGTTCCAATCGTATGACCACTTGGAGTTTGGCAGCCTCTAGGTAAGAATAAACAAAATTTTTAAGAAATTAGAGTATGTATAATCTGAGCATGAGCACTAGAATAGAAAGGCATGTTGGGGAGTCACACTTAGAAACTGAAATAGTGGATGATTGTCTTAGACTCTTTTATGAAGGAGGTTATCTACAAGTTTGATATTTTATCGTAAATCTCTCCTGTCTTAGCTGTAAGAAGACAGAGATAGTTTGAAGGACAAATGTAGCTAAGAAATTTAAAACTCTAGCTGAGCTCTTATAGATTTTACCGTAGTTTCCTAATGATCCACAACTGTGGTCAGCTACTAGTGTAGCTGGAAACTGCCAGAAGCTGTCAGTGATTGGAGCCCTTTTTTATATCTAGCTTTACCACTATGGCATTATTTTTAATACTTCTTTTGGTTATTCTTTTCTATGGGTGCTTAAGACCAAGTTAAAGTGAGGGCCAGGGATTTAGCTCAGTGGTTCTGCCACCTGTGTCGCAAGCACAGAGACCTGAGTTTAATTCCTGGTACAAACAACAACAGCAAACAAACAAGCAATCACCAAGTTAAAGTGAGACCTTCGTCAATCAAAATCAAGCTCTTGCTATTTATCGCAGTCAATTAAGTCTCCTTAGGCATTACTTTGGATCCATGCACAGAGTCTCTCCACTCCTCTGTCAGTCTCAGCCATCAGGATGGGTCACAGCCTTGCTCCACCATGTTGCTTTCAGTGAAAGCATGGGTGACTTTCCCTCTTGATGATCCTCCTTTGGCACACAGTACATCTGTCGATTTGGTGTCCAGCAATCTCCCTGCTCAGGAGGTTGGGTGACTCACCAAAGAAGTAGGATCTCTTAGAAAAGGTTCCCTCATGTCCTGGATCTTTGTTGACCTTGAGGGGCCTTGACTGTCCTCTTAGCCCAGTTACCTTTGTAATTTCAGTCCCTAAACTTTAGTTGTTGAACAGCCAGAAGAGATCAGTGACATTAGCATGATAATGGGAGCAGTGAGTTTAACTATTATCATTTTGTCTGGACATTAAGCACTTTTGAAGTATCAAGCAGGTAGAGGACTGTTATTTCTTTTCAACCTTGGTTGCTTTAATAGTTGAATCCCTGCAGAGTGTTAATAGATAGCAGTTATACATTATATAGAGAAGTCTGAGATCCAGAGCCATACGTAGTATTTTAGCATGACGATCATGATGACATTATCTTTGTAACATTTGCATGTCCATCTTAGTGCCGAATAGTCTTTTAGTCAAACACCTCCATCTGATAATAAGACATTAAATGTCATAAAGAAAATTCTTATTTAACATACATATTGGCCTATAAATGTGCCTTAGAAGTTCATAATGTCTAGCCTCTAATTTTAGTGTGTGATTTTGTTTGGAGTCTGAGCATCCCTAAGTGTGGTGACACATATAACATATACATCGCATAAGTTTTTAAGAAAATTATTATTTGACCAGTTACCTCATGCTAGCTACCTCTTACCACAAGTAGCTGGAATGTGAGCAAAAGGCAGATAGATGCCTGAGTCAAAAGATTATTACCATAAACAACATCTTAGAAAACTTGTACAACAGGATAGCTTGAATGTATGTAGTACACCATATAATAACAATGAGTCACAGGAAACCCTTTGTCCCTTAATCTAGTTTTGTACTAAAAGAATTTTTAATAAAACCAATGTACACATATCATAATACTATGTTTAGCAATGTATTTCCCACAAGGCTATGGAAATTATCAGGGTCCCCTTTGTAAACAAAGGCTGGAATAAATTTCCCAAGCAGCAGCTCCTTTACTGACCAAGGGGAGTCCTGTCCAGTAATTTTTCTGAGTCCAACAGTCTTTATTTAATTATCTTAAAAAATTTTTGGATGACCTATGAAAGCCAGAGCATAGCAATTAACACATTATTTTTAACTAATGAATGAAAGTTTCCCAACTTTGGTACCTACCTCCTAAAGCCAAAATATAAACAGAGAAAAGTACTGACTATGATGCTGTCTCAGAATTAGAATTACACTGAAAGAGAGAAAAAAATGGTCATATTGTCTTATGTTGAGACTCTTTAGCCAGTCCAGTAGCCTTTATGCCAGACTCCTCTCTAGAGGTCTCATACTACAACATGTTCATTCACAGAGATTTTGCAGTGACGTGAATGGAAAATACATATTTGCTAGCTTGGTTTTTTAAGTACTGGCACTTCTTTCTTCTACTACATTTGCAAAACTGTATCATGGCTACAGAGATAAGCTACCAAATGAATGTGGTTAGCAGGAAAATGTATCTCTAGAACATTTGATGAGAGGAGAATTCATAGCTGCTCATGAGCCACTTAAAAGACCAAAGGATATGATAACTCAGAGGTTTCTGGCTCCCATTAATAGATAAAGTCATAAAACTTTCTCCAATTTCAAATATCAATTTACTATTTATAATAATTAACCAAATAAATATAACCAAAGAAGAGACTGAGAGATTCCATGGCCTCAAATGGGTCCCTTTGGGTTATTAATTCTCTAGACAACATATTCCTCCTTCAGTGAAGACAGGGTATGAAGGGGAGGAAAGGTCCCTTTTAAAGATAAAGGAGATTTAGTGTTTCCGTTTTAATATTTAGATAATTAATCCACTTGGATTTTAATTTAGTGCATGGTGAAAAATAAGGGTCTAGTTCTAATCTTTGGCAGGTTGAGATCCAGTTTTTCCAACACCATTTATTAAAGAGGCTGTCTTTCCTCCAGTGAGGATGGTCAGCTCCTTATTCAAAGATGACATAGCTGAGTACATCTGGAGTTGTTTTTGTGTCTTCCAATCTGTTCCACTGAACCTTAGGTCTGTTTCTTTGCCAGTATCGTGCTGTTTTGATCACAGTGGCTTTGTAATATAGTTTCAAGTTGGGAATTGTTAAGTGAAGTAAATAAGTCACACATGTGTAAATATTGAATAGTTTCTCTGGTGTGAATAAACTATAATAGTACATAAGATCCTAATGAGATAATTGAGAATGTGAAATAGGAAGAAAAGGGCTAAAGGTGTAGGGAAAGTGGGAAAGGTAGGGGAAAGGTGATAAGGGAAAAGAAAAAAATATGAAAAAATGGAAATAAAGTCTTTGCAAATGGGCAGGGGAGGAGGGGGTGAATGGGGGGCAGGGACAAGGGGAAAAAATGAGAACCAAGACCTTCCATGTAAAGGTACAAGATTCCAATAATGAATGTAACTGTACTGTATACCTAAAATGTACCGATAAACTCAATGAGGAAAAAAATTTTTTTTAAATAAAGATAAAGCAGAAACAAGAAAGCAAGGCTTTCTCACAAATATTTGACAAGTTAATTTTGCCACCACCATTATTAAATCAATGACATCAATAAAATATTTACATATGCTCACTACTAAAATTTTACCCATTCTAGGCATCTACCAATTCTCTTCTGAAAGCAGAACCTAAGTCTCAATCTGCCAATACTACTGAAGAGAGCTCATGCCAACCTAAAAGTACACATCAGTGTGCCTCAAGTAGTTAATCAATTTTTTTAAAAAATACACTTCTATATCATCAAACTGAATAACAATCTAAGCTCAAAGGCTTATTATTATTACCATGTGCTTTTTCCCCAGAACTATAAAGGAAAAATTCCTAGAGCAAGATCACGTGCAGCAGAATACAGGCTCCCTCCGTCCTGTGAAGAGCTTTACTTTGATGAAATCCTCTTTCATACCTGCACTCTGTATGTGCTTACACATGTTTACACATACACACTCATGCATGCACACTCACTCACACACCCACATACACACACCTTTCTCTCTAGCCTTTTGAAAATTAGAAAAAGATGAAGGAAAACTGATATTAAGTGATATCCAGTGGCAGAAAAATAATCATTCAGTGAGAAAATTAACCAAGACTGTTGATCATCCGCAGCATAGCTTCATACTACATATGAAAATTGCTTTGCTTCCTGAGGGCTCTGGTTCCACAAGAATGTGAATTTCCAAGTTTTTTATTACAGTTCTACCACTTACACTATCACTTCACACTAGTTAGTGTTTCAAATTTCATTTTTCTCATCAGTAATGTGAGGATAAAACAGTTCCTACCTTTATAGAATTAAGAGCAAAATGAGATTTTTATGTCACTTTTCTTTTTCAAAAAGTTCAAAAATAATTAAGAATATTGCATTTAGAAACACATGTACAAGTAAACCAAAGAGAAAGAAAAAGAAGTCAAGAAATAATTAAGAGTGCGAAATAGGAAGAAAAGAGCTAAAGGTGTAGGGAAAGTGGGGAGGGAAGGGGAAAGGAAATAAGGGAAAAGAAAAAATATGAGAAAATGTAAAAATGGAAATAAAGAGTTTCTAAATGGGGAGGGGAGGAGGGGGTGAAGGGAGGGCAGGGACAAAGGGAAAAAATGAGAACCAAGACCTGTCATGTGAAGGTACAGGATCCCAGTAATGAATGTAACTTACTGTAGACCTAGATTGTACCAATAAACTCAATTAAAAAAAAAAAAAGAAGTCAAGAAAGAGGAGAAAAGAATTTGTGGCTCTCTGGAAAATGCTTCTTAAAATGCAAGTTATTTTAGTGATAGAAGTTATTAGCAGTCTTGCAATATTTGCACACAATATTAAGTATGCAGTTTTACATAAAAATTTTGTTACAGAACAGGTTTTCTAAAAACATAAAATTTAAGAGTAAGCATGTAAAAGGAAATAAAAGTATGAGAAATGAAACAAGGTCAATGTATGAAAAGAGTACCACAAAGTACTCTGCTCTTTTTAGAAGTTAGCCATGAATTTGGCTCAGAATTTTCTAACAGCAAATGCAAAGAAAGTAATGCTATTATTATACTATCACAGTGTTTCTGTAAGAGAAACACATAGGCTCCTGAAAATAGAAAAAGTGACTTTTTAATTTAATAATAGTGATTACTATAACTCTACAAACATTAAATTCTGAAAACAAACTCTAAAACTATTTAAGGACTGCAACAGATACTGAGACAAAATGGCCAAACCAGTGTAGGAAAAATAAACAATATCACTAAAGATAACAATAACAAATGCTGGTGAAGATATGGAGAAAGGGGAAATCATAATATCCAAAGGAGATGAATGATTATACAAATGAGCAATTTGCACTCATATCTTCATTGCTGCAATATTCACAATAGCGAAGATGTGGAATAAACCTACATGCCCATAAGTCAATGTGTGGATAAAGAAAGTGTGGCAGGCATGCACAATGGAATATTATTCACCAGTAAAAAACAAGATCCTGTTATTTTTATAACACGGGTAGAACAGAGGAGGTCACTATGTTAAGTGACATAAGCCAGACACAGAAAGATAACTACCACATGTTCTCTGTCATTAGTGGAAACTAAAGAGTTGATCTCACAGAAGAACAAAGTTCAACAGTATTCACTGGAGGTTTGGAAGGGCAGGAAGAACCAAAGGCAGAAGTAAGTTAGATAAGGGCCATCAAAGCACAGTTAAAAGGGAGGAATTTGTTTGAGTTTTCTATAAGTTAATAGGCCAAATATAGTTTAAAATGAGTCATGACACAATTCATAGTTAGGCAGTGGTTTCCATAGTGTAGTGGTTATCACATCTGCCCTCACAAAATTCATAGTAACCAGAAAGAGACAAAAATTCCCAACACATAAAAACAATTAACGTTTGAAGAGATGAAAGTGCTTGTTATCCTGCTTTCCTCATTGTACACTGTACAAATGTGTCAAATTATCTTAATATAATATACCCTATATAGTTGTACAAGTATTAGTTCTCAAGAATAATAATAATGATAATAGGAATTTACCTGGGGACAAATGAAAGCATGTTTAGGATGAGAAATGACACTGTAATATGATATTTCATAAAGTAAGTTGTTTTATTTTTCAGTGCTGTTAACTAGTACATTTATGAAATATAATATTAAAATGGTATCTTCTAGTATCTGTCAGTTTATATGAACAAGTTCATTATTATCATTGGTGTCTAATACTTAAGTTATATTATATGCATTTAACCAAAATAATGAAGTAATCATGCTAACACTTTGATAAATTGGCTTTAATCTTGACATGCCACATTATGACATGATCATCAGAAAGCCACTGAGCACCTTCTGAGAAATCAATGATTTAAGAATTTCCTCATGAGGAAACAGTCCATTTGCCCATCAGTTAGAGACTGGATAAAGAAGATGTGGTTTTTCTATAAAATGGAATATTACTCATCCATGAAGAATGAGAAATTAGATTCATTCATAGGAAAATTGATGCATATTGAGGATATACTCCTAAGTGAAATAAATAAGTCACACATGTGTAAATACCAAATAGTTTCTCTGGTGTGAATAAACTGTAATAGTGCATAAGATCCTAGTGAGGTAATTGAGGATGTGAAATAGGAAGAAAGGGGCTAAAGGTGTAGGGAAAGTGGGAAAGGTAGAGGAAAGGTAATAAGGGAAAAGAAAAAAATATGAGAAAATGAAAAAATGGAAATGAAGTGTTTGCAAAGGGGGAGGGGCGGAGGGAGGGCAGGGAGGGCAGGGACAAGGGGAAAAATGAGAACCAAGACCTGTCATGTAAAGGTACAAGATCCCAATGATGAATGTAACTGTACTGTATACCTAAAATATTCCAATAAATTCAATGAGGAAAAAAAAAGAATTTCCTCAGGAAAAACCTATTCTTATAGTTCTTTCCCCCTCTCTGCTCACCTTAAACTTAGGTCCTAAAATCTATAATTGAGTCTGCTACTATATAAATGCTAAAGAGAATAACTCAATGCTTTATTAATCTTATTGACCCCACAATATCAAGCAATATAATGTTGTATGTTCCAACCAAACACATAATGACTCCACATTAAGCATCTTTTAATATAATCTTGCACACAAAAAGAATGAAGCTGAAAAAGCAAGTTCTGCATACACTGAGTCTCAATAATAAATAAGTGAATCAATAAAGCAGATTATAAAAATATTTTTCTCTATCTCCAAGAAAAGGAAGAAGCAAAAGGACTTTCCCGAGCCATTTTAAATCTAAATTAACAGGAGAAATTGTCAATACATCTGAGTCAACTGCAACTAAATTTTCTTTTCTATGCTAAATAGAACGTAACTTTGGAGTTGTTTAGGAAGAATTCGCCTTTTCATCATGTAGCTCCTTGTTTAACACTTGTTTAGGTTTAACCAATCAGGATAACTTAAAGAACATCTCAAAATAGAAATACTGTCCCTTGATCTTTTACTGCCCAACCTCTCCTCATATTTACTTATTTTGAGTGAGGGGTTTGGAGAAAAGGACTAATCATTGCTAATGAATTTGGTGTTGGTGAAAAATACCAGATGGGCAGTCACAGAAACTGAAGTTCTTTTATTCACGGTCTAAAGCAAAACATTTCCCTCTGTAGTTTGATTTCAGATGCAACCTAGGGTGCAGAGTTATCTTGCATTTCCAGACCTGTTCAATGTCTTGGTCATTCATCAGAATCTTCACATTTCATCAGGTATCATTCTTGATAGGCATATTCCAGCTCCACAGATATCACCCTTTCTCACTACTCATTTCTCAGACAGCTTTTGCAAGAGGATTTTCACATTAGCTGTAGTGTATTTTGGCGTAAAGTTTATCTATAATGTTGAAGAAAGATGAAGTTGGGGATATGCAAAGTAAAATATGTGATGATCTGTTTTGTTCTCTCAGCCATCAGATTTTGGACAGATTTGTGCCAAATCAATAGGTGGCTTAATGTGCCACCAAAGTACCCACTTTACAGCATTCCTGACTCAAAAATAATAACAGTAATCTCGTGTTGGCTCATGAGTGTTGCAAATGTTACATCATAGGAAATTTCCAATGAGAGGGAAATAACAATACAGATAGCACAATAAATTTTTTGTTTGTTTTTTTTTTTGAGACAGGGTCTCACTATGTAGTTGAGCCTGACCTGGAATTCACTATGTACCCCAGGCTGGTCTCGAACTCACAGCGATCCTCCTGCTTCAGCCGCGAGGGTGCTGGGATTACAGACATGCATACATCTTTAAAATAATTACCATTTTAATTATACCCACACCACAATTCTGAAAAACAACTTTTTCTTTTAGGTAACTTGCCTGAAGTCATCCAGATAATAAAATGGAGCATAATAATCCCAAATTTATATGAATCCAGGAATCCTCTATATGATACTGTTTTCCTGCTGTCAAGTCCACACTCCTAGACCAGACATCTTGTTTCATGTGCCCAACTGTCTCTAAGATAAGTGCAACTGTCAGTATATCCAACATTCAAATTGAGTATCTACTCACTCACCAGCCCCCTTTCTGTTTTTGTACCACTGCTGCAATGCTTTATGCAGTCACATTTAATTTTTCTTTTTAATTTTCACATTTATATCCTCAGTATTCAGGTGGTCAATCTTCTGGGGGGGTGTTCTTCTGAAAGCATTTCTGATTTTAAAAAACAAAGAGAACTTATTAAAGTACCTCTATATACACATATATAAAACACATGCATATCTACATAGATATATAGACAACAGGTAACTCAACTGTGAGGGCACTGCCCTCAACAGTGGATAAACTCACGGATAAGTCCATAGCTGAATGAGCTATTAAAAGATGGGATGGAGCTGGAGGAAGTGGGTCAGGGAGCACGTCTTTGGGGCCTGTATTTGGTCCTCCACTCCTTCCGCCCAGCTCTTCTGCTTTCAGCTTCAGGGGTGCCATGAGCTGAGAAGCTTCCCTGCACCAGGTCCTCAGCCATGATGACTCTGCATTGGAGCCAGCCAGGAGTAGACAGAAATCCCTGAAGCCGTGAGACAAAAATAAACCTCTCCTCCTTTAAGATGTGGGTGACAAGTATGTTGTCCCAACAGCAGGAAAGCTGACTGATGCCTTACGCCATTGTGAGAAAAAAATATTTCTTTGAATACAGTTGTGTCTCCTTATATGGGGCCATCAAGACTGGGAGGTTATTCTCTAAGATGAAAACTGTCATTTTTGAACAGGAGGACTAACAGTGATATTTCTCCTTTTTTCCAAATAATCATTATTATGTCATTGTGGCATAAAATATAAAAAATACCAAACTACCACAAAAAGTCTCAGCAATTTCTCTCTCTGTTGCCACTACATCTCCAAGCTTTGTCATTCAAGCTTTCCATATATGATGCTCCTAGTGTCTCTCACTCTGCACAACTTTATCTTGTTGGTCTTATTTAAATAAAAAATTGAAAGAACAGAGAATATATTTCTAAAAACCTTTATCAAGTTGGTCTAAATCCAAAATGCTGGGAAAATAAAATCCTTCTATAAGCTTAGCTTACTTTCTGTTTCCAGTATCATTTGGCTAATGTGTGCATGTCACTCCCGCTAGCCATGACATACTCTTACTTCCATTTTTTGGTATAATTATGTATGACAAGCTGTTACCACTTTGCTTTAAATAATACTTTTTTGTTGAGTCTTCAGTTAATATGCCAGTTCCTTTATAAACCCTTTTGCAAGCCCTTGCTTTCTACTTCCTTCCTGTCCTGGATAGAAAATATCTGCTTTATATTTTATATTTAAGCATTTTTTTTACTTAATGGTGTCTTACATCATTCCCTTCATAGTTTCTGTATATGTATTGGTAAGGTAAAAAACCAGGTCTTAGAGCCCTTCCTTTGGTTTTGTAAGAATATTTAGTAAATAAAAAGGGATCAATAAACTCTTTTTTGTTTGTTTGTTTTTTTGTTTTTTTGAGACAGGGTCTCAATGTATGTAGTTGAGACTGACCTGGAACTCACAATGTAGCCCAGACTGGTTTCAAACTGGCAGTGATCCTCCTGCCTCAGCCTCCCTCCTGGGATTATAGGAGTGCGCCACCACGCCAGGCAATAAACTCTTATTGACTTGAATGGAATTAATGCTGCCTTCCACCACACATATTTATAATATATTATAATATATATAATACACATATATAGTTTCCAACATTTTATGTTGGAATTTTCTTTAAATTCAAATATTAGCATATGAGAAAAATCCTCCTGTTTAAACTCTATTTATATATATATATATGTGTGCATATGATTTCCCTCCATGTGATAATACATGTGATGCTAGCTCAACTCAGATTCCTGGAAACAATGATCCAGCTTGACATTTTTCCATACATTGCCACCAGTTTTTATGATCTGCACTGCAATTTATGAGATTTTAAGTAACAAATGTCTCAAAAGTTGGGGCCTCATCCTCCCCGGGACAACATAGTGAACTTCACCTTCAAGTTGTTGAAAAATACTGATGTATATAATAAGCTCAATGAAATTTAGAGCTCCTTTTGTGATCTGTATGTCATGGCGTGGCTGTAAGAATTAGCAAGCAAAGTAAGGGGGACCAGAGTGTGTAAGTTTCTGGAAGGCTGAACATGAGTACCACCGACAGAGCTTTGATGGAATACTCCTGCCTGGTCCCAGCCCAAAACAATTAAATCAAAATTGGTTGGGTCTCAGTGTCCTGAAATAAATGTAACATTTGCTCCCTGAGGCTTCCATGCATTTTTTATACACCTCCCTGGCTCCTGTCTAAGTAGACTAGGTTTTGTGGTCCTTGGTATCTTAACAGAGTGTAAAGTTCTTGGTCAATCGCATTGCATTTGCATGTTTCTTAGGCTATAAGGAAAATTCTTGGGCAAAATCTGTGGCAGATGCTAGGAAAACAGGTAATATAAAACTTTACAAGTTTGATTGCCTTTTGCCTCAAGACCAAGTGGCTCAAGAAAGTGCATTTTGCAAGATTAATTTAATCCACGTTTTGTTCTTTGTGATAATAAAACCTTATCTGAAAATTGCTGCAAAACTTTTGTGAGTCCTTCTCACCATTTGAAATGTCAATAAAGTAGAAAATGAGACCACTTATTTACCAGAGTGATAAAACATGCAAGCCTCACATGTAGGCTCCATTATAGTTTTTCTTTAAACAACCTAATGGGTTTCTTTAAGGTGCAATTTAAGGAGAAGATATCAATTCATGTTACTCGAGCTGTGTTTACATTAAGATTTTGTTTCTTTCTTAAGTACTTTAAACTTAGTAGGTTCAATGATGTTCAGTGACTCCAGACACTCAATAAATGCTTTTTGATGATGATAACCATGAAGATGTAGTGTTCTTGTCTTTACTTACACTGAATGTTTCACTCCAGTTCAGACAGAAAGTATCGTCTTTTCCATTTGGATTTTTTTTCTTAAAATTATACAACGTAGTTATTCTAGTCTATTTCTTTGTCAGCATTTTCTTAAGGTGTAGAATGAAAGGGGGAAAGTTTTATTTTCAGACCAAGCTGCATCTTCTATTCACAAGACAGGTGATACAGAGAAACTTGTACTATGTTTTGTTCTGTGCTTATTTTTCTTCAATTCATTTCCCTGACTTCCCTAAACTCTGTTATTCTGGTCATGTTCCCACAGGTAGCGCTATGAAGTGGGGCTCAGGGTCAGAGGCCGCTGGGTTTGCTTTCATGTATGGGACTCGAACTGTAACCCAATGCATCCTTTTTTCCCTGAGCAAAGCATTTGTCTTCTCAGCATGAAGTGTCTACATGCAGTGCAGCGTAGGACCTTGCAGACCTTTTCAGGATTGACATTTGGAGAGCTAAAACTCACACTGGAGGTTTAATGGTGTTAGATATGATGAGAAAATAAATATTGAATCATGGTTAGCACCTCATTATACTTTGAAAGTCTGAAAATACTAATTGCCTTAAATTCCAAAAAGGTCTCAAACATCCTATTTGACTAGAGATTTCAACCGAAAGAGTCTTATATCGCTCGTTGTTGTAGTGGCTTCCCTATAACACAAAAAATAGCCCCAAACACTACACAGACCCCTTTCAGTCAGAGAGCCTGCACTTTAAAAGTTAACTTTACTGCTTGATTCTGAAGTTTTCATTTTCTTGGCCTGACAGGTTCAAAAAGAATGTCTGTTTTCATTTCATCAAGCTTAATCCATACATAACATCCTTTCCCACTATTTACTAGACTACAGCTATCAAATGAAGATATGATGTCTGAGTTTGGGTTAGTTACTCTAAATTCTAATGACCATGATGTAATCACTGTAATCAAGAAAAGCTTGTCTGTCTTTACATTTAGGTCTCTTACCATTGGCCTGGCACACTCTGGAGCCTTTTCATTAAGCTTGCCACAATTTTCTCTAATTTGTAATTATCAGTGATCCTGCTTTACGTAGTGTTGTGGCCCCAAATTAAAACTTATTCCATTGGTTTTGTTATTGTGGTGATTGTGATGCTGGTTGTTGTCCTGACAAAACAGTTTGTAAATATTTGGATAAGAAACTTGATCAACAGTAGACTTTATTATACTGATGTGTTTGTATATTTGATTTCATACTATGCCTTTTAAACAATTATATCAAAAATGGAGATTCTCTTTTGCCTAAGTAAATATTTAGAGAAGGAGGTTTAGAGTGAATTAAACTGGAAAAAAATGATAATGAGTATACATGTGAATATAAAATGTTTTTCTTAAAATCTTTATTTTCATTTTTTAAAACAATACCAATTTCTAAAGATGAATGGAAATTGTACAAATACCCTTAGTATCAGAAAAGTTGATTGGAAAACCTCTACTGTGTTCCTTTTTTTTTTTTTCTTTTTTTCTTTTCTTTTTTTTTTTTTTTTTTGGGGGGGGT
>NW_022900916.1:21698691-21713503 GCF_012274545.1 Fukomys damarensis | reverse complement strand
TTTTTTTTTTTTTGATCGGGGGAGGTTGAAACAGTCTCACTATGTAGTTGAGACTGACCTGGAACTCACTATGTAGCCCAGGCTGGTGTGTTCCTATTTTAAGCAGCAAGTTTTAAGAATTATAGGATTATTCATTCAATTTTTCACCATGAAGAAGCCATACAATCCCCTTCATCCCCATATCTAGTGAAAATATTTGCTAATAAATTTGGAAATCAAGGATAACTGAATAAATTATCTTGGTTAAAATAACCATTCTAGCTGACAGAATTTTGCTGTTCACTTAATGCCCATCCTATCCAGTTACCCAATCACTCTGGATAACATTACCATTTAGCTGCATTCCTGATATAGCCCTAAACTTATGGAAATCTAAATTTGGACGACCTTGTCTTTGTTTTGCACATATGGGACAAATTTGGGAGATCTTTTAGGTTGCAAGGTGGGTAGAACACATGGGAAAGAGGAAAAAAAAAAAAGATTCTGTTCCTTAGCAACAAACTGGCAAGGACTAGGCACAGTTAAACTAAGGACAGATAAGTTTTCAGTAGAGTCCAGAAAAGGTGCAAGAAGCATTCTCTGCCTCCCTAAGCCTCTTTTACACCATTTTCTCTGGGAGGGTGTTTTTTAGTGTTTTTGTGGATTGTTATTTTGTTTGTTTTCATTTTTGCCATGCTGTGGATAGAACCCAGGGTGCTGCTCATGCTAGGCAAGTGCTCTACCACTGAGCTCTTCTCCCAGCTGTTGTGCTTCTTTTAAACTGGGAGTGATGATACAAGATAGTAATAATGAATAATTTTTGCTACATAATATCTAAATATAACCATAAAAGACTAGAAATCTCCCAGTTCTCACAGATGCCTTTAATCCTGAGCCTCCACACTGGCACAAGTGCAGATGGATGGATGGCCATCTCTGACCTCCTCACCGTGTATCATACTGCAAGGTTAATTAACTTATATTTATTAATCATCCAAATGGTTAAAATAAATGGATCACCATATATCTTCATATACTATAATCTTTTGGTAGATGCTATTTCATTTCAACCAATTAAAATAACTCATGAAAGCCAATAAAAAAAGAAAGAGAGAGCAGTATTAATTCAGTTTATTTAAGCACAACTCCATTGAGACCTTATTTCTGCCTGGTTTTCATTAAATAATAACTTCATTGACTGATGTGAATATGATCAGCAGAAAGAACTAATTTCAAGATGGTAATAGTAACTCATTTGCAGGAATATAAAGGGAAAATTTTTATTAAATGGCAATGGTGAAAATCAAAATAAAACTCAGCCAGTATGATCAATATAATAGGGTGTTTATAATAGGTGTGATACATATCTATTATACGGTGTTGTTGCTGAAGCTATGCCTGTTAACCTTTAGCCTGCGGGCGTTCTTTAGCAGTGGAGTTGCTTACCAAAGGGATATCTTTGTGATTTCTTAACTAGTCTAGGCATAGAGAGGCATATTCTGACAGGGTGACAGAAAAGAGCAAAACAAAATTTATGTTTTCTTGAAGAATGTATTTTTCATAGCAATATGCTCTCTTGAGAAATTCTGATATATTAAGAAAAAAGTGGTGCTTTTTTGGTGATGTGAACTAATATAAAAGCAACCACAAGCGTTTGAACATTATTCAATTTTAAAATGCAAAATTTTTGAGAACCACTGACCATAAATTAGAAGAAACATGAACTATTTATACATACTTGTAATTTTTTTTGTACCAGGGGTGATACTTTTAATCTTTATTAACTTCTCATAAAAGTGGATTTTGTATCCTTTATGTATATAAATATGTGTGAAATTTAAATGGAAATTGAAACAAAGTACATTGGTTCTTAGATTGTTTTAAATATAGACAAATACATTCTTAGCATTGAGATTTTTAGCAACACCCTCAAAATAAATAAAATTATTATTCCATCACAGAAAACCAGGATTCTGAGCCTCTGTCCTAAGAAGAGGCAGATGATGTGGGTAATTCCTGCAGGTTTCTGAGGCGCCACTGGTTTTACTGCCGTATTTTATCTTTTCATTGTTCTGGTGATTTTTTACTTCATGTGTTTTAATTTTTCTGTCTTATGTGTTATATCCCCAAAGATACTATCTCCTTGTGAGAATGGATTCCAGCAGCATCCTACGCAATGTCTCACACATCGCGGCACTGCACAGAGATGTCTGCGGATGGAAATTTTTTCCTCTCAAGGTTTGGTTAGGCCGAGAAGAGGCAAAGGCAGGAGGACCTCAAACACCAGAAGGAAAGGGATGGAGTCTGGAATCGGCAAACACAAATGAAGCATTTGCGGCTGCGTTTGAAAAGAAGGGAACTTATAAAGAGCAATAATGAAAGGTGAAGCTGAAAGCACAGGTTCAGTGGGCACCATAAGGGGCGAATGGATAGGGTTACAGCAATCTCTGATGCTCTGTGTGCGGCAGTCACGAATGCTGTGCCAGGAGTTTCCTGTCCCCGGAAGCCATGGGTTCAAAAGCCAACTAGAGGCAGTAATAGGAAAATACCCTGTAGCACAGGGAAACACCATGGCCCACACAACACAGGCCTCCAAAACTTGGCTCAGGCAGACACTGTCACGGGGGAGCTAGATACAGTATCACCAGACCTGAATCTTCATCAAGAGCCAGAAACCCACTCACGTAAGACGTAGCCGAATTTTTAATATTACCTTCCTTCAAAGAACCATGCAGTTCAAATAAAACGTATCTGCTAATGCTAATTTTCTTTAAAAATTTGTGTAATCTACATATTGCTCCCTAACCTTAATCCCACACAGTGACGCGGTGAAATGTCCAGGTCTAATTTCAGAGGCACATATTTATAAGCACAAAAGAGAAGAGCACATCAGGCACCCCAAAAGATCACCTACATAACTTTTATTCTGAGAAATATAAAAATTAGAATTTAACGAAGCTAGATTCCCTTCATCCCAAACTTACTAAACTTCTGCAAATTCTGTTTTTTCCAGTTTCATTCCAAGGCAACTTTCAAACATTCAAGGATTATGCACTGCTGGTCTGATATAAACATGTCATGAACTTTTTCTGGTGCTGAGGAACGTGGATTCCGAGGCTTTGGGACATATTGAACGATTTATCTTTTCATTCTAACTAATTTCTACTCTCTGAATTTAGAAGGACCTCAAAATATAAAATGATTTAATACAAATGATGTAATGCCATGTATATACTTTAGGCTTCTCCTTGCCAAAGTTCCATGTTAAGGAAAAAAAAAGAAAAAAAGAAAATGGAATTATTCTCAGAAGACTCTGCTCACAATGAAAGCTATTTATATCCCTCCACTCTTTCACTGTTCAAACTGGAACTTCCCCTTTAAAGCTTGTCAACAAATGTTTCAATATAGCATACCATCCTTTTTATTTAACATGTCAATTAATAACAATGTTTGAAGTTCTTGCTTCCATAGAAGATGAATTTTCTCTCGTTGTGTAAACAAAATCAACATTTGTACCTCAGTGTTTTCATGTTACTTCAGGAAGATGTCAGCAAATTAAGATTATGTGTTAATGGGTTTGAAGTTTCTGGACTTATTTCAAGTGCATTCAACTATAGATTTTGATTAGGTGGAGAAATTAGTGTGTCATGTAGAATAGTTGAAAATGTGGCGTTTTCTTTACAGTGGTATGAGAAATCAATTTGATTTTTACAGATGAAAAGAAAGTACGTAATCTCTTTCAGTGTCATCCCAATAACTTTAACAATGGGTTGCTGAAATGAAATCTGTGATATTATGAAGAATGGTAACTGCTGAATGAACATAAAAATAGAAAATAGCAACGCTTAAGACGTTGGCTGTTCTTATTTTAGAAGATGACTGCACAAAGCCAGCCTAAAGAGAGGGATAAGATTTCACATTTTATTGGCGTTTAGGGAAACTTTATACCCTGTCTCTGGAAAATCAGAAAGGGAAGTGGTTATAAGGAATCCACATAATAATGTATGGGAAAGCCAACTAGAATTTACAAGGGAGGGGACTCTGCTGGTGAATCAAAGAGTTGCCAAGTCACATGTTGCACAATTTATTAATCGTGGGCTGCTCCACCAGCCAGCAGTTTCTGCATTTTCTCCTCATTTATGATTCTATTCCCACTAAGCCGCTAAATTATTTTTGGTGCAAAATATGTGTTATGAGTGAAAACACAACACAGGACGAAATGAGAAGAAAGTAAACATTTGAAAGTTTTTGAAAGCAGGTGGAACGGGTCCAGAGTGTACTTTGTCTAAATTTTGAGATTTCAGTTTTAACCAGGGAAGATTATTTTGCTGTTAAATGCTACACATCACTCAGTTTGGTCTCAAGAAATAAGGACTTAGCAGGGTTTTGAAGTCCAATTACTGGAGATCTGCTAGTACTAAGAAATGTTGTGTGCCCTTGACCCCACTCAAGTTTCCCAGCCATGACTCCAAGGAAAGGAGGTTTATATTGATGACTGATGACAGAAAAGATCTGAGAATTCTATTGAAGATTATTTTTACTCATTTTGAAAAAAAAAAGCATCATGTATATCACCACTCTTGTGTTCTACATGTTTATGTGAATTTCTTACTAAAAAAAATAGTTATCTAAGAAGTCACCTTTCAGATTTATATGTACAGACAATATTTTAAAACATTATGTCTCTCTAGGCACTGGATTCTCTAAACTTGGATAAAATCAGTGTTGGTCCAGGACCTCTCACTCTACATCCCTTTATCCTCCACCGAAAGCTAGGAAACTGTTAACTATGGTAATTTAGGCTAAGCTGGTGCTAAACTTTAGTGAGGAAATTCAAAGAATTTATTTATACCAGTTTTTCTAGATGAATTATAATTGATCAAAAAAACATCGTTTCCCTTCTAGGGTATATCCTACGCCTTTTGCTCCATATCGGGCCTGCAGATCACTGCATTCTCTAGCCACTACTAACCACATTTAAAGGGCTGTAGAAAAATAATGTTCACCCACACCCACGTTAGTCAGAAATGGAGCATCTGCTAAAATAAATAACAGGGAAAGGCCAGGCAGAGCAGACACAGAGCAGTCTTTATCCTCTCTTCTGTTGAGCCGTTCTAGCACATCTCCTTTTATATTTGCGTGTCTGAAAGCAGCACTCGCAAATGTTCAGGCGCCTCCACTTCCATCCCAGTCCTCCTTCCTTCTTAGAAGAGAAGCCTCATCTGATAATTTCTACCTGAATCCAGTCAGTTGCACTTCCTCAATCCTTTCCCTATACTTTCTCTTTTTCGCCATATGACCTTTCCTGATTGCTACCATGGGGCTGTGAAAATTAGCCGCAGCAAATGCCTTTGTCTCTGTTCTGCGTCTCACCTAAGGGACTTGTTTTATTCTCACCTTTATTTTGTGTCATCCTGATCTTCCCACCTGCTGACCAATTCCCTTTATTTACCAAACAAATAAGCTACCTTTATACACAACACCTCTATCCACTCAAGCTTCAGTATTTAAATAAATTTTTAGAACTCACAGAATCTTAGACTTCCACACATTGGAACTAGAAAGAAACTTGAGGTGCGGTATTCTAACTAAACAATCTCACAAGGAGAAAATTGCTTGCCCTGTTTTATTCTTTCCACCAGGCCCACAAATTTAATAAGCCCATTCACTGGATGATAATGAATGACATAATTTACTTTTGGTCTTTATCTTTCTTGGATTTGCTACTTTAACAATTGTTTCCTCCAATATAAATTATTTCCTCCTAATTACCCAGGCCTATCCATTTTTTGACACATGGTCATGTAGGATAGTTCCAGTTCCACACAGCCATCACCAGCCTTCCCAATAAGTGCTTGATCTAAATTCTGAGAACTATCCTTGGCACGCTCCTCCTTTCCATTCTTAATTTGAAAATAATACGAAATTCTATCCATCCTTTTCTTCTTTTCTATTGCCATGTATGGCTTTTGCTTCACGGATTGTTATAATAGGCTCCTAAATAAGATCCTCAAAGGCTTTTTCTATTTCTTCAGTCTTTGCCATATATTTTTACCTCATTGATCTTTTCCCAGTGAAACTCTGATATGGTTATTTTACCCTTAAAGCCATAATTAATTTCATAGCCCCACTTCTCAGTGAAGTTGCCAACTAAATAAACTACAGTGCCTAGTACTCGATGCTCTTTGCAACCTGGTCTCAAAACTTATTTCAGAATCATCATTCAGTACCCTTCTTTTCTAACCCTTAATTTGTAATCAGAATGAAGGACTGAAAACTATAATTGTGCTCCCTACTTCCAGTCTCTGCACCTTGCAGCTTTCTGACATGACTCATCTGATCTCCTGTCTTCCCTCCCTTCATGACCACCTATGCTAAGTGCTGGGATACAGTCAAGAGAGCCTCAAGACTTCTCACTTACACACCCTATTCCGATCGATCACTCCAGTCATAAGACATCTTGCTCTCTGGAAAATCATAGCACTTGACTTAGTGGCACATAGATTGTTGAATTGTTCTCTCTTTGAAAGTGAAATCTTTGAAGCTAAATATTATTTGATTTTGAGTTTTCCAGAACTCTTAACACAGTGTCTTAAAATATAGGTTTGTGTACTCTTCTGTAGTTTATAGAAAACTCAACAGGTCCTAGACTAAACTCCTCACAGTACCACTTGTTCCTTCATTAAACTTTCTCTTTACACAAAATGCCCTCAACTGGTCTAATGGCAAAAACAGTGATTCCTTAATCCAATCCAGAAATTTGGAAATCTTAAATTTCTTACCTTTCAGCAGAATTCCCACCAATCATTCACAGTGGTAAACAAGTCTTGATATTCTCTTCGAAATTCCTTGTGAAGGTCTCATACTTCTTCCTATCAATACTGGCTCTGTCTTAGAACAATCCTAAACATCTCTTACCTGGGTCATACCTTTGACTTCTCATTTGTAACGTGTCTTCCACGCTAATTCTAAGATAACTTCTCTAAAAAAGAAAAAGATTTCTCTAAAAAAGAAAACTGATCATTTACTCCATCTTCTTTAAGCCTTCCTGCACTTTCTATAACCTACAGAGGGGTGTTCGAACACTTTGGGTGGCTCACAAAATCCTTTCCCATCTGGCCTCTTCATTGCTTTTCAGCCTTAATGTCCACCCATTTCTACAGATCATACAAAACAAAAAAAGTGTGGAATGCTTAAGTAAGTGCTCCTGATTCTACAAGGCTCAACTCAATCCTTCTGTTAGTCCTTTACTTGTCAGTTCTCATAACTAAATTTACTTGTCTGTTTTTACCAAAAAAATGAATATCTCTATGAGATTGAAATATTATCAAATTTTTGTTCACTGCACAGGACCTAAAGAAATGCCTGGATACAATATAATATTTGTAGAATTTTAAAATGCATTAATTACATGCATATAATTAAACTCTAATTTATATCAAACTGCACTTGTAATTCCACTTTTATAAGTTCCAAAATTAATAATTACTGAATATATTCTTTGATCATGTAGTTTTGAGTTAAAAGGAAGCTAAATTGCAGATAAAAATTTCAAGATAATTCTGGGAGAAAGGACAGGCTTGGTATGACAGAGAAACAACCTAGAGATAGATGTTCGTTGTACATGTAGTCCTTGGCTGAATGCCAGGATTTTTGATATTTATCCCATCATTGAATATTTAGTGTTATTTTTTTAATTATGGGCATTCATGAACCAACAGTGACAATGTGTCATTAAGCAAGAACTGTGTGTTGGAAGCTATGCTGGACATCTGATTTATTTGGTTTCTAATTAACAAAACATCTGCAATCCTTATTTTATGTCATGACTAATTATGCTTTTATTTTAAAGTGATATTTGATAGTCCAATGTACTATTCCACTCTATTCTTTTTGGTCTATAGGGATGCAAGAAAAACATATAAAAAGACAATAAAACAGATAATTACAAGTAAAACATTTGGGCAGATATATCTACTTTAATATTCAAACTTATACATGGAGATTTTATCACAATATCGATGTACTTCCTTAAGGAAGAAACAATTGCCATAAAAAACATAACCAGCTTTGCAAATTCTCTTGGGTACCTGGAAATGACACAGCTTCACTCAACTATTATCTACTGAGCAACCACCGTATTCTCCAAGATACGAAGATAACAAAATGCAATTACTTCCAAAACAGAGCATCCTGAGAAAAGAGAATTCTAAGTCACATTTACATTTTGAGAATTTGATTTACCAGCAACTCGAGAGACTAAAATTCATAGTAATAATTGTCTCTTCAACTCAAGGACAATTCTGAAAATTTTATGAAATATTTTATATCAATTTAATTATTTATTATAGTATTATTTATGCTTAGTTTGTACTACATAAAATTTGTTTTGATTTTCTAATACAGTTTGATACTTTATAAATCTAATTTATAGACTAGAAAATGAATTCTAATTTTACTAATAGCAATTAGATTTTGAAGCCTTGTTATCCAAAAATTTAAAAGGTGGAATTATATAATTTTATTTAAATGGAATAATTTTACTTCATTTTATGATTTCACAAATATTGACCAATGTAATGTAAATCAAATTGTAAATTCTGATTTATTTGTTTTCAGAATTTTTTAGCAAAGATTTGTAAACTTCTGTCCTTAACATGCACAATATACATCTAATTACAAGTATATCATCTATGATAAACCAAATATGAGCCAGAATTTCAATCAAATTATAGGGAGTAAAGCAGATGCACTTTTGAAGAGCATGAGTGTAGAAAAGTAAACATAAAATCAGGAGAGACTTTTATGTACTGCAACATTACTCCCTGCTAATGTGCATGTGGGAATGTTGTAAACTGTGTCTAGTGTGGTGAATAGCAAAAATAAGTTTAAAAATTCAGCTCAGCATTTTTAAAATGATAAACAAAGAAATCAGTGGTACAATGACCAGATAGAAAGGTAAAACTGCAGTAAATTTAAAATAGTCTGGTTTATTTTCTTTCATTTTACTAGTATTTGACATGTATTTCACAATTATCATGTGACTCATAGGTGACATACTTTGAAAGAACATCACGTTTCAGGGGTGTGTGTAGTCTGAGTCACCTAAGTCAAAAAACTTCATAGAAGAAAGATAAAAATGATTGAATTCTTTCTTTACCCAGTCTTTGGGTTCCCTTCGATATAACAAGGCCTAAATATTTTATCTCAAGGCTGCAAAGTTGTGCCTTAGACCTAGAAACATTATAACCTCTGTCTTTAGAAAATTCAGCACCACACAGGTGTCTTGGCTAGAAAGCTCTTCTGAGGGGGCACATAAACTCTATACCAGTTCTTTCCTCCCTAAAGCCTAAGACCCTAAAACCACTAAAGAGATTTCTAGAAATTATAGGCTTTTGTTACCTTTAGATAGCAGGATATAGAGAGATTGTGTGACCCATCTATCAGCCCATAGAGAAACCCAAAAGACAGCCACATTTTAACCTGGGAACCTGGTTCCCAGGCTTCATTTCAGGAGCTCAAACAAGCACTTGTAAGTGCCCACCTATAGGACACCATTTCAGTTTGTATGTTAATAAAAGGTAAGATGGCTTTGGGAATGTTTCTACAAGATCAGGGAGCTGCTCACCAGCCTGTCGGGTATTTAAGTCATAAATTAGATGTTATAGATTCAAAATCATATATTTAAAAAGAAAAGCCCTGAACAATATAGTTAGAACACTTTCATTCTCTTTCAAGAGGTAAAAGCAGCCATTCGAGTTCTTTGATACTGGTTTAATTCTCTGCTTGGCAATCCATTTGGAGTTGGTCTTAGCCTTTGTCTCTAGTGAAATGTTTTGGTAAGGATTGCAGATCCATTCTGGAAAAACTCCTGATATTAATTGTTTTTCTGTACCTGACGTGGTTAAGATTTAGTTCTTGCGCTGTACTTAAAGGCACTCTTTTGTCCCTTCTCCACTGCCCTGCCCCTGAGAAATAACACAGTTCTCAATAGTATTTTATTCAAGACACTTCCCCCTCTGTGACTGCTGGAGTTCAAGATAAATCTTCCAGAATGGTGAGTTTTCCCTCCGTGGAAAACTTCCAGAGCAAAGCTGACCATCACTTACCTCCAGGCCATGTAGAAAACTGGTCTAGGCTTAATCCCAAAACTCTTGAAGACTAAATGTAAGTTTTGGTCCAGATTTATCTGTCTTTCAGCCTTCAGGTGAAATTTGAGACTGATAAGAACAGCTAACCTGGCGCTGGCCACTTCCTTGCACCTCTAGTCTGCCACCACTGGCACTGGATGAAATAAAGTCTAAGGGACACCTTAGATTGGGCACAGAACAAGAGGGATAGATGGAAATGCCATCTTTCCCTTTGTTTATTTTCAAAATGGGAAAAAAAAAACTGTCATAGATAGACAGCAGGTTGGAGTCTTGGCTGGTCTTCTTCCCTCACTGCATGGAATTCATACTTAGCTCCAAAGTGGGTCACCTGGTCTCTTCTACATGCAAAGCTGGCCTGAGTGGACCCCCACTGGAGATAGGTAAAATTACTTGGAACAATCTGTCCCTTTAGAGGGAGCAATCCCATGTGGCTGTTGGCAGCCATGAGGTGCCTGTGCACCTGGGTGTTCCAGTCAGACAAACTGTGCTTAGGGCCCAATTTAAAACTGTTTTTGCTTTCATGGTTTTAGAAGATTTTTGTTCCTTTTGATTCTTATTATAAGAGATCTCTGTTTAATTGATATACAAAGTCCTAACCAGTGCTTTTATAGTTATAAACCTAAAAATTATAAAAGTTATTATAATTCAACTTGGCCAAATACATCTGAGTGCACTCTGGCTTATGAACAAATTGTCTTATGTGTGTCTGTCTGTCCAATTTGTTACAACTGGTACAGATGTTTTGTTTAAGTTTTTTTCTTTTGACATTTTGGATTTTTGAAGATGTTTGCCTGTAACTCAGGTTGGCTTATAGATAAATGTACTAAAGACATGCTTCCCCCAGGTTGCCAGATGATCCAAATAATGTCAACCGGTTTCACAAATATAGTACATAGTGTTTATATATAATAACTCCGGAATCTTTCATTGGTCAAAAATAATGTGTTCATTGTTATGATCTGGTTCTCATCGGTCATCTAAAAATTTGTGAAGATAAGAATGACTCAGGCTTAGGAAAACTACTGGGCAGGACTCCCCTTGGTAAATAAAGGAGTGGCTACCTGGAAACTTTATTCCAGCCTTTGTTCACAAAGGGGACCCCAATACTTTCCATAGCCTTGTGGGAAATACATTATTAAACATATTATTGTGATATGTATACAATGGTCGTGCTCAAAAGGCTACGTTTTCTATGGGAAAACAATAAGGTTTTATTTAAAATGCTCTTGGTACAAAACAAAATTAAAGGACAAAGGGTTTCATGTAGCTGCTATCCATTTCATGGTGCATATATTCATGCCTTCTGGATGTACAAGTCTTTTAGGATATTGTTTACGGTAATGATTTTTTTGCCTTTCTTACACTCCAGCTACTTGTGATAAGAGGTACATGTCAAGCCAACATAAAAATACCAGTCAAATAATAGTTTTCTTAAAAGCTTATGTGATGTATGTTATATGTGCCACCACGCTTAGGGATGCTCAGTCACCAGAGTTGAAACAATGTCACACACTAAAATTAGAGGTTAGACATTATGAACTCCTAAGGCATATTTATAAGCCAATATGTATGTTTTCTTTAGATGGCATCCTACTAAAGGGTAACAAATAAGAATTAAATAAGAATTTTCTTTATGTCATTTAATGTCTTGTGATCAGAGGGAAGTGTTGCACTGAAAGATTATTCCATACTAAGATGGACATTGTTACAAAGAAAATGTCATCATGATTCTCATGCTAAAATACTATTTGTGGCTCTCGATCTTAAGTTTCTATAATATATAACTGTTGTCTGTCAACATTCTACAGGGATTAAACTACTAGAATAACCGTGGTTGATAGGAAATAACAGCCCCCTAATTATGTTTTATATTTCAAAGTGCTTAATGTCCAGACAATTTTATAATAGTTAAGCTCACTGCTCCTACTGCACTACTAATGTCACTAGTCTTTCTCTTCTGGGTGTTCAACAACTGAAGTTTGGAGACCAAAACTAGAAAGGCAACTGGGCTATGAGGACAGCCAATAGTTTGGCTTTGGCCCCTCAAGCTCTACAAGATCGAGGACACAAAGGAACTGTTCCTACAGGATCCTCCATCTTTAGTAGGGTACTCAACCCCCTGAGCAGGGAGACTGCTGGGCACCAGAAGACAAACGTTCTGTGTGCCAAAGGAGGATCACCACGAGGAGAAAGTCCCCCATGTTTTCACTAAAAGCAACATGGTCAAGCAAGACTGTGACCCATCCCGACAGCTGACACTGACAGGAGTTAAGAGGCTTTATGCATGGTTCTAAAATAATGTCTGAAGAGACTTAACTGACCTTAATATATTTCAAGAGATTCATGTTGATTGACGCAGGTCTCACTTTAACTTGGTCTTAAACACCCAGCAGAAAAGAATAACCAAAAGATGTGTAAAATAATGCCACAATAATAATAAAGCTAGATATAAAAGGGGGCTCCAGTCCCTTCTGGCAGTTTCCAGCTCTACCAGTAGCTGACCATGGTTATGGATCATTAGGAAAAAACTGGGGTAAAATCTATAAGAGCTTAGCTAGGGTTTTATATGTCTAGTGAAATTTGTTCTTCAAATTGCCTCTTATCTTACAGCTAAAACTAGAGAGACTTATGACAAAGTATCAGACTTATAGATAATCTCTATCAATGAAAGAATCTAAGAGCAGCAGGTTCAATCACTAGTTCACTTTTTAAGTGACTTTCTCCCCAACTTGCCCTTTCATTCTAGTGTGCTCATGCTTAGATCACACATGCTCTAATTTCTTAAAAGTTTTGTTTATTCTTGCATAGAGGCTGCCAAACTCCAAGCGGTCATACAAATGGAACAGTGACAAATGTGCTAGACTTCTTTTACCAGGATCCACCACATCAACCTTGTAAACAGCTCCTAACTGCTAAATTATACAGTATGACTTCTATGCTGGATTCTGAAGTTCCTTGAATCTTCTCTTTACCTCTTTGTGGGCTATATTCATAGCAGTCCTGCTCACCTTATAATTTGTCCCATGCATTCTTAACTGTTTCTTTGGCTTTGTCTCCTTCAGACTTAAAAGCTATGCAGCTACCAAGATGACAATATCAGGCACCTACCGAAGGCCTTTAGACAGACCCTCTGTAGAGTAACTCTAACTGGTGATCACAGCTATGACCCTCTTCAGGTGGAAGTAGCCAGAGCTGTCTTTGCCCTTTGCCCCATCACAGCAGTTAGGGTACTTTTTCAGAGGGGGGAATATTGCAGCTAGCTAAGTTAATTAGATACCTTGTAGGCAGGTAGACAGGGCTGCCTCAAAGACCAACACAGCAAGAATCCAACATGAAGGACAATAAAGACACATTCACTGAAGACCAGAATTATAAAAGGAGAGAAACTACTATACCCTTGTGCTTCTCCTGGGATAAATAGTAGTGAAAGGAAATATCCCTGACCCCCCCACCCTTACTGAAAACCCTTGCATGCTTGCTATGTGACTTGCTCTCCCATGTGACACCCATTTAATCAATATTACCTGGGTGACTGTACTTGTAATCTTATTGGTTGGTCATGGTTTTGCCCCACCTCATGCCCACCTTGTAATTTTCCACTGGGTCTTATAGTTTTGTCCCACTTTGTACCCACCTCACCACATGGCTTTGCTGTAGAAAACATCTTTGAAAAGTGGGGTGAGTGGGCAACCCACTTTCTGGTCCCCCTTCTGTCTCTCTTAGAGAGAAGCTTTCTTTCCCTCAATAAATTTTTCCTACTCTAAAAAAGATAAAAATGGTAAGAAGGGAATGATATTTTTTTGTAAGAATAGGCCTATGAGATTTCAGTGATTTATCATAATGGAAAGGTAATAAGTATAGCAAGGGAAAATGAGAGCTTTAGCAGAAAGTACTTCGCATAAAACTTCAAAGAGACTTCCCATAATGTCTGTGATCCTGGTTATAAAGAAAAAAGAAAGGAAAGTATCCATCCACTTAAATCTAAAACAAATGCTCATTTATATGGCACAAATACCCTTTGTCCAGGAACAAGGATCAAACTTTAGAAAATAAAGGAGATTCCCTCTTTTGGATACAAAGAAAACTATATTTCATGCCTATGTTTTCTAATGTTAGTCATAGACTATCTGAGCTTTGTACTCTAAATTCTGTGCATTTTCAGTCTTGAAAGCTAAACAGTTATATCTGTGTGAATCTTATGGTTTGAATGTATAGACTTGTTTCCTTTCCTAAAATAATACATCACTAATTTTTAAAACATTTAGAAGTAGATGATAGCTTGTTTTGCCTCAGTGTCTTGATGGGCTTATGGCCATAAAAAGTGACCTGTGATGATTTATAAGGAGTTAAATATCATTTTCAATGTGAAATGGTAATTTTATGCAATTTTGAACCTTATTTTTTCAGAACATATTACGCAATTAACTCATTTTGATTATCCCAACAATGGAGCTCAGGTGTTTTGTTACATTACTGATAAAAACACAAAGAAAATCACTGACTAACTTAGGGATCCAGGAACCTTAGAGACAGAGCTTTTTCAATCAATTTTTTTGTTTTCTATGCTTCACCATTTTCTAGAAATTAATCTAGATATAATATGATATAGATATAATCTATAATATCTAGATATAATATATATATAATATATATTAACTATATATTATATAATATATTATAAT